>NC_044579.1:6784166-7102500 GCF_901933205.1 Camarhynchus parvulus | reverse complement strand
GCACTTTCCACACAAGTACATCGATGCATGTGGAGATTTCAGGCCTGTGTTGCATGAGTTTAACAATATAGACAGAACAAGAACACATCTCCTAGCAGATGAATGGCATAATGAGCAGGAAAATCCATCAAATTGCTCCATGAATTCAAAGGAGCAAGTCATGGAAGTTTTTTGAGGTTTCTTTTTTCTGTGGGGGCAACAACGCTGCACATTTCACAGTCTGTTAAAGCATCAAAGAGAGATGCATTAACAGCAAACTAGGAGTTGTGTACAAATCAAAAAGGTGTGCAGAGTGGACAGATTTGGAAAGCTGGAGGATCCAAACTGTAGGACATGCAATAACATCAGTGATACCTGTGCCCCCTGCCTCCATCCCATTTTCCTAAAGAGAAGGGAGACCAGAACTTACAAACTCACTCTATAATAAAATATTCCTGTAATTTATGCCAATACTACACCCTTGCCTTTCACAGTGTGAGGGAGGCAAATACTGGTTTAGAGGTGCAAAAGGAAGGACAAAGGTGCCCCTGCTGTAGCTGCAAATGTTTAAAGTGCATGTGCCTGCCTCAGATGGAAACTGGGGAATTCCCAGAACGGGTGCCACAGTCATGACCTGAAGGAACACTTCAGGGTGCAACAGAAGCCAAGTCTAGGTAAATCCAAAACTTTTTTGGCTTTTTTGTTTCACAAACAGGTCCCTGGTAAAAGCCACTGAAACTAGAGGGGCTGCAGCTCAGTGCCCTGTGCCAGCTCAGTGTCACTCCAGCAGGAACTGCAATTTTCCAGACCACTTGTTATGTACAATTTCAGTGTTGCAGTCATTAGAAAGACTCCCTGTTAACCTCAAGCTCTCTCATGGTCCTCACTGGGCCCTCAATAAAACCCAGGACAAAACAGGTAAAAAAGGTAAGTATCAAACTGGACTTTAAACGTTCTTGCAAGAAAACATATTCACATCTAGATTCTGTATTCCTTAGCTCAGCTTCAGGGAGTTTTGTGACTGATTTACTCACAGTGACAAACCTTGCCCCTCCACCACTTTCCAGCAATCTTACCTGCTTTATAACTCAGCCAGGGAGCCAAATAATGCCCCCTGGAAGTCAGATTCTCTGGTGTCAGTTCTTGTGTGAGTACCATGAACATGGACATGCTACCTGCCAGTCACACATACTTCACATCTGCTGTCAAGGTACACTGAAAGCTTGCTTTGTTTGATTAGAAAATCTGCAACCATTCTTACCAAGTGAGAGAATCTCACTTTATAATTAGTGTCATCCACACTATGCTCTAATAGTTATGATTACCAGTGTAATGACAGAGTGATGCTACATACTAAGGTCATTTAGCCAAAGGTAAGAGAGTGTGGCATTGTACTCTGGTACAGTTGCTGGGCACACAAAAAGAGAGCAGAATTTAAAAGGGATGAATGAAAAGAAAAAGAAAAGATATATGAAAATTATAAATGGCAGACTGACATAGCCAAAGGTGGACTAGGGAGAAAAAACAGGAACAAATTTCACAGGGAAAAAGAAATACCCAAGATATTCTATCTAAATTAAATTTTTATTATAAGTATCTTAAAATATTTTTAAAAATGTGTTAAAAATTGGTGCCCCAAGTAGAAGTTCTGCAAGCCTTTAACAGCTTGGTAGTCCAGTCAATGCACATAGAGGAACAAGCAGTGTAAGCTTTGGCCAGTTGTGCATTTGCCAACGCAGAACTGGGATTTTGACTTAAACAAATGTTTAACAGCCTTGAAGGCATTGACAGCTACACCACAATCCCCCTGAGAGCACAGCTATCTATTTCACCTTCTGCTCAGTTTGTGGAAGACACAGCTAAGAGGAAGTACAGCCAGACTTCTGCAGAAAGAGTCTGTTAAGCAGTAAAGTTTCTTTATATATCATGTACCAGCTGCTTTAGAACATCCTATAAGATAAAGCTTCCAATAGCAATCTTCTATCATAAGGCATTTTAACCACAGAGCGGAAACCTGAAGAAAGCAGTACAGTAAAACACTTGACAGAAGAAACTGCAAAAGCTTCAGGGTTTCTCTGGCTAATAGAAAGGGAACAGTTTAGGAACACAGGCAAAATAAAAGGCTGTATACCCCAACTGAGAGTGTATTTCTCAAACACCGAATAATTCTGCCTCCCTCCTGATTTCAAATACAGACATTCTTCAGAGTGGATAAGAACTGTAGTGCACCTGTTTCACTTGAGCCCATTAGAACTTACTAATTTTCCCCTGGGAATGACCTTCCCTACCCCACCACAAGGCTGAGCAATAGAAGATGCAGAGGAATAAAGTGCTGTAAAATGAACTCACCAGGCAAAGCAAACAGAACTTTGATTTCACTCTCCATGATGTCCAAGCTGGGACACATCTAGTTCTCCTTCAGCTCTGAGAGGGAGGCACAACTGAGGGAAGAAACAAAGCTTGAGTTGTCCAAGTGTAAAAATATATACAGCATGATTTAAAGGAATTATGGCATTTCATCCTGATACCTTGTATTGTTTCACCTAATAATAAAACTCAAATTATTCCACCCCTAGGCTCAGTCTTGTCCAGTTGCCGGTATATTACATGTACCAATAATGCAAATTCCTCCATCCCACCTCCACTCTTGCCAGCTCTTCCCACTAATTTTCCTTTCTCCTTAATAAAGATGAAATCTCTTAAGCAAGCACAGTCTTGCCTAAGATCCCGAGATCTCCCTTTCTGGATTTTCTTTAAAGGGCTTTTACAGGAGAAGAATAAGGTACATTATTAACCCCATTCCCAGCCCAGTTTGCACATTTCATTACGTTTGTCATTTCCCTTTAAAAATGAGAAATTTCACTACAGAAAGAACATCTAAGTATAAATTTGCAAAAGCCCTTTTACCAGTAGAGCTACCAGTTCCTCTAAACAGCGACTGGGAAAAGAGAGAAAGGAAATAAAATAAAATTCCCTTTCAGATAATTTTCTCCTAAAGGTCACCAAGATTTGGATCTAGCAGGTTCTTTCAAGATGGAAGAATTAAACTTCATGCAAAAACCTTATTTGTTCAGATGATATGAAAAAGTAAATCCTAGCCATACCCTAGTAAAGTCATTGCCCTCTTTTTTCATTCTGGTGGTTTTGGGTTTTTTGAATGGCCTTTTTTGTTAGACAAAGAAGAAACCATCTTAAAACCAAATCCTCTTCTATATATTAGACCTGTACACCTTTACTTTTACTGAAGGAACTTTTTTCCCCAGAAAATCATCTAGTTGTTTTCTACTTGCTGGCTCCCCTTTCCATATTTGAATATGTCTTACAGGCTGTCAGGGCCCTAGTGCTCTGCCATGAATGGATTCAAATAAGTTTTCAAATATAAAAGTTTCCTTTTATTTCCACTTCAGGAAACACTTGTACAACAGGACAAGTACCTTGACCAAAACCTTTCTTCCATCCCTTTTAAAGCACATTATTTCCTTGTAGTGTTACTAGAATGACAGGGAAGGAAAGAGGCAGGAGGCACCTGCAAACATTACCTTAGGAGATATAAAATCAGGCACTTGAAGTTTTAGCGAGAAAAACAATTCAAGCGCAAAGTAAAATTAGGACACGTTCAAAGCGAACTCATTACTCACAGAAAAATAAACACCAAGGAAGGAAAATTCTGCCTTCCAGTTCAAGGGCCAGCAAAATTACAAGTTTCTTAGTCAATGATCAGCTGTGACACCAAACTGCTTATGTGAGGGCTTGTGAATCCTGGACCTTAAGCAGCCAAAAGGCAGCTGGCTTTGGCCACTGGGTCCTGTGGGAGTCCCCGAGGTCAGTGATGAGTTCTACAAGCACAGGGGATGGCAGAAAAGCTTTCACTAAGGGTCAGGCAGACAGCAGGACTCAGCCTTGAGCTCTGACACTTGCAGCAGGATTTCAGGGCTGGAAGCTGGCGTGGTCTCCCTGCTGAGTTACTCAGTTCCCAAAACTGCACCTTCATACCAGAGCCAGGGACAGACACACGGACACTTGGCTGCTGTGCCGTGTGTGACACCGTGCTATTAACAGACGACACTGTGTTATTAATAATGTTCAAACACGAGTGCCATGCCTGTGATTGCCGCTTGTTCTGTGGCAATCCTCAGCAATCCCAGCCCCGCGCCCACCCGTGAGGAGCAGCGCTGGCTGGGCCGGGCACAGCGGGCAGCGGGGAGGAACAGGGACATGGGGCGGTCATCCCCGGCATAAAAATGGGGAAAATGGGAGAATCACAGAATTGCCTCTGGAGGTGATCCAGTCCAACCCCCCTAACAAGGCAGGGTCACCTGGAGCAGGTGGTACGGGAACGCATTCAGGTGAGAGGGAGAGCCATGACCTCCCAGGGCAGCCTGTGCCAGCGCTCTGCCACCTCACTGTGTGCCAGCTTTTCCTCATGTTGAGGGGAAACTCTTTGTGTTTGAGCTTATGGCCATTGCTGTGAAACACCGAAAAGAGCCTGCCATCATCCTCTTGGAGACATTTATATGAATTTATGAGAGCCCCTGTCAGTCTTCTCCAGACTAACCAGGCCCAGTCCTGCAGTCTCTCCTCACAAGAGGTGCTCCAGACCCCAAACCACTTTTATGCCTCCGCTGGACCCTCTCCAGCAGCTCCTTGTCTTTCTTGTACCGAGGAGCCCAGATCTGGACACCAATACTCACCTCAGGAAGGACTGAAAAACGACTTTTGGTTCAAGAAAAAGCGGAAAAGAGAATCTAGCGTGCGAGAAGGCTCTGGATCAGGGTCGAAATCGCTTGATTTCATTAACAGTGAGGTCTGTACTGTCACTTTTACAACGCAGTGACTCTGAACTCTTAGCAGCCCTGTCCCCGTCCTCGGTCCCTGTCCCCGCCCCTCAGGCCCTGTCCCCGCCCCTCAGGCCCTGTCCCCGCCCCTCAGGCCCCGTCCCGCTCCGTTCCCTCAGTCCCTGTCCCCGCCCCTCAGACCGTGTCCCCGCCCCTCAGACCGTGTCCCCGCCCCTCAGGCCTAGCCCCGCCCCTCAGTCCCTGTCCCCGCCCCTCAGCCCCTGTCCCCGCCCCTCAGCCCGTGTCCCCGCCCCTCAGCCCGTGTCCCCGCCCCGTTCCCTCAGGCCCTGCCCGTTCCCGGGGCTGTTCCCGGCGCCGTTCCCGCCCCGCGCTTTACGGCAGCGGCCGCGGTTTGCGGCGGGCGGTCGGTGCGGGCCGGGCCGGGCCGCGCTCGGGGCGGACATGGTGAGTGAGGGCTGCCCGTGCCCGGCTCGGCGGCTCCCGGGGGCCTGCGGCTCGACCTCGGAGCGAGGGCCCCTCAGAGCCCGCTGGCTCCGCTGTCGGCCCCGCAGCCTCCGCGGTGAACGCGGCGGCGCCGGGCCGGGATCCGCTGGTCCCGCAGAGCTCGGGGGTCTCGCCCCGCTGCCCTCGCCGTGTCCCCGGGGGCGCCGTGCCCGCAGCTGGGCGTGTCGCGGCCGCCGGGCCGTGCCAGGCTGGCGGCGGCGTGTCCGCCCCGCTGTGCCGGGGGCTGCTGCCCTGCCCTCCGGTAAACAATCGCTGTGTGTGTGTGTGTGTTCGTTCCCATGCAGGCCAGCACGATGGTGGCGGTCGGCCTGGCCATAGCGGCAGCCGGATTCGCAGGTGTGTGGGGGACGGGCGGGGAACGAGCACCCAGCTGTATCCGCACAGCCCAGGGTACCCAGGGCTGGTTCGGGGTAGTTTAATAGCCGCTCTTTTGGGAGAGCCTGTGTTAATGGCTGTAATGAAACAACAGGTCAAAGTTCTTGCTATTTCATGTCCCAAAAATGTTTATTCCACACTGTAATCCACAAGTTCCCAGTTGCACTGAATTGGTGAATGTTTGTTCAAGGAGCTATATTTAACCTCGGTCAATGCTGGTCTCTTTAAGGTCGCTATGCAGTAAAAGCTTTGAAGCACATGGAGCCACAGGTAAAACAAGCCCTTCACAACCTACCAAAGCCTGTAAGTTTTTTTATTTAAAACTTTACTTGGTGAAATAACTACAGACTGTTGTCTCTGTATGGCATTGCTGTATTTTCTCCTGTGTTTTGTCAGTAACAACAATTAATTGCAGCAGTTCTGGTGGTAACTGGCTAATAGAGAACTTGTTTGGGCAAGGTTAAGTAATTTAAATAATGATGCTCTACTTCAACTGAATTTCCTATTACAAGTGAAGTTTTGCCATTTTTACAGACTAAAAGCTCAGCAGCTACTAAAGCAATAATGAGTTGTTTTGACTGATACTTAGAAATTAGTGTGTTTTAAGCTGATAAGTTTTCTCTTTCAGGCCTTCAGTGGTGGTTATTACAGAGGTGGATTTGAACCCAAAATGACTAAACGAGAAGCAGCTTTAATACTAGGAGTGAGGTAAAGGAAATTGATCAGAAATGAAAGGTGAACAGCATTCCAAAGCCACTTGTGGTCCAAATAAGCCATTTCAGGGAGCCTTGGGGTTCACTTGGTGTGAGGAACACAATTGTGATGTTGCCTTGTGGTTCTTGTCAGCGTTGAGGATTTCCAGGTGGATGCAGTGTGAACGTGCTGCAAACCCAAATTCTTGGATCTGGAATAAATTCATCACTTCTGGAACATTGTAGATCTGTCTATGGTGGCAATCCCTGCCAAAGCACTTGAGGCCAAATACACAAATCTATCAAATAAGAACTTTCAACTGTGAATTTTTTTGGGGTTCTGGAGGTTTTTTTACCTTAATAAATCTAGCAAATTTTTTTGTCTTACAGCCTTTAAGAAGTTTTCAAAAAAAAAAAAAGTTACACCGTAGTTCTGTTGTTCTGTTTCTTTTTAACTGTATGACCCCCACCCCATTAGACTGCTGTAGCATGTCTTTGTCAGCAAACTGCTTTGGAAGAGCCCTAGAAAGCCTCTCCAGGATTTAGACACTACAGATCAGTAGTAGGAAAAGATAAACATACAAGTTAGCTAGAGAATTTATGGTAAGACATAGTGCACACTTGTTCTCAGACACCTTCTGATGATCTGGGGAATTCCATGAGGATCCCTTAAGTCAGTTTTTCTCTCTCTTTCAAAGCCCTACAGCCAACAGAAATAAAATTAGAGAGGCTCATAGACGGATCATGCTTCTGAATCATCCAGATAAAGGTAAGGAAATTAAGCCACTTTGATGAGTTAATACATGTTTTTAACACAGATGAATAGAATAGTGTAGGGAGGAAGTCAGTGATACATAACCACCTCAACTGCTAAAAAACCCACAGAAAACTGAGTGAAAACAAATCTTAGGGTGCCTTAATCCATGCTAATCTAAAGCATATTTTGTGTGTGGATGTTCTAGAGCCAAGCAGACAGGTTCAGCAGGTCAGTTTGTTAGCTGCTCTACTGTGAATACCACAGTAGAATATGATTTGTTAAAATGAGACTTAAAATCGCCTTAAGTTTAGATGAAACCCCAGAGTACCCTTGTGTGTTTTATATACCACTTGAAAGTTTGAGTTCATGGGAATGCCTCAGGAGTTATCCATAAATGGCAAATACTGAGCCTTCCACAGCTGCTGGAGACATTAAATTATGAAATATTCCTGTTGGTGGTTGTCTGAAGGCTCAGAATCTACTTAAACTTAGTAACTCAGGGCATCTATACCTATTCTAAATTCTGTTCAGTGAGTCAGAATCATGTGTTGGTGTTTGACATTCAACTTCTTAATCATTGCTTAAAAGGTAAAATGGCTTCCTTTAAAGTGACTGTTGAATTCCCTCTATGGACCAAAATAATCCATGGGGATATGCTTTTCATAGGTATTATCAAGTGAAAGTTACCTTAAAAATTAACCTTACTGAACATATGCAGAAGCTAAAAATAGCATTTGGTGTTGTACATGACCTAAATACATTAATCTTCAAGTAAAACATTATAGTGCAATTAATGGTATATATGCTACCAACAGTCATTGCCCTTCATGGCTTTACAAGGTTTCACTGTGGATTCTTTCTCAGACTCCCTGAGTATTTTTTTGCCTTGTTTGAAAACTGAAGTGGTCTCTTGATACAGCAGCACTTCCGCTGGGCAGGGTTATCTGCAGACCTGTTCTGTGCCTCTGTATTCATCACAACTGCACCAAGTCAGTGGTGACCAATTCATTTATGACTGATAAAACTGGAGGGGAAAAACACTTCAGGAAAATAAAATCAGTCTAACAGGAGGGAGTGGTCTGACACTGAACTCAGATGCCTTCAGTCATATCCAGTTTGTTCTACAACTGGCAGAAAGACCACACTCTTTCTTCCTGTATCCCATGGCATTATTGTCAACACAGGAGACAACTGTTGGGTTTTTTTAATCTGAGGTTCTTTTTCTTCCAGGTGGATCTCCATATGTAGCAGCCAAAATCAATGAAGCTAAGGATCTACTAGAAGACCAAGCTAAAAAATGAATGAGAAAGAAAATCACTCATTCAGAGGGTTTGTCCCTGCAAATGATTATTTTTGATAAATGGCTTAAGAAAAGTTCTAATGTCAGTCTTTGACTTAATATACATGAAGCTGGAAATACAAATCCAGGGAGGTACTTCCCTCCCTGCTTGGTCACTTTTTTTTGGAGATATGTGAGGGAGTGAAGCTTAAAGATTTTTTTCATAGCTGTTCTTTATTAAGCAGCAAAATCTGCCACTCAGATGTTTTCAGTGCTTGAGAGCAGTAACTTGGTGTGGCCAGTGTGTGTTACCAGGCACAGGTAGACTCATGTGCTGTCAGCTAATTTGTGTTGAACTGGCCCTGCTTAAAGTTCACGCTGCTGCTCTTCCATCTGCTAAAATTAGCACACTGAACCTGTTTGGGAAGGGGGTGGAAAAACCAAGAGGATTTATTGGACAGGAGGAACTGGGAGAGATGTGTGGTTGTCTCTGCCTGGAGAAATAAAGTACAGGAAACAATGTACTCTCTTGTCCTTGCCTTGTGAAAAACAAGGTTGGTTAAGTGTTACTGATGGATCTGGAACACCCCAGATTTTTTTAGTAACTTTTAGTTTTGACAGGTTTTAATAGCATTTAATAAATTCCATATTTGTAATAGGAGTCCTGTAGTTTTATACATTATTGTACGCTACAATAGAGCTCACACGGAGGTTTTTATTTATGATTAGGAAACAGGAACTCTTTACATCAGTTGCTGATACCTGAGCTGGATTTGTGCTCTGTGGAGCTTTTCACACCCAGCAGCTTGTGAGAGTCTCAGCTGGGGCCAGGGAGCTCTGTCATACACCAAGAATCTTTCCAGTGCTTCTGCCACTACAGCAACACTCTGCACAGCACCTCAGGGAGTTAATGCCCACCTGGGCATAAACACAGTGGGCTGAAAGCTTCCACTGCCAGAACCTGGACTTGGGAGTGCTGCCTGCTGTGCCACAGCATTGCTGTGGAGGAGTTCTGGGCTGTTCAGGAAGGATTACCACAGTAATCCTTAACATCACAACCTCCCCAGAAAGGCAGTAATTTTGCTTTGCTACAGAATTTAAAGCAGGGTGAAGGACAGCTAGATCTCCAGAGTCAGCACAGGCCAAGCCATATGCAGAATGTTCCTGTACTTAAGTATTTCCCAGCCAAACACTACTGACTTATTACGTAACTAGTTTTTTTCATTTTCTCCACTCCTGTGCCCGGCCCATCAGCTGCGATACTTGTGCACACTTCAGTCACAGCTTTTGACTGGGTGTGTTGGCCCAGAGGGAATGCTGTTGCTGAGTGTCCAACCCTGGAGTCCTATGACAAAGTGCACACACAGGTCACTGCTTGGGACAGCTTGGCTGTAAGCTCTGTCAGGTAGAGCAGCTGGTTTAGAACTCTTGGTTTTGTCTTTCTGACAAAATCAGACGAGACAATTTTTTTCATTCAGTCAGTACAACTTCAACACTGCCCTTTGAATTCTTAGACTTCCTTGCTACCCAGATGCTTTTCCACAGTTGTTTTGTGCTTCCTTGCTCTGGCTCCTGTACCTGAAAGATGTGGGGGTATGCATGCTTCAACTGATCAAAAAGTACATCTGCATTAATAGCTATATATGTTAGTCAGGTTATGCAATTCTCCAAGGTAAGGAGTCTGGTTTTAGACTTGTTAACTGGTGTTTGACACCACTGCCTTAACAAAAGGAAGATCAGCATGTTAGAAACTCTTATGAAAAAGAGTTCAAGGTTCAAGCTGCCTCACAAGTAGGTTTCCATTGTTAGTTAACAGCTTGAAAACCTTAAATAGTAATTTAAATTTCTGATAGAAACAGTCAACAGATGGAAGATCAAAGTTTATTTTCTTTTACTACCAGCATACAAAAAAAACATATTGCACATCAAACAACCAAAAACAAAAATAAAAATACTCTACTAAGGACTAACATATGTAGTTTATACAGAATAAACTTTCTGGAAATTGATCTTTTCAGTAGTTCAGGTTATGTCTTAATGGACATGACTAATTCAGCTTAGTGTTAACTAAAGCTATGTTTGATTTTTAAATACTGTACAGTTTAATAAATAAACCAAACAAAGCCTCAATGTAGAACAGTCACTGCCAATGTCACCCAGTATCCCTGCAGATTATGAGAATTTAACAAATGCATTCCAGTGGTCTGCAGATTTTTCCTCTACATACAGCATTTAAAAAACATGTATTAAAACAGACCAGTTTCCAGACTAAACTAATGGAGAAATTACATTTCAGTGCAAAATATTTTAGACTGCATTTCTTTCTAGTATTCCTCAGGTGAAGAAGTGGTTGCATATTATTAAAAATGTAACAAAAGCAGCTAATGCTTTCATAAAGAGTATTATGTTAGGGATCCCCCTCACATCTCTGCCATATTTTGAAAACAAAATAACATTTCCTATAGCCAGCAATTTTGTTTATTTAAATGTTACATATACTATCTCAAGGCACATCTGATGATATATTTATAACACAGTAGGTGTCAAAGTATGTTTAACATATGATTTCTCCAGGATCCCTCCCCTTTCTGTATTCCAAAATGGAGGAACTGAAAGTGCGGTGTCAAGACTGGCGATCCATATTCTATCTTTGGCAAGCTTATACAAGCACTATTTTAAATGTAATGTAAAAGAACTGTAAACTAGGAACTTCAGTTTATGAAACACCATTCAGCACTGCTTCTTCCTGATTATTTCCATCCTCCTGAACAGTGACTTTCTTTTCATCAGGGCTGTGCTGTAGTTTAGAAGGCTCATCCCCAGAGGTGGTGGCAGGACCATTCACTGCCTTTTCAGAAGGGCTGTTCTCATCAATCGCATCTTTTGCCTTGCAAAAACAAGAAGAGGGGAGCATTAAAAACACAACAATGCAGAGTGTAATCTCAGTTTCTCTCGGGCTCACACAGCAGCTTTGCAAGAGGGAACATCTCTTGTCTGTCTGTGCCTGTATCCTGTCACTTAATGCATCTCATCACTTACACCTTGTGGTTTATGGTATATTTCTCTATCTGCCACTCAGAGGAAAACATGCCAATGTAACCCCAGCACTGCACACCCCCAGCACACCCAGAATGCTTATTTATTTCTATTTGTCTAAGCCCATGAAGGAGTTTACTGAAAAACTGAGCTTTATGCTCCTTTTGAAGTCTATAGCAAAATGACATTTTGCTAATGGATCTTTCTTACATAACTTGTGGCAATACATTGGCACTTCAGAGGTAAAGAAATTCTGCTTTATTCAGTTCTGATTATTTTTCAGGATAATGTAATGCCACTCTGATCCTTTAAGGAAAAAGGATCAAAACCATACAATCTTTGTAAAACTAATTCCTTCTAAAATAGTTGATACAAGTCACTAAAAATGCCACATAGTATCCTCTATCCCTAATGTTTTTTAAGGAATAGTTCTCAAGATTTACCATGGGCAATTTTCACATTTTATTACATAATGCAACATTACTAAATATAATATTTTGAAAATGTGTACAGACTTAATTTGGTCCCAAATCTGCAACAACAGACAACAAATCATTGTCATTTCTGTTTACTCTGGGCCCTTTTTGCTTTAATGATTTGTTCTTGAAATCAAATCCACTTGTAGTCAAATGAGGGTGAGCTAACTGAAGCCTTCATGCCTTTACTGTTCTGCTGTAAGGGAGGAGAAAAAAGGAAATGCACATTAAAAAAATCTTACCGTTTCTTTCTTGGTTTTGGCTACTGTCTCCTTTGGAGGGTTTCTCTGTCTACTTTGAGATTCAGCTCGTGATATATAATCAGCTACTGTTACTGTTCAAGGAAAAAAATCACAGTGATGCTCACATCAGCAGTCAATTCAGCATGAACCTTCATGTCTTTTCTGCACAAGTTATGTTCTAACTGGGAGACATCTCACAAAAGGCCTTCACACTTACAGGTTATCAATCATACAGCAAGGATCAATTTGTTTCTGTTGTTAAAACAATTTTCACTAAAATCAGTGGTAACAATGATCTGAAGGTGGACTCTTAATAAAACCAATTTTGGTCCAATTGCAGAATTTATTGGAGAAAGGGCTTTCTGTACTAAGTTTGAAGAGATTTGGCTGCAGCTCTTTGAACTACAGACTGTGTGTCACTGGGCTTTTATTAGCTGAGTAGTGAAGAATTTCACTAATGAAATGAAATGAAGACACTGGGGTGGGTCAGAGCCTGGAATCACTTAGGATGATGTGGCATCAAATCTTTGGTACATCACAAAGTGACTGAGGAGGGAACTGGCCCTTCTTGAGGTACTAAGAGTGCCACCAGCACTGTGGCACCAGCTCTGTCTCCTGGCTCGGGTGTGGCTGCTGTGGGGTGTGTGGACACAGGCGGAGCTGGCAGAGCCAGCCCAGCCCAGGGGCAGCACAGTTGTGTCTATGCCAGTACAGCTGCACTCACTGGTGACAGCCAGGGCTTCTCTGACCTCTCCTCACCACCTCTACTAACCTTTTTGAGTAACCATGTTCTGTAGCCTGGCTTTGTCTGATCCTGTCCTCCTGTAACCACACCAAGACTCAGTTCTACCCTTAGAATACAGAGTACTGCAACTTTAAATATAAACTTGTATCTCTGATGAGCTACAGAACATTAGGGTTGGCAAGCATTACCTATTGAACTGCACAGTCATTTGTATTTAGTGTAAGGTATTTAGGTGAGCTATTTTTCTGGATTTAGGAATGACTGTGCATGAAATCCAAATCAGACTGGGAACTATAACAGATGAACTTTCTGTTACAGTAACTGGACTTCTTACAACTGGGTCCTTCCTGAACTGTGAAGGCCAAAGGTACTTTTTCTTTAAAATGAGGTTTTGAACCCAATGCCTCTAATATTAGTAAACAGGAAGCATGTTTCACGCACACAGTGCATTCTTAATATTCCTCTATGAATAAGGCACCATAACATACAGTAATGTAAATTAAATGATACAGCTAAGTGATTGAAATACAGTAGCTGGCATTGGGGGGAAGAAGGGAAAAGCTCCTTCTATCTTAATTTCACTCACACTTACTAGGTATTTATGAAGACTTTAAATTATTACAGTATTTTACCAAAGATAATTGTAAATTTTGTTATGTTCTTAGAATACTTAAGATTTAAAAGAATTCCCACGGTTTTCTAGAAATGACTAACATTCCTTTACACTTCTGGCTGAGATAAGTTTCTTGGAAATAAAAGCTGAAATCCTTTTCACTTTTTCTGCCCATTTACAAATCACTGCTACGAAAACTGTACTGTTGAGAAGAAATGTGTAGGTTTGAGATTTTTTAGGAGGGTGGGGTGTTTGATTTTTTCCTTCCCCCCAGTTTTAGCACAATAGAAAAACTTTTTTCTTCTTAATCAAATGTTGCATGAGCACCACAGATACAAGGAAGACAAATATGGGTGAAATTTTGAACCTGTCAATCTAGAAGACCTTCTGTTACTACCGTGAGCCGTGTATGTACAAGCATTTTCTAAACAGGGCATTGTATTGATAATTAGCCAGTTCACCTTTAACATTTCAAGTGTTAGTACACACAAAAGAAATGCAACAAGCCACGACAACAAAAAATTGGAAACATGCAATTTCACTTAAACTCCTCCTCCTTCCCACCCTCAATTTGCAGATGACTTAAACTATTCCCAACAGCCAAGGACTGAGAGCAGCAGTGTGATGCAGGTGTGGGGCTGGCAAACCCCACCTGAGTTCCCTCACTGAGCTCTGCCAGGACCCACATCCTGCCCCTCCAACACTGCTGCTCAGCCAGTGCTGAAAAGGTTGTGTCCCAGTCAGTGCAAGCGCACAGATGCAGTGAGTGCAGACCATGAACCTTCATGTTTGTCGTGATCCTGGACCACAGAACTCAACAGCCCTTTGGCCATTGACTTCAGTGAGAACTGGATCAGAAGCATAACTTGTATGTCCAAGCAAAAAGTTAGACATCAATTAGTGTCATTAGACAGATTTTAGAAGTTTTCCTAGTAGAAGAAATGTCTTTCATCTTTATCTAGTAGTCTTATTAGTTATTGAGTAACCTTTTGATATTATGCAGCTCTATGTAAAACAGCAGACACAACATTCTCTCATGCTTTTGACCTGAGATTACCCACAGCTCCACTCGAATTACCTGGCTGTCTATCTTCTGCCTGACCCCTGAAGCGACGCCTGCGGCTACGATTGCGTCGCTGGGGTTTTTTGTCACTATCATCTGCAATTGCAAAGTTTATAATGAACTATTTCTGATCATAAAATAAATAAATTCTTCAGCAGTTTCAGCATGGGGCAATTAAAATGGCTTCTGTTAAAGACAGTGAGTAAGACAGAAAAGCTAAAAGAAAATTTTATACTGAAAGCATACACAGTAACACAAAAGCTAAATTTTACTTTTTGTTCTTGGTTCATTAAAACATTTAGGCACGTGCTTAATGACCTCAGATTTCATTTATTAAGTAATCATACGTCAAATTTTAGCAACATAACCCAGATTTTTTTTTCTACATTAAGTAACAACTGTATTCTCATCCCAGTGAGTATCAAGAGAATTTACTGAAGGAAAGTTCTTAAGTAGAAGCTGGGTAGGGACAAATTAACAGCTACTTAAGGAGCTTTCCCACACCAAGACTGAGGTTACCAAGGACAAAACAGAACGTTGATCTGACAGTACTGTTTCTATCAAAGCAGCAGTGCAATGGGAAACAACAAGTCAAGTCTTTGGTGTCTCCATCAGACAGTTTTTACAAAAAAAGGCACATGAAAAGGCTAGTGGAGCTCAGTAAACAGAAGATTCCATGGCACTGCCACGGAAGGAGTCTTTCTTTAATCAGACAGCAACCTTGAACAGAACAACGATTTGTCACTTACAAAAACAAACAAGGGCTTCACTACACTTACAGGGACAACACATTTGTTTCTGAGCTTGCTCTGGGACTACCATCCAACCATTTACATACCTAAACCATTCTCATTAACAGAAGCTGTATCAGACTCTGTCATCCCATCCATAAGAACAGCATCTTCATCAGTCCTTCGCCGGCGGGACCTCCTGCGGCGGTTGCTGCTGTGGTGGGACTCGCTGGCGTCCGTGTCCACGGTCTGGTCTGACTCCGTGTTATCCAGCAGGCTGTACGGGTTGCTGTCCGGGTCTTTAAGCACTAAACAAACAGAAAGTGTCCACCTAAGATACTGCAGAGATGTGTAACCATTACCAGGCTGACTTACAGCTGTGGCTGAAAGTTTCAAACCACAAAGCAACCTTAAGCCAAGGTGTAACGCACAGAGCTGAAGTATTTGATTTCAAACTGGATCCTCTGACTCTAACCCAACAGTAACAATTTGGGGCACCACAACAGCCCAATCTGCCCTTGCACTATTTTAACCACCAAGATTTCCAAGGTGACATTTAGAGACCTTTTACTCAAAACTGCTAAGTATAAAAAAATCACACCTTACACTTTGTGGTTGTGCGGTACTTCTGACACTTACAGTGTTATATTAGCACAGATTCTGATAAAACCTAACTTCCAATCAATGATTTCTTCTTTCATTCTGTATCTAAACATAAGCTTACCTCAGAAGGCAGCCACAGGCAACATGCCAAAGATTTACCAGCTTTGCTAATAACATTATTATGTGTGAGCAGTAAAGGAAGGAAATGAAGATCACTATGAACAGAAAATAAACAAAAACCTAAAACACTCTGTATGATACAGCTACCACACAACTGCATTGAAATCCCAAGGCATTAAGATCATAATCTAAGAATGGAGTATTTTAAAAGCGTATGAGGTTATACAGAAAATTGCCAGGAAGAAAATCTCAAAACCCATTTGGAGCACAGTACCAGAGCTAATGGATGACTTTCCACCACGAGGTCCCCCACGCCCACGACCTCCAGACACGCTACGTCCTCGTCCCCCAGGACGTCGCCGGTTGTCACGTTGGTGCCTGCTCTCCCTGTCATCTTCTCCTGCCAAGGACCAGTCACTAAGTTCATCTTTTCTCTCAGATTCTGTTTCGGAGGGATTAGAGAGCTCAGAGTTTGTACCTTGTATGGGAAAGAAAAGAAAACAGGAAATTAATATGAATTTGGGGATTATATTCTGGTTTCATATCCTCACAGAGCTATTCCAAGCCAGCATGGCTGGTTATATATGTATGTTATTTTAACAAACAATATAATGCATAAATACATATATATATATTAAAATACGAATACACACACAGGGATACAATCATAGGTACATTTTAGTATTTATATATACACTCATCTATAAAAATATATGAACACATAAAATACAGATCAGAAGTTACTTAAGTAAGATTCTCAATTTAAGTTTGTACTAACATGTGAAATAATGGCTGAAAGATCACCAAATCTGTAATTTCTGTACACAGATAAACCAAGGATTTAGCAGTGTTTCCTCTCTTTGTCTACACACTGCAGGCATTTGGTGCAGTTTCTAGGCAACTTCTCTGAAATTCCCAAGGACAACTTTGCCACCTTATAGCCAATGGCTGTTGCTAAGCAACCCCTTCTGGATGCTGTAATGCTGCTTGAACAATTTCGCTGTTTATATCAAACAGCATCTGTAACACCCAGCCATCCGAGTACCCAAACCAACCAAGATTTTTACTACCTGAAAACCCAACACCTATTCTTCGTTTTAGATATCCAGGAACTCCCCCTACTACCCAGTCTGGAATATAAAGTTTTAGACCCATATGGCTTAAATCTGATTCTTGCCATTTTGGGAGAAAAAAAAACCCCTAAGTTTTCCAAATCACAGTGTGTATATATAAGCAAAGTGAACAAGTTTCCGTACAGCTCAGTCAGCTCACTGGGAAATAATAAAAAAATTAAGTTACAAACATCATCATCAGAATCAACACAACTAACACCTGGCATGATCCAGGAAGCTATAGCCAGGGACAGACTGTAAAACCCAAAATGTGTCTGATTTTTTAACAGAAATGAGCTACATGTAGATATCCAGAGTGATTTACTGTATTGAAAAAATAACATTGCTCTTTGTGAAACATGTCTATATAGAAACGCAGTGTCTCCATTTGGACAAGCTGATGATGTGCACACCTGTCGGGAACTGAATGTGCTTTTTAATTAAAAAAATGCATCAGAATATCTCACCTTAAAACAAACCCAGTTAGTTCCTGACCAAATTACAAAACCCATAGGATTTTGTGCTGTCTCCATTTTACATTATTTTGGTTCACTTTTCAGAAATATGCTGCTAAGATGGCCATGATCACAGACGAGCAATTTTTCTCCTTCTCAATCAAAACAGCTAATGCTCATTTCAGATTTGTTTAAAAAATTTGTGTCTCCTGAAAAGTATCTCTAGCTTTCTTCCAAGCTTTTGTGATGTCACTTAGTAACTAGCACAGAAGAACAAGGTGTTTCCAGAGTTCAGTTTCTTAATTTCTTCAGTTTTAAACTTAACTTCAAGACTGCATATCTAACAAGGTGTTTTGAGCTATGAACAAAAAATTCTGAATTTCCAACCCTATCTTCATCCAAGTACACTGAACACAAAGAAATCCAGAGACAGTTCTGGGTTCCAAGGTATCCTGAGGCATTGCCCAAGCGCACTCACCGTAGCCAGAGGTGTAATTGGGGCCCCTGCGGCCCCGGCCCCGGCCGCTGTAGGACCTGGAGCCTTGCACAGAGGAGAGGGTGCTCTCGTCAGTGGTGTAACCCTTCTCCTTCTCAGGAACTCGAGTAGAGGAGGGCCTGAAGCCCATCCCGATCTGCCGCAGCTGCTCATCGATCTGGAGCCTTTCCAGTCTTAGTTGTTCTACCTCCTACGTACAACGAAACAAAAACCATGGAAAGACTGCTGACAAATGTCCCTCACAAAACACCATCCCCCACCCAGTCATATTGAAAATAATCAGTCCTGTGGCAGAATTAACACCACCTGGGAGGTGACTACAAATAATGAAATTGAAGATGAGTTATGTCTGAGTTTTGGAAGAGATCTAAAAACTTTCACCACTATGCAGGAAACTTGGCTTTATGACTACTACTACCTTTCTTAATTACAGTTCAGCACATTTTTCCAGTAAAATTTAGGAAAAAAAAATAAGCAAACTGATGAGGGAACACAATTCAAACTCAATCTCTCTTAACATCACAAAGCAACCAAACCTAAACAGATAATTGTTCTAACTCCACACTGTATTACTGTGTTCTATTAGAAAGTCCATCCTTCCCCAACAGAGAATTAACCTCACAACAGCAGAACTCAAACACAGACAAAAAATTTTGTGTTCCCAAATGTCCCTTAAACCCCCATTCTTTACAGTCTGATTCTTTGAGCCCCAACAGCACTAAGTAACCATGACAAGGTATTTACAGCCCATGACACCCATGGGCAAGGGTGGGCTCAAGGCACCAAGCTTTAAAGCCTGATATACAGAGGAACAGCTTAACAACTGCAACTCCCACCAAAGCTGCTCAAAAGTACTTCAACCCAAGTTTCCTCTACAGATTCTCTCTCCCAAAACACACTCACCTTTAGATATGCGATGTGATATTCCAACAGAACTTGGACATTCCCAATGCTTTCTTTAGTACCAACAAATACAAATGGTACCATTCCCTATAGGAACAAAGCATCAAAGCTTTTTATCAGGGAGAACATTATCAATGAAATCACTGAAATAATTTCTGTTTAAATTATATAAAGAGATCTGTTTTAAATTACCAAAGTGAGCTAAACAAAGGCAGCAACTGAGCCTTTGGTTGCAAAGACATCTAGAAATAGCTCAGGCTGGGGTGACAGCAATGGCTTCAGGCTGTCCAGCTTTCCCAACAACCTGTTCTGGAGCTGAGGAAACCTCACATTCCATGTTCATATTCATGCAACACATGCTGGGTGTGTTTAGCACAACAGGTGTATAGAAGCATCCACAGTTTACCAAGAAGGTGGTTCATTAAACTGACTTTATAAGACCAAGCACCTTTACAAGCTTTTCCCTTTTGTTCTTATCTATTTAAAGTATGTGGACACTTTTAACACTAGCAATCCCAAATTAGTTATATAGCCCAAGTACGTGTAGGAGAAAGAGCAAAAAAACCACAACCTCTTACTTCAGCAGCAAAAACTTTCCTTGAATTACTTTATATACAATCTACTGCAAGATACCAGTTTAGAACTAATGCTCTCTATCCACAGGTTTTGAAATAAAACTGGGTTTGAAAAGAAACCTAGTCACAGCAGGAAAGAATGAAGTACTTACATCTTCACGGGGCAGCTTATTTTCATTGTCTCCTTCAATTCTCACCCTGACGACTCCAGACTTGTCTACGATCTCCTGAATCACTTTTCCATTTTTTCCAATAACTTTTCCTTCAGAGGGCAAGAATGGTTCATTTTGCACCCATGGTCAAAGTATTTTAACATGTTTATTGGTATTTTATACATAAAATCCCCGAAGAATACCCCATGCTATGTCAGAAAAAATGGGTAAAAACTTTTAAAATAAAACTCTCTCTATATGCAGAACGACAAGCAGTGATGAAGATCATCACTGTACACAGGCTTCCAATAGAACCAAATCAAGAGTAAAATGGCACAAGAGTTTCTGGTCAAGTTCTAAAACCTTGAAAGTCTAAGTTATGAGAGTTTGCACACGAATTATTTAAATGACATTGTTTATAATATGCAGGCTCCAAGCCCCAAACCACAGCAGGTTAAAGCCTGGGTTTTAACTTCTTTGCATAATCCAAGCTGCTCAATCAGGTACAACAACTCCAACTTTAACACTGCCTCCATGCTCACACTGCCCACAAGCTGGGCATGGGGAGCAGGGAGCTGCCAGACTTGAGTAAAAAGCAGGATAAAGGAAGGAGAATGAGGGAAGAGGAAAAAAGTTCCCTGTGAAGACCAGACTAGGGGAAGACGTTTGTGTCTTCAAGTGGAACACAATTAACCTCACACCTTCAGGTGGTTTTCAGTACAGAACCTACCAGACTATGCTACACCTTCATAAAGCTGCAACATGGAAAAATGTCTATTTTGAGACTGAGGCCAAGACTATGAGCACTGCTGATTTATACAGGAGCTCACCAGCATCCAACCACCACCTGTGACAAACCTCAACCCAGGAGGGAACAGTACAGAGAACTGTCTCATGTCATTCTTGCAACTCAGCTGAGTATTCCCAGATTAAGCTTTGGACCTCAGCTTCAGCACTTTTAAGAAGCTAATTTAGTAGAGCGTGTTTTTTCACTAGAATCTGAACTTCTAATATTACCATTAAATTAGGTGGTACAAGTCTGTAATCAAGTCAGCTGAAGTGCTAAAATCCTGACAAAGTATTATGCAGCAACAATGTATCCAATTTCATAATAATTCAGATACGTATAGTTTTAAAAGATTAATCACTTTCTACTTAAATGGAGAAATCAAATATTGTACTGGCACCTAAATCCTCTCTGCAAAGTTATGATTAGGCTCCCTTTTCCCAACTTTTCAAGTTTAAGCAGTATTACATACCAACAAGATTTCTGGGAACTTGAATAAAATCCTCCACAAATTCCAAGTAACTTCTGGCCTTTTTTACTGCATCAGCAGTCTGGAAATAAATTCAAAAAAATGGAATTTATTTGTGAATACAGAATGTTAAGAACAAAATCTTGTAGCAACAGTTGCCAGTCTTGCAAATAAACTTATTTGTAAAAAATAAAGAATAAAGACATAATTAATCTAGTTTTGAGCTAAATCATAATGGAATAATTGAGTGAAATGCCCAGAGACAAAATTCAGTAGAAAAGCAAAGCATCAGTAAGGAATAAAACTTTGTTTTCATGTTATTTCAAGACATTTTGAGATATCAAAATGGATCCCCCATCCTTGGAAGAGTTCAAAGGCCAGGTTGGATGGGCTTTGAGCAAACACTGCAAGTGATTTTAGAACCAGGGCACACTCTTTCCAGAATGCTGGTTTCTGGACACAGTTCATCTACAATGCTTTCCAAGATATGACAGTGGCTCTGGTTACTGGGGAGAACTCCTGTAAATGCTCTCTTGCAACTTTATTATTAAATGATGAAAATCATTTAATCGAGAGTTAATTGAGAGTTAATTGAGATGCTGAAACAAGAAACAAGGCTTCAAATTAGCAACAGCAGAAGTGTAGAATTAAGGAAAGAATATCAGCATGTAGTCAGTAACAAGAGCTTAAGAGTAAAATTTCCATTTTACACTAATGCCTCAGCCCTTTCATCTGTCATTTTTATGCAACATGTGAAATGAGAGTACCACCAGCTCCTGCACCTTTTAATCAAACCAGGCAAATCCTAGAAGAAGATGTATAAACCTCCACTTCTGGCAGAGGTCAAAATGATGGCAAAAGAAATATGGCCAAATTGGATTTCAAGATAATGAAAGCATTGATCAAGCACAAGAAACAGATGAACAGGAAGCCACTGTGAGGAGCAGAGGTTATGCTGTATTTGCAGGGCAACTGCTCAAATGATACAAATTTAACACACAATGCCCAATTCTTCATCCTCAATGAATTCTGCAAAGAGTTCCTGCCTCAGGTATGTTTATCAATTCTTTCCCCCAAAAAGACAAAGGAACCATGAATGCATTTACAGAAGCAGAGTCAGGACAAGAAAATATACAACTGCCAGACCTGCAGCTCTCCAGTGCACCCATAAGCCTCTCTACACTTGCCATGGGCACTCAGGATTTTTACACGAGTATAACCTGTGTTACTCACTCATATCCCAACATGAGTGAGCACATAAAGCTGACTCAGACAAAGCATTCCCAGTTCCTTGTAGTAGAACATGAATTAAAGACCTCACAGGATTCTAGTCACTAGCAACTACCTTTGTTAACTCTGATTTACAGCCTACACGACCACTGATGTTCTCATTGTTTTGCACAGCAGCCCAAACAATCAAGACATGTCCATGCTACCAAAGAGTGTAATAGAAAAATTATATGCAGGATATTTTTCTAAATTCAGCATTATACATACCAGTGTTAAGAATTGCATAATAATTGACTGCAATTCCATTTTGACAGTAATGAAGGTCAAAGAGGAACTTTTCTATTTCTGACACAGCTCTCCCTCTCTGGGAAGTACAAGTTTCCATAAGTAGTCCAAGCTGCACTGTCCAAACAAGTTCACAGGCCTGTGATCTGTACAGGCATCACAATCAGAAGTTCAGGCAACCAGGAAAGGGCCTTGAAACCAAAATGGCCTTGACCAGACAGGGATAAATGCATAAACAGCATGCCATACAGTTTAGATTCCTTCTATCCACAGAGGTTTCCAATACTCTTTAAAACTTATCTTCATGTTTCTTCCCTCAGATAGCCTGGCCCTGAGCAGTGAACCTTTATTTGTATGCAAAACATCAGCTACGGGAAACCTTCAGACCATGACTGCTATGTCAACAACACTGGTTCACTACACCCACACATCTCAGCCTGAAATTGTCTGCCTGTGCATGCAGCCATCAGGGCCTGGCTGGACGCCCACTGCAGCTGAAGAGAGGCAAAAAGAATAGGCAAGTGTAGCCAGATGCTGAAAACCTTATCAAGTGGAATAGTTGAGCTGCCTGGCATTTTTAGAAGCACTTATCACTTCTATGAAGGACAAGGCTGGATGTGCCTAAAGGCGTTTTTATTTAGGGGGCATCTGGTATTTATAATCATTGCTGTGCCCCTCTGTAAGAGGCTGGTGACAGTCATAACCTTTCCACAAGTTCCAGCATCACATCATTCACATGCAGGAGATCAAAACTGGAATACACTGGACATTCCACTACATTTAAACTTGTCCCATTCTTCCTCAGGAACTGAGATGCAATTTACTGGCAGTAGTAGATCAAAGAAGGATCTGCTGCCAACCTGATACCCTGGAAGCATTTAAGGTTTCCAAAAAAAGGACAATTTCAGAGATATCGCAAAGTACAGAAGTTTGACCTTCTCTCCACAGGATCAACTTCATCTGAACCTTTGATCACAACCAGGTGCTACTCCTGACATAGATGGAGCAGAATTCAAGACCTCAGATTCCTGACACAGGAGACAACCACAGATCTTCAGAACTGTTAACATCAAAAACTCAGTCACACCTGTAGAGTTAGGGACAAGGGATAAAAACCCTCAAAATTTTTCTGACAGAGCCCTGGTGACAGTGGCATTTTGTCACTAGCCTTCTGCTTCTTGAATGGACCCTTGTTTTCGCCCAAGGACCAACTATATTTCAAGGCAGTTGTGAGATACAAAAGAGTCACACAAATGGAATCAACCTGGAGCAAATCATTGTTCTGCCAAAGCCAGCATTAAACTGCCAAAATGTAAGAGTTAGAAGCAACAGATAGAGGCTTTAACACACCTGGATAGATGAGAGAAGCAGACACCACACAGTAAAACACATATGAAGGGGGAGAAGGAGGAGAAGAAGAACCAGTAAGGTTCTGAGGGAGAAAAGAAACCCAATTAAACCCATGATCAAGTAAAACAGCAGGAAATGATACCTCTCTCAGGCTGACCCCGGATATACAGCAAAATTGAGTGATTAGGACAGAACACACCTCATGGAGGTCACCACTGCAACAAAGGCTTCAAATAAATGCAGTAGAAGCTGCCATAATGTCAACACACACAACACTCACACAAAAACTCAGGAGCTGTTTTCTGTTCTTAATTCTGGGTACAGCTCTCGACACTCTAAAAGCAGATACAGAGTGAAATGCTCCAAGGATTCATATGAAGTTCCTCCCTTACCTCTCCATAGATTCTGAAAGTACCGGTATCCTCCTCAAGCTCAATGGTTGTAACTCCTGGAACCTTTCTGGCTTGTTGTATGTTACTGCCATGCGTTCCTATAGCAAGTCCCATTAAATCTTCTCTGACTACAAACTCCTCATGAAATGCTGCAGCAAGCTGCTTTGTGCACTGAAGGGAAAACAAAGGCAGACTCATCCACGTGCACTCACTGTAATGCACTGCTCTGAGCTCAGTTTCAAGCAACAAGAGCCACAAGCTGTGGCTTTACCTCCAAGTGTTTTGTAGCTTCCTCATTTCTCGACATCAGCATGAGCTTGGTGCGAATGCTGCGCAGGTGCATGTCACTGAGGATGTTCACTCTCTTCACTGTTGCTTCACTGGCAGACTACAGGAGAGAGGGAACCTAAGCTTTGGCTTTGTAAGCAAATCTACATTCAAAGCATAAATCAGGAACCTACTGAAACTAAGTCATAAACATGATCTCAATTTCCAGAAGTTACATGAACATTGTTTTTCCTCAAAACAAAGCATGAGAAATTCATCACCACCACCAACTATTGGTTCTCACTCACAGCATGTTCTATATTAAAGACATTGCTGCTGAATTACACAGTAACCCTTTCCCCTTGATGTTGCCTAAACAAATCTTTCTACCATATACATACTTGTCATTTTGTGTATGAATAAGAGAGCTAAGGAAATAATCAAGGACAACACAATCCTGCAGAGTGAGGTTCAAGTGGATAATACTGAGTACATATAGTTAGGAAGAAAAACCAAAGCTAGGACAACCCTACGTAGTAAGAAAACCACCACAGAGGCATCTAAATGAACAATTCCTTAATGCTACACTGAGCTGGTGCAGTTCTCCACAGGGAAACGCAGCTGTGGGTCAAACTACAATGTAATACAGCATGAGGGGAAAGCTATTGCTCCAGAGTGGAGGGAGATGACTGACCTCTGAGCCACCTGCTAAAATCAGTGAAACAGAACTTAGCTGAGAATGACAAACAATGAGACTCAAAGCTGCTCCTAAATTTAGGCTGTATGCATTGGAGGCCTTACCCCCAAAGATTAAATGCATCTACTTATATTAAATCTCTCACAATTTACATAGCTTGACAAGTTAAACCATTTTCCATATACACACACAGCTGGCTACGTATTTCCTGTAAATAATATACTGGGAATTCATAGAACATTAAGACAGAAGCAATTACTTACCAGTATTATTAGTTGAGCAGTTTCAGCATGATAAAAAATTCGACATGCTCCAACAGCTTTCTTGAAATCTTTATGTGCATTTTCATTAGCACACCTAAGGAGACAAAATGATTGTTATTTCAACAAGCTGCAGCAAAACTGAACATGTAATAAGATGATCAGACCCAAGAACATTCAGTAGTTTATGGCAAGGACTGTTTAGAAACAGGAAAGCTTCCATTCTCCTCAACACAGTTCCAGTTTCCCTGTGGATTCTATGGCACCAGGGTTAACTGGAAAGCCTCAGTAACAGGCCCACTGTGAAGTAAATCACCTGTACAGGCACTAAGTCCCCACCTGAGAACTTGCCCTCTGTCCCACCCCTGACAGCTCAGCAGGGGTCCCAGTCAGCAGTTTCTAAATGAGCTTGTGCAGCCCTAACCATCCTTAAGGCTCCTCATGGAGCTGTCAATCAGCCTCTAAAACAGAAGCCAGGTGGGCTCTTCTCCCCTTTCCATACAGCAAAAGCCTTCTGGAATTGTCAGAGCTACTCACGCATCTCTCAGGTCTTCAGGAACATCCACGGTGCACTTGAAGAAGGTGTTCTTTTTGACAGTTTTGTTCTGATTCACAGGTCGCAGTCGCTCGTAAGTGACAATTTCATTGTAAGTGGCATCACAAGCAGCGTATTCAATGACATAAAACTGTGAGAGTTTTTTAAAAATAAGAACTTCAGTAAGGAACAAAGAAGACATAGTAATATTACCAGCATCAGCAAGGAAGCACAAAATATGAATATATATACAAAACCCTAAAACAATGAGACATTTCCACACAAATGAGGCTGGATATATTTCAGCATCCCTGTGTTCCCCCACTGAAGTCAGGGCATTGTTATCAGCATAGCCTCAGTCCCCCACAACAGCATCTTGGATTGATATTTCTCATGCCCATCTCTTTCAAATATTTTCATTAGTTCAGTTCAAGTTCCAAAACCCAAAGTGTTTACTGGAGCTCTAATTCTAAAATGTGTCACACAGACAACACTTCTTCACAGAAATATCTACTCTGCAACACCAAAACAAACAAGGTGAATCCACTGATTCAATGGGCAAACTACCTGGGAATCATGCAAGATCAAAGCAAATCCAGAAACTCCAGCTTTTTGACACACACTGCCAAATTTAGGTGGGCAAGAGAACTAAGATGATTTAAGTTACCAATAATCTACTCCTACGCTTCCACCCAACAGATGCAAGTTTAAAGAAGCTTGTGTGCACAGCATCCCTGCAGCCTGGCTCTGTGCTAGGGATGCAGCCTTCTCCTCTCCTCCCTTCCACCTAGGTGCAGTTTAGGGGTGCAGCAGTTCATTCACCTCTTCCTCCTTCAAAACTGGGATCTGTTTGTCTCAACACAATTTGCTTAATATCCAGAAAAAGGAAATCAGTCTGATAATGACACACTTTTTCCTAATTACAAGTTTTAAGCTTATTTTAAGTATCATCCAAATTACACAAAGCTGTTTTGAAATGTATCAATGTATTGTTATTACCTCTGGTAGGTCTTTACTACCACCTTGCCCTTACAGAGCTCAACGAAAGTTGGTATTTGTTGACTGTTTTTAAACAATACTAGAAATCGGAGAATTATTTTTTTAATACTGTTTCCTTTGGTTTTAGGAATCTGATACAGCAAAGCATCAAAACACAGGACTCTTTCCCCTAGGAAGTTCAATTATCTTGCTGTCATTTCACAAAATAAAGCTTTAATGAGACTGGGTCAAACACTACCACACCTCTATACACTCAAGTGTCTGAATCTGCAAGTTAATTGCCAGCTGCAAACAACCATTTATTTATGGTAAAATAAAAACTTGACACATGTAAAAACAAAACAAGCAGTGTCCTTCCACTACACTCAGTAAAAACATACACACAAAAACCAACCCACAGACACCCACAGCAACAGCTTGGCCTAATATACAGATGACAAACAGCTTTTAACCACAGGTGCTTTACTTGATTTTCAGCACAGAGTTCAATCCACAAAACAGGTTTGTCAGAAATCCTGTCCTTGTGCATGCCTTCAGTCCTTCAAGCAATTTAACTGCAGATAATGGAAGTCACTTGCTCAGCTCTGAGGGTATGACCCTCTGCCGTGCAATGCAGCAAAGGTCATTCCAAAATGGTCACAATTTGTAATTCTCTTTTGTCATGTTTGTAGTACTTTATTCAGAGCTGTTTCATGACAAAGAACTTCTATTTACTGTATTTAAGCATGAAATCAGTAAGTTTTAAAATAATTTACCTCTCCTTTCATCATTCGAACTTTTGCCAGCCACCAGCCACAAGGTTCTTGGTCATTTGCCCTAGAATAAACCTGGAAATGAAAACAGTAAGAACCACTGAAAGCACATACAAGCATAATTCACTCATGTGCATGTATAATGAAGAAAGAAGCTCACAACTTTTTTATGGAGACATGCTCCATTTTAAACCTTCACCTTGGGTATGCCCTTACACCCCTCACCACTGCCTGGAATGGACAATGAGTTCCAGACCAGCACAGCTCATGAGCATTCACTCACCTCCACCTCATCTCCTTCACCAATTTCTTTCTTGATATCAGGGGGTGGTGGTAATCTGACTTCATTGAAGGGCACCTGGCGCTCTGGTTGCCAACTGCAAGTTGAAGAAGCATTACACATTAATTCTCAAATTTTCCTATTGTTTTCTTTAATTTAGTATTCTATTTCATTAAAATTCTTTCTTTCCATATAATGAGGGCTGTTTTCTTATTGCTAGAAAACAAATCTTGTAAGCAGAGGAACAACATAATCATGGCAAGGCAAAAGTAGTAGCTGGGAAGATATTTAACAACAAATTTTTTAAATTAACTGAAAAAATTAACTAATGGATTTTATTACTGAAAGATATTGTATGATGTAGTTAACATTCCTACTCAAGTCATAGAGCCCTTACACAGATTTAAGTTCAACTTTGCAGTCCTCTATGGGGTTCATCCATTTCTCCACCTCATTTTAGCATTTCAACTGCTTACCACCGAAGTTTTATGCATTTCAGGAAAGTCTGACCCCAATATTTAACAAAACTCCACATCTGCAAAAAATTTTCATGTTCCCCAGTAACAGATTCAGACCAAAACATATCCTTATATCTGCTTCTCAATACCAACTATTTCTAGGCATACAAAATAAAGGTTTACTTCCTTATACAGCAAGTCTATTTGTTTTACTATAGTTGGCTGTACAAAAATATTTTATTTGTAGAAGTGTATGTTTCCAGTGCATTTTATGAAGACTACTGCAATTAAATCCACTGTGTTCTCCTGAAATTCTTTCTCTTTCTACTCTGTGAATGTCACAGAATGCCATCAGCTGTTCCTCACTCTTAGTCAGAAATGCAACCAAAGACTACAAAGGTTGAAATAAAACCAGGGGAAAGACCCTTCAAAAAACCCATATTAATTTAGAATATCTGAGGGACTTTTAATGGTGTCTGTCAAAGCACTGCAACATCCATCCTTTCTGCCCATCTGATTCACATTAGACACCAACAGAATCAGAACAAACCCTTGTAAGAGTCAGGATTACTGCAAGCCATTTGCTTTGCTGACTTTTAATATCCTGCAGACAGAGCAGACTGCCTTAGCAGAACAAGGCTGAGCATAAAGAGCAAAGGGCACTTCTGCAACTTCCCAGATGAGAAGATGGATACATTTACATGTTTGCTCTGAAACCACAGCTTACACTCAAGTGCCTCACTTAATAGAGATTTTATGTATCATATAGTTTTAACCTAGACATTCTAATAAACTTTTTCTTTTAATTATAGTTTGAAAAACAACAAAAATGCATGAAGATTATTACTGAGGTGCTAGAACACATTCAGAGAAGGACAAGGTGAAGAGTCTGGAGCATAGAACTGATGAGGAATAGCTGAAGGAGCTGGGGGGAACTTGGCCTGGAGAAAAGGAGGCTCAGGGAGCTGAGAAGAAACAGTGTTAAGCTGTGCTAGGGACATTTAGACTGATAGTAAAAAATAGAAAAATTTCTTCACTAAAAGGGTGGTCAGACATTAGTATGGGCTACCCAGGGAGGTGGTGGAATCTCCATTCCCAGAGGTGCTCCAAGGGCACATGGATGTGGCACCTCCATAGTGGTGAACACCGTGGTGCAGGACTAACAGCTGGGCTTGATCTCAGAGGACCAAACGTCAGCCTTTCCAGCCTTGAGGATTCTACAACATGGATAGCTTTTCTTTAGGTTGGAAGGTATTTCAGCCACAAAATGTTAATTAAATCACATTCTATTTCTGAGAAATGGTAAAGGGGGCTGGAAAAAAAATCAGTTGCAATTAAAATGTCCTTGTTGCAAATATAACAGTTACTAATCTCATGGTTTGGGTTTTTCCTTCCCCTCCCTGCCAGTGGAGGAAGCACACAGTGGAAAGTGCACAGAAACCTCAGCTCTCAGAATAGGAGTCCAAGTTTTGGTGGCAAAACTGTCTAAGTCCAGAATTGGAGCACTTCACTGGTGAAATGCAAACTCAGGTGGTTTTAAGAAATTACCTGTGATGGGATACAAACTACCTACAAAGACAATCTCACAGAATTGATGCCTAAGCTACATGGCACAAATCACAGAAAAGGATTGCTTGCTTATAACACAGAAGCCTCTCCTGCAATACAGCTGCTTCAAACTACAATGAGCTTCCATGAAACTGTACCTCAAGATCCAATTTTCCATCTAACAGTAATAAAAGTTTCCAGGTCCTGAAGCTTCTGCATTCATTCCTTGCCTCCTTGCCCTCAGAAAATTTCTCTTAAAAGAGTTAAGGCTACCTGCCCAGAGACTGAGTGTTGCTATGGCCACAAAATCATCATTAGCAGTCTGTGCTGGTACACTTAACTTTGGGAACCTTACAATAGCTGTAGATAAAGATTAGCTAACAATAGCAGAAAATGCAAAGTGACAGTTTAGACTGCCTATTGTGGGGTAGATGTGTGTTTTTGTTAGTGATTATCACTATCACAACACTGATGCTCTCAGCACAGGACACTTGCCAGTTTTGGTTCCACTAAAGCCCTCATGAATTTAACTCTGTAAAAAGCATCCCAATTGATCAGATTTACGTCACTGAACTATTTGACTGTGTACACACTTCCTGATCAGATCTATTTTTAGTCAACAGAACACTCTACATATGTGGCAGCCCATCCTTTTTGAAACATGGCTGCTGCTGCCAGACTTTCTGTAGAACACATGGATGAGATGGATACTAAACACTAGAAATGGTTTGCCAACAATCCAACTCCTGCTGTGAGCCCCTGGCACTTCCTTTAGCTTACTTGGTTTCTGACATGAAAGTATGTATTTTAAATGCAAAGAGAAGCAATTACTTTTCTTTACAAAGTAATATAGATGTTGAAGATGAGACTCATGATTTGTCACATGTTCTTAGACCATGGATAGAATGAAGGATTTAAATTTTTTTTGTTGTTTGTTGGGTTTTGGGGTGAGGATATGAAAACCAAGGAGACAGCAGCAAGTTCCATAACCACCTCAGTGTTACTATAAATTCTGGTTGCCACCTCATCTTCTAACTGTCTTCATAAAAGAAGGACTAGAAAGCATAGGTTAGAAAGAAACAAACACTGGGTTTTGCAGGGTAAACCCCAGGATTACTTATGTTCCCCTCCAAGGATTTCTTTTCACACACACATGTATATATGTACACACACATACACACCTGGGATTCTGTCAGCAGGATTATAAATACTGGTTATGAAGAAACACTTGCACACTCCCTAGCATTACCTTTATTACCCAGCAATCTTTCTTCAAGAAAGGCTCAAAGACTAATCTACAGGTTAGAGCTGGCAAAGGTTATAACAATTTTCACATCAAAGGTGACACATTTTATAGGATCTCCACCTAGTAACTGGAAGAGAAACAGGAAAGAGGATGTAGCTCACAGAGCATTTGGAATTAGCACTGAAATCTCCCAGGTAATCCACAGTGTTATCAGTCAGACACTGAACAACAGGTACTCATTTGTACTTTACCAGCCCGTGGATTATCCTTGGCTTGCCACTACAAGTTCCCAGCAGTACTGCTGTGTTTATATATTAAATTAAATGGACCTCATGGAGAATTCTTTTTCAAGATTTGCTAACAGATTTGCACTATTTTCCTCTCAAAAACAATAGGCCTTTTGACTGGATATATATGTATATTTATCATCCTAATAGTTAAAAGAAAAAAAATCATCATCAGGATATTTTTACTTTTCTCTGGTTGAGAATACAGGTCAGCATTCCAGACAGCAGACACAGAATTGCTCATTTGAGTACTTTGGTATTCTCCATAATTTCCTACTTTTGGGTAAGATTATCAAGCCTGTGCCACTGATTCCTATGTTAATTAAATTTGGCTGTCACACCTATGGGCATCACTAAAGATACCAAAGAATGTACAGGACTGTGTAACTGAGGAACTGAGGTCTGATACAGATTCAAGAAGGCAGTTCATGGAAGCTGAACACAGTAGTGAGCCTGTACTTCTAGAACTGTATCTAATGAAATCTCCTTCCTCTTGAAGGCAAACAATTAAACAAAAGAACCAGCAAAAGCTGAAATAACCTAATATTTATTCAAATAATTATTTTAAAAATAAAATACTTACTTGTTTTCAAATGCAACTGTGAGGGAGTCCTCATGAACATCTTTGATAAATCCCTAAAACAAAAATATTTTTGTTACAAGAATGCATGTGAAATCAAAAAGGCAGCAATTTCAATACAGCCTGAACCTGAGCTAAGACTACCACTAACAGTGAGGTTCCATTTTCAGAAAGATCCAAAACACACTCCCACTCTTTGCAGGAGGTTGCTGATATTCTTAGCTGGCTATTCCAAGACTGCAGAGCACAGGGACTGTTCCCAATGACTGCTCAAATCTGACCAGCTCACTTACAACTGAACTCACTACCAAGAGTTTCTTACTCTACCCACAGGTGTGCACAGGTGCTTTACAGGAACAGAATGAGAGAGATCCAGGCAAGGACAGTTATTCCAATAGCTGTGCACAGCACTGTGTGCTTCACTGGTGTTCCTCCCAACACAAACTGAATCCTAAACAAATGTCCCCTCAACAGCCCAGCAGCCAGTCTGAATCACATTTGGCAGTAGAGGCTGCCACACAACCAGTTATGGTATCATCTTTCAAGTACTAAATTGGGGACTGGATGAGGCCAAAAACCTGCTGGACCTCCCAGGAAAACAAAGAGAATACAGTATTTCATGGATTTTTTGTGCTTACATTTAGGGGGCATTCATTATAACAAAAACTTAAAGACAAAGATCAATCTCACAGAGTTATACCCAAGTATCCATGCAGAAATTAAGCTGCTACATTTCTTGATTAAGGAGAGCAGACACGCTGAAAAAAAAAATTAAAATATAAACCCACTATTCCTGCCTCTGCTCCAGCCTGGTATTTGCCCAAGCAGAGGTGGTCAAGGAGGACCCTGCAGTTTTAAAGGAGTAAGAAAGCTGCACAGCTATGTTCAGAGAAAGAAGTTCCAGGAAATCTGCTGAATGGATTATATCCATTTAAGAAACTGACAACTGAGGAGGACGAAGAACATAGCAGCTGTGCAAGCACCACTGAGGTATTATGTGTCAGCTCAGGGAAAGATAAATTTTGACACAGTCGATCCCTCCATGTAATGACGGACAGTAAAGGAGCCCACACTGACAGCTGGCTGCAAAGGGCCTATAAAAACCAATCTCCTTTTACCTGAGCTCATAGTCAGCCAATGCTCTGAAAGAATTTGCTCAAAACCTGCTTTTCTGCTCCCTGAGCTCCCCTCAAACCCATCTGTCAGCAACACAAAAGACTGGTTCTAGCAGAAAGCACCCTGGCAGCCCTCAACAAAGCAGGTCACCAGAAATCATCTTGTTGAACCACCTAGTGTGCCCCTAATAAAATAAACCCTCTCAAAGGCCATCCTGCCACTGCAAGGGAAGGCAGGCAAATCTCCTCCTTTGAAAGGTGAGCAAGTGAAACGGTTGAAAGTAAAATACACCCAGAATCAGGGACTTTCTGTTCCAAGGAAACTGGATGGGAGTATGAAGTTATGTCTGTTTAAAGATGCAAAGAGCATATAAAATTTTACTGCCTAAAGCATGTGTAAGCCAGAAACAGAGATAAAGCAGAACTTCTACCAAATTTATGCTACCAGCAGTTCCCTTCAAATGTATCCCAGCACAGGGACAAATGAACATGGCACACAGTGCAGGAAATAGGAGTTTCTCTACTACAATTTAACCAAATTCTACACAGGGACAAAACACTGAAGTCATAGCACTTCAAACCAACCTCGTGCAGTCCAGCGTTCTGCTACTTGACAACTTATCAACAGACAGGAGTATTTACAGGGAGAGATTAACTCCCTACTAGAGACAGCCATTTATCTGCATTCCAAGACTCTGTGATCCAACACTAGTCTCTGCCTCCTTATGCTACTTTATTTTGTAGCTGAACCTGGTCTTTATTCCTGTTGTGCTCTCACAGTACTCAATGTGTTTCTAAGGTAAGCCTATAGTAGCTAAAAATTTATTCTGCAGAACTGAATTCAGTTCTTTCCTTTGCTGAAAAGCACAACTTCAGAATCAAGAGAGATTCCAATTCAGGTGTCATAAAACATTTGATTAACATTTAGAACTTAATGCTCTGTAGAGTTAAGAAAGTCATGAATTCACTGACTATAGGTTTCATTAATAAGACAAAACAAGTGCAAAAAAGGAATCCAACTGCATTGACTTTTGAGGATTTAAGACAATTAGGCCATGACCAGGTAAAGTGTGGGTTTCTGTGTAAGGTACAGACAGTTTAATAGTCACAACCAATTTTCAAGCTACGGTCCACTGAAGAATGCCAAAGCTGAAGTGGAACCGTATTGCAGAGATACAGCTCTCAGCAGAGCAACAGCTGACACTGCACAAGTATCAGCTGCATAGGGACAATTTTTAATAAAATCCAAAGTACAAATTCCAACAAAGAGTCTGTACATTTTACAACACCCCGTGGGTTTCAGGAACTCTTTCACGGAAGGAAGTCTTTCAGTTCAAAGTGTGCACACTGCTCTTCCCTCCCACAGGAGAATGCAATGCAGACTCACTGCTGGCAGACACGTAGGCAGCAACTGCCTTGGAATCACCTGCACAGCTTTCTCTCCTGGTATTTCCAAACTTTCACTCCCTAGTATAATCAAGCACAGTACCTATCAAGTATGCACTTCAGGTCACAAACGCACATATGTAAAGTATCAAATGAAATTATGTAACTATTAAATAATTTTATTATAGTGAGGCCTGAAAAAATTCTGATTAGAGTCTAACTGTATACATTTACTTCTGACTATTATCAATTTCTCTACAGCTGTGGGGATGAGATCACATTTACAGCAACTGAAGTACAGCAGTCCATGAGGTATTATGGACTGTATGGTCCATTTGTAATAAAACTAGAAGTAATGAGAATTCAGTATGGCTTTCAAATAGTTTTCTAAGAAATTATTTCATTACCAAGAAGAATGTCAAAAATACCATTAGAGCATCTTCTAAAAGCAAAACTTCCTGAGCACGGCTTTGGTATGGCATTCAACCCTCCCTATACCTACTATCAGCTGTCACAACCTCCAGATAAAACCAGAAAGAGATTTCATGCATGTCGGGATCAGATTTAGTGCAGTTTTTAAAGAAGTCTTCATAGAGCCTATGATAATTAAATTTAAAAATAAAGGTTTTACAACAAAACTCGGGGCAAAAGGGTAGTTTGGTATTTCACAATACAAAAAGGACTTTATAGTAAATCCTATAAATTCAAAAGGATTTTTCCAGAAGAGGTGTGATGAACATAAACCAGAAAACTAAATAACCTGGTTTTCAATTAGGGATTCTTTATTTGCGAGGTAACCTATATAAATAGATTTGCACTAGTCATGCCTGATACTGTGTCAAAACCTTCTCTGCTAAATTCAGTAATGATCCATCACCTTAACTTTTGCTCTCATGAACAATGTACTCTGAAATATACATTGTTCATGTAATGAACATTGCAATGAAATTTAACTGAGCAGCGTTGCCTAAGACAGATAATGCCAGTTTTTAACTTTGAAGAGGTCTATGTTCCTAACATAACACTGGATGTACCTTGGGTGAGGAGGCAGAGCTGACAGGAGACCACCAAACACATCATCAATAAACACAGTGGCATCAAAAAGAGTGAGGAATTGCAGTATCAGCAAGTGAGCTTACACATAACATTTATGTGTGTTTTATACCACACACAAATCTGCAGAGGGCAAGAAAAATTGTCATGACTTCATCTTGCCAGAGCCGTGATTCAGGCAGCGCAGATCCGAGTGTCAGTCACTCACTCAGGATCCCGGGCAGGCCATGTATGCCCTGGCTGGAGCAGCCCTGCTCAGCAGCAGCAGCCTGTACTGTACTACAGGCTATTCATGTCCTGCTGCCTGCACAGGGCTCAGACCTGTCTCTGCCACTCACTTGGCAGGAGCAGAGCTCCCAACACCAGCACCTGCACAGGGACGGGATGGGAGAGCCAGGGGATCCAACCTGGGGCTGGACAGGGGGTGCAGGGTGAACAACAGGGCAGGAAACTCTCAACCAATCATCTGCACCAAAATCACTGCAGCTGAGACTTCCTCATTTCATAACAGACACCCACACACACTCTCTCCCTTTTACCTGGGTTTTGCTCACGGATTTAGGATTAGGATCTGCTGATAACATAAACGGATCAAGACTTACTGAAGTGCCCTTACAGTGAACTGTATGTCTGTGTGTGTATATGCACACACACTTTTTTTTTCTAATCCAATTCCAGGCAAAGTCACAAAATCTGTAAAACAGGTAGATGTAATCCAAGTTCCCTCCATATCCTACTTTCTGTAAGTTTATCTGACCTCCAAGTATGGTGATCCAAGGTAAAAATGAGGTGCTGTTAGTTTAGCTGCAAACTTTGTTTCCAGGGACAGCCACTGTGTTGGCCTTTGAGTCACACATACCTGCACACTAAAACTGTATTAATATCACCTTACCCACTGCTGAGCCAATTCCTAACGGCAAACACTTCGGCATCTGGTACCACGGACTGCTCCTGAACCACTGACATAAAGGTCAAGCAGCCTATATCCAATTACCAAGCCTTTCACTCCTTTTCAGATGCAAGAACCCTTGGTATTTCTAACTAACACTGAATCACAACTGTTTCATGTGAAAAACACATGAAATAATTACTGCTAAAGGATGTCTCTCATGCTGAGCCGCCAAAGGAAAAAAATAAGAAAATAAAGCAAACAAAAGAAACTTGTAAATACACAAACCACTTGACAAGAAAGACTGAACTTGGTATTACTTTCATTATAAGTGATCAGCTGCACCTGTTTATACATGGAACTGATAGAAGCAAGCAGCTGTGGCTCACTGCAAAACACAAACACTATAAGCAGGTATCAGGAAAGAAAACTATCCTGAACTATCACATCAGTTTTAGCAAGCACAGTTTAATTTATGACATTACTGCTTATTTCCATCCACAATCACAATTACATGTAAATTCAAGGGTTGTTCTTACAGTTGTACAAGAGCCTCAACACTGAATTTGTCTCAGTGACTCATTTCTTACACTGGGTTCTTCATATGCATCCTCCAAAAGGGCAAAACTTCTGGAAGACACCCTCCACTGACCATGTACCTCAAAAATCAATAACCACTCCCTCTGGCTTCTCCCTTCCATCAGCCTAAAAGGCTCAAGCAAACAGCTCACCAACAGCAACAACTACAGCTACTTCTTGCAAGACTACACAACTTTCAACTGATCAGGAACAACTTTAGAACGTCTAAAATTCCCAACCCATACAGATGTAGGGCTAGATGTAATCAAAAAATGCTGACAATCATAACACAGTTAAGATCTTTAAAGAAAAAAAACAAAGGTCATTCCAGTTACAGTTTCCTGGTGTAGTAATTGGGTATGAACAGTGTGTAAGCTACACTCCTAATGACAATTTCCTACTTTAATAACCATCAAGCTGAAAACCACTCCGAGCAACTCAAGTTGTTTCCAAAGCCACTAATTAAAAATTGTAAGAAAAATTTAAAAAATAATTGTATTTTCATTGATGCATAAACCTTCACTCCCACAGAACTGCTCATCGAGCTTTGGCTCTACAAGTGAAGAAATGGTGTGTACTTGTCATTCATCATTTTTTCCCCTTAGTAATATTTTGGCTTGTGTCTGCCTTGAGGCCAATGCCAACTCCTGCTACCAGCATTCTGCTTAGTCCTGTTAGCAGAACAACTGCACCTCTTGAAAGAGGAACAGGCCAACAAGGAAACACTCCAGAACCTGTAAATTAAGGGTTGAGCTCCATTTTAATACATAGGGTTTTTTCCCATTGCATAAAAGTACACAAATGCCTGCAGCACACCAGAGCCCATTCTGCAGCACAGCTAAGGCCCTACAAGGAAAAACACAATGGATCTTCCAGAGTTTTTCAAATGCCACTGAAAGGCTCAGTCAGGGGAATTGATCTGATGTTCAATTTATGTACCTTGGTCTTACTGTAAGGCCCAGTCTATTTCAGGGAAGCTGACATGGGAAATCATGAATAATGTGCATCAGCAGGGCTCAATCTGCATACAAGTGAGCACACACAAGTGAGCTGATGGAGATACTGAGTAAAACTGAAGGGTTTGTCTTGTTCTTCCAAGACCCTCCACAACTGGCAGGTCCAGAGGAAATGGCACAAATGGGAATATGGGAATTTCCGTATGAATGTCAGAAATGTTTTTTTCTACTGTGAGAATGACTAAGCAGAAGCACAGGTTGGGAGGCTGTGGAATTTCCATCCTCAGAGATACTCAAAAGCCATCTGGACATGGGGACCGGCTCTAGGTGGCCCCACCTGAGCAGAGGCGGGCACCAGGTGAACTCCCACAGTCTCTGCCAGCCTCAGCCACCTGGGATTCTGTCAATTACTTCATCATCTTAATGACAGTGAACCATCATCCTGAAAACACTGCAGGCAGGCCAAGACAAGGCTGGGAGCACACAGCTTTCACTCTCTTCAACACATTCAGAAACCAAAGAAATCCAGGTATTTTTGACCATTCCATATATTAAAAAAAGCCTATTCTAATGTTCCAAAGACAAAAACCTTCCCGCCATCTAGTCCTCACCTAGAAAGCATTAACTTTTCTACTCTCAGGAAGCCCTCACAGCACATTTAATATATGCAAACCCATAACCAGTGGCCCTCAGCAAGCCTGTCAGTTCTCCCCTGTTCCACAGCACAAACCTCCCCCTTTTTCAGAAGCCCATGATCATTACAAGTCCCATCAGTGCCATCTCTTTTCCAAAGACAATGGGTGCTCAAAATTACGATCTATGCAAAGTCTCCTAAGATGCAGGAAGTGGCTAAACACTGGCCCTGCTGTGTAATGGTTGAGAACCTTGCATAAAATATACAGTAAATGCTGTCCTGTTCTCCAGATTATATTACTTCTTTAAAGCAAATGGGAAAAAAAAAGAAACCACAAATTAGTTTGGTGACTTAGGTACACAAGTTTAAAATTAGATCATAATATGCTCTTATAATTTTTTTTAAATTACCTTGGGATTTACCATAACTGCTCACTGGTACATGAAAACTCAAAATGCTTTTCATGATACATGAATTTTAATAGAGAGTATTAATTTTCCATACTAATTTATTGCAACCATAGTGTATATATATTATGTATGGTCTTCCTGCACTTAGGAAGAATTCCCTGTTAAAACTGAAGAGGAACTAAAGAAACTTTATAATAAAGAGTACCATTTACCATGGTCATATCTCTAGTAAGTGCTGAAAACCCATTAGAATGCTCCAACAGACTGAACCACTACATTTGTTCTACTGCAGTTAAGTTGCAGATCATAGTAAGAACTCCTTAAAAGAAAAATCTCTCATGTTATTGTTTACATAATTATTTTGGTTTTTCTCTCTGTTGACATAGCAGAATCTTTCTGATCTCGTTTACCTGGGGTTATGCTGTGCTAATTAATCCAAATTCAGACTGTTCTAAAGGCAAACCTCAAATCTTATTCCGTCTTAGAAATTCTGCTTTTTCTCTTCTGAAAACTTTTGCCACCTTCCATGGAGTCTCACACAGCTTAGAAAAGATGAGCCTCTTGTCCTTATCTTGCAATGATCAATGCTACTGGTGCCCAAAATAGGACACTTCCTAAAAGAGACTGACACACCTCTTTGCTTTAGGTCACTTTAAACAGCAAGTGACCTAGGAGTGTTACCTAGTTCCAAAATAAATGCAAAACCTCTGCCTTCCTCAAGAGTAAGACTCAGAAAATGGAGTCACTGACACACACACTTCACTGCATTTAGCTCACAAGAATTATATTTGAAGTTGCGTTTGTATGAATGATTTGGTTTGGGTCTTTATTTATGGGCATTGTGTGCTTTTCTTCCCCCTCCACATTAACAGTGGATTACTCTGAGTTGGGGCTTTGATCATTGTGCATCCAATCATTCTAACCTGCCTTCATCCACCATCTTCATCACTGGACATAATCCCCACTTCAATGATCCCAAAGCCATTATGCCATTTTTAATTAAAACTTCTGCTTTTTTAAGTCACTGGTCACAGGGCTAAAACACATGATGGTGCTAATCCAAGGCTGATAATTCTCAGTGATTTAGGAGGAGATGTCTTCCTTGCAGATCTTAAATCAGGCTTATTGTACCAAATTCTGTGCAGACAGATCCCTTCAGTCCAAAAATTCAGCACAACTCATACTCCCATGTGTCTGACATTCCCCCTAAAGCAGAAGAGCAACTGATTCATCATTTGGAAAGTTGTCCAAGATCACAAGGTATAAAATGGAAAGCTAAGAAAAGTGTTTCCAAATTCTGGGCTTCTTAATGCTCAGGGACAAAAAAATCAATTCTATTTAGGAGCATCCTGTTCTGGATGCAAATGATTCTGATGTGGGTTTCTGATACTTCAGGTTCCACAAAAAATTATCCACTGTATAAAATTTATTATCTACTTCTTTTGGTAAAAATTTCAGAGTGTTCCCTACTAGGGATGCAGTTTAACCCACAGCATTCTTTCCTCATAAGGGTATCTCCCATCTGTCTTGGCCAGTTGAAAGAACTAACTCCTGAAGTCAGCTGGTTACAATCCCTTACACCCAACTGCCTCTGCATACTGTACAGTCACCACATGATTCCCAAGCCAAATCCACAGTTGCACACAGGAAATTCTGAAGGGGGGAGGGGGCATCGAAAGGGCCAGCCCCACACCAAGGGCAGTACTGCCTGTGCAATGCCACACCGTGCATGTGCTTAGGCACAATAGCTAAAGAGAGTCCCGAGATTAAATCCTCCCAGAACACAGCCAGGCTGCGTGCTCACAATACTGGCTGGAATCAGCCCTTCTGGAGAGGAAGACAGGAGCCTACTGCCATAAAAAGAGCTGGGATTCTTAAACATCTGAAGCCAGGCTTAGGGGAAAATGACTGACAGGCAACAGCTGAGAGTATTCTGCATTGATCCTGTACCATCCTGACATTCCAGGGAGGGTGATGGTGAAGGAAGATTTCTGAAGGCATAAATAAACTCGAAATCTTTAAAAAAATTATTTAAAGTCTTTTAAAATCATTATTATCTCCTCGGTTCACCCCATCCCACTCAAAAGCCCCTGCATCTTCCAGCACCAATCCCCGCACACGCCCACCCACCCTTCCCGAACCGAAGGCTCAGGGAATCCCCGCGCCGCGCATCTGCCGGCCCCGGCCCCGGGGCGCTCTGCCTTCCCCACACACGAACCTCCCCTGCGCGCAGCCCTCAGCAGCCTCGTCACCGCCGCCCCCCCGCCGCCGCCGCCCCGCTCCGCTCCATCCCCGAGCCCCCGGCCCCGCACCCCCCGCACCTTCCCCGCTCACCGTCCCCTCCCCCGCCGCCCTTCGGCCCCGGCCCCCCGCGGGCGCGGAGCCGCCCGCGCCGCCCCCGCCGCCGGTACCTTGTAGAAGGCCCCGTTGGAGCCGCGCACTTCCACCGTCAGCTCCTCCATGTTGGGGCCGCAAAGGACGCCGGGACGAGCTTCTAGAAACTGTCACCGCGGGGAGCGCGCCGCGCCCGCCCCTCCGCCCCCCGCCCGCCGGGCCGCGCCTCCGGCTCCTCCTGCTCCTCCGGGCGGGCCGGCACCGCCGAGCGGAGCGGAGCGGGGCGGGCGCTGCGGGGAGGGCTCGCCGCCGCCGGCGGAGCGGGGCGGGCCCTGCGGGAAACGCTCCCGGGAAGGACTCCCCGCCGTTATCTCCCCGCCCGCCGGCGCGGGGCTGAGGGGGGAGCGCGGGGCGCGGCCGCGTGAGGAGGGCGGCGGGCGCTGCGTGCGGAGACAATGCGGAGCGGGCACGATGCGGGGCGGGCCGCGCTGGGCGATGAACGCCGCTCAAAAGGCCGCGCCCGAGGGGGCACCTTCGGCTCCCGAGCCGCCGCCCTGGGGGATAAAGACGCTGCCCGACACCCGGCTCGGCTTTGTCACTCACGGAGTGCCGGCCTCGGGGCGGCCGCCCTGCCCCGCCCTGCTCACACCCCGCCGGGGCTGCCCTGCCCTGCCCTGCCCTGCCTGACGTCCCCGTGTGCTGCTGCCGACTGAAACAATAAAAAATAAAAACTGCCTGTGATGTGCTGGCCTTCACAACACACTGGGGAGCGAATTGTGCTGTGAGCTGGATGCTCACATAAGCTTAGTCACGCAGAGCCTGATGAACGGCCTGTACCTGTGCCAAATCCGTGTGTTTTTGCAATAGCTTTAAATACAGAGCCATAGAATCATTTGGGTTGGAAGCGTCCTTTAAGATAATGAAATTCAACCATGGACCCAGCACTAGGACTGTAACCCCCTAAACCACATCACCCAGTACCAGATCCAAGTACTCTTGAACACCTCCAGAGATGGTGAGCCCCATCTCCTTGGACCACTACTCCAATGCCTGACTGTCCTATCCGTGACTTTTTCTGATATCTAATCTGAATCTCCCATCTCAGCCTAAGGCCATTTCAATAGAGCTTTCAAATGCTCTTTCAGGTGATCTTTCCCATTGGGCATCAGGCCCAAATGGCCAGAAGTCCATGATGATATTTTACCCATTAGATATTTTCATTTTGAGTTTCTTCATGTTAATCTTGCTTTTGTGCCATGTCTGTCAGATGGGTGAGGATTTTGGACAATAAAGGCCAAAAAGTGTTGAGAAATCTGGTTACTGGGTAAGGAGGTGCAAATGCTCTAAGTGGTCAAAGAATGTGCAGTGGTGGCCCTTGGGGACATGGTTTGGTGCTGAACAAGGCACTGCTGGGTTGATGGCTGAACCTGATGATCTTGGATGTCTTTTTCAACCTCAGTATTTCTATGGTTCTGTGATCCTGATGTGCCATAACTGAAGGAAAGATATGAATTCAACAGCATGAATGTTTTTTCCCGTGCTGTGTGCATGAATATTCCTAATCTTGAATAATATTCCACATAAATTTTGCTACCTTTTATTCTAAATTTTGTTTTAATCTTTATAAATTACCCACAACTTATTCTGTTCATGGTGCCAAGGCCACACATGGGCAAGAGAGCCCTTCTTGAAGAAAGGTACCTCCTTTCCTGTTGGCAGAGTCCGCTCAGGATTTTCCAGGGTAAAGTAACCAGATAATATGAAGCAAACAGTTGTGCTACAAAAATTCTATGCCCAAAGTTTTCATCTCCCCAAGACTGAATAGACTGAGGTTCTTTTATTCAGCTTCCCAAGACACAGAGTCTCAATGTCAACTGCTAAAAAATGGTGTCTGGGGTTAAAAAAACCAAACCACAAATAAACTGTGCATGAGCTGCTACCTTAGAAATAAAAAAAACAGGATGTGGATTTAAAAAAAAAAAAATTGACTCCAGAACTGTGTGAGGTTCCTGGGTGTGCATGTTTGCAGAACTCGGGGACAGTTCTGGGCTTTAGTGATAATGAGGACTGGCTTGAGCAAATGCAATCTGCATCTGAATTTGCCCGATAAAGTTTGTTTTTCTGGAAGTGTGAGGATGATAGTGGTTAAAGGGACAGGGTTGGTTACATGTTAATTTTGAGGACGACTGCTGTGCCTGGGTTAAATGGGGGTAGAAAAAGGCTTTAGCAGGTTGTGGGCCATAATAATTTGCAGCACATCAGCCAGACGATGAATCTGTTCTAAGTTTAGTTTTCACTGGATGTAAATTATGAGTAACTACTAAATTAAATTGCTTTAAACATTTACTGAAACAAGAAAAGGTTGGATTCAGATTCAAGAACTCAATAATTCCTCTGATAATAGCTACTTATTTTTTTTTTTTCATGAGACTTTGTAAGGTTTCATTTTCGTTTCACTTTTTGGTTTCATTTTCCAACACCCACAGTGAAACTGCCACTTTCATTTCCTAGAGCTGACTGCTCCAGGAGGTACTTTGGGTAAATGTGGTTGAACCATTCTCTGTCCTCTCTGAAACCTCCACAGCTCAGGAGGCAGATCAAGCTGCATTGTGCCAGAAGGACACTAAGTCAGAAGTTGCAGGATCCTGTATCCTGGGGACTTTGTTTGGAAAGAGCAGAAAAAGGGTTCCCTAATTTGAGTGAGCAAAATGAAGGGTGAAGATTAAACACCAAAGTATTAGGATGTTGTCTTCAAATACATCAAGGCACACGGAGGGGATAATGATCCATGAGAGACTGAGGCTGTGAAACACAGAAACATTACTACCAAAAGGACTTCCCAAAAGGTATAGACTGACCATTAATTGACTTAGTCTGGAAAGAAGTTTACAATGGGAGGTTGAAAAAATTCCAGGAACAGCCTTTCAGGATGAATTAATGAAAGTTAGTAACTCCTGCCCACTTTATTTAGGATGGAAAAAGCATTTATGATGGTGCTATAGCATGAGCAATATAAACCAAATTTTCAAGAGAGAAAGCTTTGCAAGCATTGATTTCAACAAATAAACAACCCACCCACACTCCTATCCTTCCAAATGCCATTTTCTTAAATTCAGGAAATATGTGGACCTACTAGAGAGGGTCCAGGAAAAAGCCATAAAACCATTGAAAATGTAACTCACAGTGAAACACTATCATAGCAGAGTTTTCATATTTTGAAATAGTGACTTTTTGTCCAAAATCTGCTATTATCCAGGCAGGAGAAATATACAAGCCTTTTTAGATTCCTACCACTATCAATTTTTAAATCAATATTGAGTATACTCTAGTTCATACATGAATTAATGGAATCATCTGTGTAACTGAAGGTCACACTGGAATTGTCATTCAGGGACCTTCTGACATAGGACTGTTAATGTTTACCTCAGCCAAAAGCAGAAAAATTTTAGCTATTTTCAAAGACTTGGGCAAGAGTGAAATCAATACTGAAAACAACAACATAACTATTTAGAATAGAATAATCTTAAAGTAAGATTAGTTGTGAGAAAATGCACACATTGATATTCCTCTTATGCTACTAATAGCCTGAAAATTTGTTTGAAAAAAATGTTGTAGTTTTAAACTATCAGTTATTTTGCTGCCAAATAACTTCAGTGCCTCTTCTGATACAGAACAAGGGTAATTTCTCTGTTTTTCTGAGCACATTTCCTACCTTTCAGTAAAATAAAAACCCAGAACCATCCTGTCTTAGCATAGTTTGTTAAAAAAAATAGTCAAAACCTAAGGTCAACTAAATTCAGATGCTTATGCTCTCACTTAAAATGTAACAGCCTGGGTCTTCCATTCCAGTCAGTGAAGGGAAGTGCTGACACTTAGCAACTCATGCCATAAAAATCAAAATAATGATAAAAAATTAATCTAGCTTCGCCTTTAAGTGGGTAAAAACCTTTTTGGTTCCATTGCTCATTCTGAAATTTTGGCAGAAGGCTGATGACTATGAGAGGCATCCATCCACAGACTTCCAGCCTTAGCAGAAGCTTAGGAAACAGGGAGCATTCTCTGTAAATTATTATGTATCATTAATTCTTAGTGGTGACAAACAACACAGGTAAGTATTTGAAATATATAGGATCATATTGGCCTCATGACAATACCAAATGACAAAACCACATCCCAACTCAGCAAAAATCTTGTAGGAGTTCTTTTACAAAATTACCTGTTCCAAGTTTCCTCATTTATGTGTATCTTTTCTTTGTTCTATGAATTGTACTTGGGTGGCAGGAAGAAGTAAAATTACTTCCAGTAAACCTGTGCAAGGAGAACAGAGGATCTGATATCTTGTGGTAGCACACTGGTATAAAGACATACAGCCTCGATACAGATCATCCTGTTGGGCTCGATAAAGGGCCTGCAGTTGTAGAAAACGCCTTTAGAAAAGCTTGTGGTTTGATTTGATTTGTTTTGGTTTATACTTCACAGTGATTTTTGCCCTATTTGAATATTGAGTTGAAGAAGAGTCTCTACCATTTCATCAGCCTTCCACAACTGCATTCCTGACCTTTTCCAGCGAATTAATTTTTGTCTGGAAGTTTGCTGAACCCCCCATCCGTGTCCAGCCACATCTGCAAGCACTGTAAGCAGACACCACTTCTGAAAACAGGACCCACAAAAGATGTTGCTAAGTGAGTGTATGTAAAAACATTTTTGTGCAGTTCAGTTTTAAGCCCTCTGTCTGGTATGGAAATCAGAGCAAGAATAAATCATAGGTGCTTCTATTATTGTAAATTATCTTTTGCAGTCATTTACATCTCCCTTTAAAGGGAAAAAACCTCTGAGGCCAGTTTGTTTTTGTGTATTATAGCTGATGGCACTCACATTTATCTGTGGAGACCAAATGAACTTAAAATGATTTGCAGGTGTAGGGTTAAAAATCTGTGTGTTTAGAAGGACAAAAGGTGTTAAGAATCCACAGAATGCAGTAGGTATTTGCTATTGTATTCTACTTCCTGTTACTGCAGTCTAAAAAAGAAAAAGTCATGGAGCTAATTAAGTTATATAAAGAAGGGATCAGGAACTAATATTTTAAATGGATTTGATTACGGTCTGTTTTTATGCTGAAGTAATGATGAGCAATATCACTCAGGTTTCATTTGTTCAAAGTCCACAAGAGAATGTGCATTTTCAGAAAAAGAAAAATATATACATCCAGGCAACAGACTACTATGTGAAAGTCATTTCACTCTGAATGACAACATATGAACCTTGTTTTTCACACTGGTGAACTTCTGCCTTACCATTGCTTTACTGGTCTTCCCTTTTTTGTTAGTAGCGGCACAAGAAAGTAAGGAAAATAAAATTAAAGTTTGATGTCATTCTAAAAGCAACAAGAAGCACTAGACAATGCTTGCTGTAAACTCAGTATTCATCCTGGCACCGTGCAAAGAAACTGCAGAATCATTTCACTGAAATTTTAATGAACTCCAATGAGAACACTGCTCTTTAATGGACTTGGTGCAAGGAGTGGGAGCTCATCCACTCACAATCCAACTTTTCATGGGGTTGGCTTGGTTTGCTAATTTTCATTATCACTTCACATCTGCCTCTTCTGAATGCTGGTGTGGATGCAGCTGGTCCAAACTAACCTTGTGCCTGATTTTGTTCCAAGCCAGGAAGTAAATGCAGTGAGCTCCAGAGGGACCTTGGTACTCCTCTGCAGTTGTGGTGATGTAATGGTGTGGGAAAACCTGCCATAGAATTAACTTCAGGTGTCCAAGCACAAAAGTTCTTGTCTACAAGTGTTAGGACAAGAACACAGAAGTTCTTGTCTACAAGTGTTAGGACAAGTGTTAGGACTTGCCACCCACAAAAACCCAAAGAATTTTTGTCTTCTGAATAATTTCAGTGGAAACCAGGAGAGGAAAGTAGTGTTTTTCTTTATAACTGATCCACTTTTGGTCATTGTTTGGTTCTCAGGCAAGTCCAGACTACCTTTGTTTTGACTTGACACCTGGGTCAAGTTTTAGTGTCAGTGTCATGTAAAGAGATATTTGCATTTCTAGTGTGGGACTGGACCCAGAGCAGGGTTTCAGGTAATGTAGGTTTATGTGATACGAGTTTCAATCACTAAAATGTGCATGTTTAATCCCTGATTCTCAGTATTTGTATTCCATTGCTTAAATTCAGGGCCTGCTGTAAAAAAGAGACAACGAAGCCCTGAGCAAAATTTGTGAGAGAGGGTGGACAGAGGGCATGTTGCTTCCATAAATACATGATCTGAGGTACAGAAATTTAGTGCTACAGGGCATGAAAACATGAAACATTAGCACTTAAAGGTGTACCTGAAGCAGCAAAGGGATGCACATCAATCCCAATGAAGAAATGCAGTTTTGGAAGAGAGAGAACTTACAGGTATGAAGAAGTTAACAATGCATCTGTGTGAAACTCAGCATACAAACTGAAAAACCTATGTATTTTCCTAGAGGATTACCTGATATAATCTAAAGCACAAAATTATTCATTTCAAAAGGAGATCAGTTGTTAGCTCAAGGCACTCTACTGTTGAGAGTTCTGAAAGCAGGTTTCTGTCTTGATACACTCTACTTTTTGAAGGCTTTGATACAGCAAAGTTCTAAGACAGGTGTTTATTTAGCACCTAAATGGAAGGGATATAAGAATGACTTAATAGTTGGCTTAATCTGTGCTCTTCTGGAAAGGAAGGAGTTGAGAAGAAAGTTTTCTTCAAATTTGTTGGCCCAACAATAATGTAAAGCATTCTGTGTACATGTATTTTCTGGTTTCTCTGAAAAGTCCCACCTGTAGAGCAACAGATATATATTATACATCTACATAAAAATCACATATGTATGTATTTGTTGTGTGTTTGTCATTATGTGCATGTGTAAAGAAACTGTGGATAAATGCAGAGCCTGAGTCCTCCAGGAACAAATATCAGCATTTTACAAACAAAGTACTAGAATGCTGATGTGTTGGTGTTGGGATCTCAGCATCAGTTGTTCTCCAATATGGATTGCATTCACCTCCCTCAAAAAAACAGGGGAACCTTTTCTATTACTTTGGTCATAGGCACTGATTTAAGAAATTAAATAGTAACACTCAGAGTAAGGGATTAAACATGCACATTTTGGTGATTGCAAGAAGTAGCTGGTAACTCACATCATACAAATCTAGGTTCCCTCAAACCCGTCTGTGCTGGCAGATAGGGTGAGGCAGTGTGGAACAGAGAGCAGTGAAGGGAGTTATCAAGAAGTTCAAATGTTTCCTGTGGCTTCTGTAAATGCTCTTTCAACTGAGGTGACCTTCCTCTGGTACGTGCATTGCAGTTGTATCACAGATGCCATTGAAGAGGGTGGGATGAAACCTGGACTCTTGCCTTTTTCTTTTTTCCATCTTTCTAAAAATACCATTCTATTAATAGCATAGTGTTTTCCCACACTGCCTGTGTGTTGAGATGAAAAAGGGAACTCGTTAAGCTTCTTTGGTGATAAAATAGACAGTTCTGATAAATACAGCCAAACTGACCATTCTTTTGATCTAATCAGTAAAATTATTGCATGAGTGCTCAGGATTTCATGCCTTTGGCATGCTTCTGCATCCTTTTTTCAGTTGTTTGATCCCCTGATGCCAAATGCTGTTGGCTGTCTGGCAAATTAGACACTGCAGCACGTGATTTCACCAGTGATTTGTTGCCACTGGGTCATCAGCTGAGCCTGAGGAGATGAGGTTGCTTTGACCTGCTCTTACCACAGCTGTATGTGCCTGCTTGTTTTGTTCTGTCTCAGTGGAGTGATGTGTCCAGCCCTGGACTTTTCCTGCTGGATGTTGGAAGGGAATTCCTCTGTAACATTAAAATGCTGCTTTATACAGTGAAAAGAAGTGGCTTATTGCAACTACATTAGATCTGTCAAATGAGGGGCTGAGGACAATGAGTGCAAATGGATGAAGTATGCATGAAAAGAAACAAGAAGGAGAAAAAAGATAAAAAATCCAGAATGGAGAGAAAAGAACAACAGAAGAAAGAAAAGTTCAAATGACAGTGGAAGAAAAGTTCCAAATTCAGGATTTCATGAAAAAGGGTTTGATAAATAAAAAAGATGAGGTAAGAGAGGCTAGTTAAAATGAGTGATAGATGAGGGAAATCAAGACAAAGAACAGTTCTGGGAAATACATGAAAATACACGATGGTCACTTGTGATATTCACATGCTTTTTCGCACTAAAAAAAGAATGGTAGAAGAGATGGTTGCAAACATCAACCATAGAGACTCATAAGATTAATTCATATCCAGCATAATGGTAACTGGTATTTTGAACATCCAAGTTAAAATCTACTTTTTGCTGCCCTGGGGCAGGAATTGGCTTGCAGTTCTTTCACTCTCTGAACTGTGTGCCCATGTGTAGCTCCCAGTCAATGCCACATCCCATCAAGGCACTGCAATAACCTGGAATGAAGTAGTGTTTGCATGGGAAGAAGCTCAGCCCCATAATGTGCACCCAAGGTAAGATTCTCCACCTCCCAGTTGGGTCTTTCACCTCTGGGGGGCACTGAAGCACAGACACAGCGTTTGACATCCTTGTGTGTTACTATGAAGTGTAATAACAGCTTTTGCTGTTGAACCTGTTTCACTTCCCAGAAATACTTTAGTGCTCACAAAGGTACAGAGCATGTGACAACAACTATTTCGAATTTGATACATACTAATAATCACAAATACAACAGTTCTTCCAGTATAAAATAAAAGTGTGCTTATCCAAATCAGTTTACTGGAATGGGAGCTTCAAAAAAATTTAAAAGTATCTGCTTCTTGAAACCATTTTGAGCAACTTTATATTCACGTGACAGGCGTTTTCAGAATGTAACATTTTCATCATTAAATGACATTTTATTTTAAATTAAAGTGACATATGTTTTCTAAATCTGTGACAATAGAACCTGATGTCTTAGCTACCCATACTTATTCCTCTGAGAAAATAAAGTCTCAAATACCTTAAATTCCACACTCCAGAGCAATTTAGATCTCCTTAGAGATCACAGTTTGAACTACAAATGCAATAAGGGCTGCATCCTGCTGTAACTGAAATCTTTCCTAAGTCTACTTCTGCTTTTCAATCTCTCTAGTTTTTCATTAGATCAAGAGTCACACATTTTTGTTGGCAGTAAAGCAATTCCAATTTGAACTGCCTTCTGTCTTCAATAGGAATTTTCCCAAAGTACAGAAATAAAAATGTAAAACTTTGCTGTGTTTCATTACTTTTATTCTTTTGAACATTGCTGCTCTGAAAGCTCTGTGTGAAATTATTAGAAGAGGGGTTTTGAAATGCTTGTGAAAGTAGATGCATATATGGGACTCAAAGGGCCTTATTTAAAAAAGAAATTTGCCAGTTACCCAGATCTCTGGTTGGTTATGCTCATTCAAGGATACAGAATCCATCATTCCTATGATTATTTTTACATCTGAACTTTTTTTTTTATACTAGATAGACTTGAAACTTTCAGGGTCATTTGCCCAGCATGTAGTTGAATGTCCTGTGCTATAGATTCCAATTAGCAAGACCATGTTCAATGGTCCTACACCACCAATGCTGTCTAACTGCTTTCCACTTGGCTTTATATGTTTCTTCTTTGTTGCAGCTGCAACCAGGTCTATCTACCCTTTGATAGAAAAATTTCAATTACCCCAGGGAGAAGCTTTTAGCTTTATTAAGCATTGAAGTCTACACATTTGTTCTTCTGTTGAAGAGCAGTTCAAAAGGAGACTTTCTGAGGAAGTAATCTGATAAATTAGGATAAATCTTGTGGACTTTCACTGCTAATGTTTTTTCCTGTGGTCTGAGCCTAAGATTCTGCCAACTCAATGTACAGTTAAGCATTTCTTTAACACTTTTAGCCCCTGACAGATGTTTGTTATACTTCACAAGTAAACGGCTCTTCAGTGTTTTTTGAGACTGCTGTGCTCTCAGCATAAAATTGATGTCACAGAAGGCTGGAGAGCTTTCTCCAGCCTTGAGAGACAGTGACAGAAAACTGTTCCCATCTGGTGGCTTTGTGTTGGCCTCTGAGTAAACGAATGGTTTCCTTTCTGAGATGATGGGTGTCAGCTGCCCCCTCCTCGTGTCCAGGAGTGCCCTGGGTTGTCTCAGGAGGAGGGAGCCTGCACACACCAGGGCTCTCATCTGCCCTCGCTTCGCTGCCTTGGCCTCTCAGGGGACTGGGGTAGCCAAGTGACGTGGAGGAGAGCTGGAATAACACTGATGTAAGGCACATCTCTCTGGAGATGAAAAAAGGAGCTGCTCTTCCTAACACTGTTGATCTTGTGTTTTACCTCCTTGGTGGGCTCATTTACACAAGTAAATAAAGCTGTAATTTATGCTTTTTAATGTTTGAGAATTCCACAAAAGTTTCACGTCTCTGGTTTGAAATCAAATCTCTCATTATTGTCTCTATCTTGCAAATTAATTTATTATTGCATTTGAAGTCCTAAATGCCTCTTGAGAGAGCTGAACATACAGTCTAACAATCTGCCCATAAAGAGCAAACATGAGTTACACATTTAAAGAAGATAATCTTTCAGTTGTATGGAAATCCTGTCACTCTTGCTTTTCTGTTTAAGCTTTATATAATAAAGCCTTTCTTGCTGTTTTCAGAAAAGTTTTGGTTCTTGCTCACTCATCCCTGTTCTGTGAGGCAGAAGAAAATGATATTAAATCAAGACTGCATAAAGGGGCACACAGCTAAATTAAATTTATGTCACTGAATTAGAAGACTAGAGTTCTTGGAGGAAACATATTTTTCTAAAAATCTTGAAGAGAGAATAGGAGGAAAAAAATAAACATTGAGAGACTTCTCCAAACACACAATCCCACCTAAGTCTGAAGCTACAATGTGCTTTTTGGAGCACCATTAAGTTACAGCCACTATCAGTTTCAAACACAGGTAGCACAATTTACATAAGCAAATCTCATCTGGCTAAATACTACCCCATAAATATGGATATTGTAATCTGTTATTAATACACAAGATTATATTGTCATAATACATCAAAATATTACAAGTGGGGATTTTGGGTGAATTATCACTCCTCAATTCTCTGCATCCATCATAAGGCCAATATGCCACCTACATCTACATTCCAAGACACACACATCCTCTCCTGTCCCTCAGGACTTCTTTGTCAGCAACTCAACCAACACCAAATACTCCCACTGAAACCAAAACAAAATTGAATAAGAAAGAAAAGAAAATCCCTGAACTGTTTGCTCTCTCTTAGGAAAACACCATTTCATGGTGCAATAAAGATATTAAGACTGGGGCAAAATAATTAAGATTACTGAAATTAATATTATATCAAAGTCTGCAGAAGGACACCTGTTGACATGAAAGCTTTGTCTTCTCTTTGATAATGAGATTACACTTCATACTTGATTTTCTACATATTCTTCTGTATAGAGTAGATGTATTGCTGCTGTCTGTCAATGATTCTGCACAAAAAAAAAGCAAAGGACATATTTTTTATGCCACTGGGCTTGGAAAACCTGCAACCCAAGACCTGACACCACAACCTTGGAGCTGAAACTGTAGTTAGAACTTGTGTTTCCAGTGTTCCATCATGTGCATACATATTTTATGCATTTACTTCCAGTTAGTCAAGACTTCTCTGTTTCAAATTTCAGCTTGTATCATCTACCCAGTTTCATTAAATACATTTGTATTGTATACATGTACTGTATACATGAAATGTAGTATATAATTCTTTTGACAAGACCAAAAAAGTGAAAAAAATGGTCTCTCACCTATTTGAGTCTGGAAAAAGTAGCTAAGTAAAATCCAATTCAAATGCTGCAGATAAGACTGAACACAAAGGGTTAACTTTTTAATGAAAAAACCTAATCTGCCTATCCCCTTATCAGAGTAGAAATATCATAAACCAAAAAATTAATCATACTTTGATTGATCATACTCTTTCTGAAGGCTCTGGTGACATTTTGACACGTAACCTTTGAGAGAAGACTTGGTAAGCTCCAAGGGAGTACTGTCCTTTTGAAGCTGTGTTGGGCTCAGGTGCCAAGTCACTTTTCCAAAGTTCAAGGTATTTGCTGCTGAATCAGTCATTGGTGTTACTGATTTTTGCAGCATTAAGAGAGAGGAAGTACTGGAGGAAAGTCTTGCACGTGCCAGACAGACACATGCCTATATTAAGATTTATGTTGAATTGTTAATTTTTAGTTATCAGCAAAACCAAACTAAGAATCTGCATGTTCAGCTGAGAGTGTCATTGGTGCAGCTTGTTCATGTTGCAAAGGCAACAGTTGATTTCAGAATGAAATGCTGAGACATTTTTTCTTCTCCCAGGTTTGAGCTCTTCAGTTCAAAGCATGAAGTTTTGGATGTTTACGTGGGCTAAAGAAGATCATCATCTCAGTCAGGTTACATCTGACCTGTAGTTGGAGAAGGCCAATTTCATTTTCCATGTGTGAAAACACTCAGTCCATTGCAGCCTAGCACACAGCTCTTGTGATATCAATCCATCAGGTATTCCCACTACAGCTCCTGCCATTCACCTTCTCTGCCCACACCCTTTGCAGCTGCCTATGGATACAGAAAATGGGGTCAGTAGCAGGGCCTTTTGGGGGAATGGAGCTGCCTGGTCAGCCACGGGGACAGTCTGGCTGCTCACACAAGGAGGTGATGGGGAACTCTCAGGAGATGAGCAAGGAGCTGCTGCAGGGGGAAGAGGTTGGAGGCTGCTCAGGCAGGGTAGGCAGGGCAGGAGAGCTGTGCCAGGTGAGGTCTGAGTGCTGTGTGAAAGAGGATGGAGCTGCTTGCTGGGAGAGGGGACAGCCTGCAGCTGGACAGGAGGAGAGGGATGTGGACAGAGCTTTGTAAAGCAGATCCAGCTCACAGCTCCCCACAGCCCAGCTCTGCATTGTCCCACAACAGCAAAAAGCAGGTGAAGGTGATTTCAAATGAGCAGAACAGTTCTGTCAGAAACATTATGCTGATCAATATGGCAGATTATTTGTGCTTTCACCCAAATGGAAGTTTATCTTCCTGATACAATTTTATCTGAGTTATCTTTATTTTATGGACTTCTAATGAAGAATCTCACCATGATAATTTCTACTGAGGATCAGTTTATATTACCTGCAGAAAAGTGCTCCTCACTACATAACCTTCACATGCTATTAAGCAAAGATCTCTTTTTTATTCAAATATTAGCTGGAGAATTTCCCTGCTCTTAGTGATATTTCCAAGGCACTAATTTTAGAGAAAGTCTGCCAGAGGCAGTCCAAGGAGCTGGTGAATCACTTTCTTTAGGATTTATGATGTAGCCTACACGGTGGAAGTATGCACTGGGGGAGGGACTATGTGCTAGAAACCACAGGAATGATCTACAAAGTATAGGAAAAAATAACTTAAATGGTGGAGAATATTTCAAAGAAACCAGGTTCTGCTGCAAGGGCTCTGTGACAATCTCAGCCAGTGCTTTCCAGCATCTTCAGCCATTGTCTCATTTCAGTAAATTAAGACACCTCCACGCCTGATCATTGCAGGAGCTCACAAAGCAAGAAGTAGTTTAGGTCTGTGCCTGACGCTGGTGCCTCCCAGGCTGAGAGAGCACTTCAGTGAAGTGGCTTTGTGTCACTGAGACAGGCACTCGTGCACATGTAGCAAATGTTTGTGTCCTAATGCATTTTCCTCTCCAGAGAAAACACACATTCTATAGCCTTCTTGAGTCGTTCCTCCTCCTGCATTGCTCCACTCCAAGGCATTGTTTCTAGAACATGTCTTCAGTCCTTTCTCTGTGCGACTGCACAGTGGGTCAGACAGCAGGTATGTGCATTATGGCCTCAGGCACAGGAACTTCCTTCTAAAGAAATATTCAAAGTCATTGCAATAATGAGGAAATAAAACAATGAACCCTGCAGATTGGTCTCCTGCAGTATGTAGCTGCTATTCACCTATTAACAGTGGGCAGAAAATAACACTACTACTATTACTGCATGTATTAATACTACTAAGGAGAAGGCAGCAGCTGTCTTTGCCCTCATCCCACCAACAAATTAGCTGGCAACATCTAATGGGATTTCTGCTACCAAGAGTTGTCCAAGCCTTGAAAGAATCTACTCAAAGCAGAGAAGGGACAGAGAGCTTTAGCCCAGGTGAAAGATACACCCCTCTGTTTCACTGTGCCTTCTCATCCCACCCATGGAACAGCTTTGTCTGGAAATCTGGCTACAGCAGATGTGCAAATAAACATCTGGCCAAATTAACGCCACAGTGTTAAGTTCAACAGGACTCTAACAAAAAAAAATACTATTTCCATGGAATCACTGTCTGATGGAACAGCCTACCAGCAGGCTCTTGTCCCTACAGCACAGGGGCTAAGCTGTGCCTAATCCTCAGAAGACTCAGATCTCTAACACATCACTGGCTTGTGACCATGGAGTTATGCAGGGCTGCCAAGGACAGGGAGCTTGTCACACGCCTCACAGTGCAGGTGGTACCTGGTATTCACCAGAAAACAGAAACCTCAGCATATATACTGGCAGAGCTCCAGAGCAGCCTGAGCACCCCCGTGCATGGGCTCCTTTCTGGGCTGTGGAGAAAGCCCCGAGTGAGGGACACAGCACCAGCACCACCTCTTGGCTCTGGGATTGCTTCACAGCACCAGCACCACCACTTGGCTCTGTGGTTGCTTCACTTCTTCTTCCAAGAGACTACAGGAGCAGAGGAGAGAATTGAAAATCTTTTGCAGTCTTCAGTGTCTGATTTTTCCTGTACTTTGCTTTCTTTGGTGAGAGGCATCCAAAATATTTTTAATTTAATTTTAGGATTTGAAAACAGAGTCAGGCCTGTTTATTAAAAGCTACTGGAGTTCAGCTGGGAAAAGTGCCAGAAAACTTTGCAATACGTTTTAAGTAGCCTGAAACAGTAGTTGGCTAGGCTCACTTTTGAGAAAAGGAAGGTGTTAGCCACTGCAGAGGAACTGAAAAGAGAACTCAATCTCTTTCTCAGAGTTTTGTTCAGGTACTAAAGGTTTTTTGCATTTCCCTATCAAAATATTAATGTAACTTCTGAGTTACAGATTCACAGGATTAAATTCTTTAGGATTTATAATCAAAGAGTTCATAATAAAATATTTAAAGTTTATAGTCAGTATTTGGAACTGATGATCTGATAATTTAATTCAGACCTGATTTACCAATAGCTTATAAACATATTTAGATTAAAAAATTCTTCAGGTTTGTATTCACTCAGTATGCAGACTGTCTTAACTTTTGCTTTAGCTTAACACTGATGATACCAGCCCAATTTTAGTTTCCCACTTTCATCTTTTTTTCCCAGACAGATATAACAATTTTTAAAACAAAATAATAATTTAATTAAAAATCCATTCTTAAATTAAGCATCACAGAACAAGAAACTTTCCATATTGAGTGAATGTTAAGTGATCAAAGAAAAAAGGAAAAACCCAGTGGGTCCCCAATTAGTGTTTGGGTCTTCTCATAGTGCTGCTCTTGGATCACACTAACAGATCCCAGTGAGACATCTCAGCACAGATTTGTACCTTTGAACAAGGCACATTCCCCAAATATGGCAAGGGAACCACCCCCATGGTGTGACCCTGCCGTGGCACTGGGCAGTTGGAGCAGGAGATAACCTTCTCCACCCCACAGAGGCCTCTGAGTCTGAGGATGATACAGCAGCCAGCTGGACAAAGTGAGTTCTCCAAAAGAATCTCTTCACACCCTGGATCTCCCTTAATATCCCATGTTCAGAGCTGGTGGTGCCTTACCTGTCTGGTCACAGTCTCTGCTGGGTACCTGCTTTTTTGGCCATGGCTCAGCAGAATGACACAGGAGAAGCACCCACAGCAACCTGAAAAACAGACTCAGGTACTTAAATAATGCTCTGTAGAATTCTGTGTAACCTCCCCTGGCAGGTAATGGTTTGAATATGAAGGCATTACTGGACTTCTGGAACTTTTCATCCAGCTGGGACCTTCTTTCCATCAGGAGAGAGAAAAGCAGGAGAGATGAGGTTTTGTGGTTCCATCTCCAGGCCCTCCTGCTGCTGGCCCCAGCTCAGCCTTCTGCTGAGCTGGCACCTATAATGCTTTCTAGTCAGACAATACTCAAAATGGGTTTTACCAAAACTCTGTATCTTCTAAAGCAAATGCCTTCTTTTCACATCAAAGTCTTTTGACCCAGCCACATGAAGCCCTTGTCAACTGATGTGTGCAAAAACCTACACTTGAAAGACTCAATACATGCTATGGTTGCTGTTGCTGCCTTCTCTGGCAAAAGCTGTAACTCCCCTAATTCACAAAGGCATAACAGGTATGGACATGCACAGATTTTTTAGGATCACTGTACTCCACACACCTGCAGAGGTGCTGTCATTTATGTTTCCTGCACATCTGTTCTCCATTGGGAAAACCCAGAATGGCAAAACTTCGCTTTGCTTCAGAAGTGATTTACCTGTAATTGTACATGATATTTAACAAGCACTGTTAGGGCTTTTTCCTTCTTTTATGGTGGGAAATGCCTACAGGAAATCTGCATTTCAACCTCTCCAACTTTAACCTCCAAAAACTTGAAGGGGTTGCATTCTCAGACACAGCATGAATGCAATTAATCTTATTTTTCTGTATTTTGTGATGCTGCTGCCATCTAGAGTGTAAAAGTAACACTGTGTCATGCAACAGCATCGGCAGTATTTAATTAATGGATTTTGTATTAACAGGGAGCAAGTATAATCATAATCATACATTTTTCTCTATTTTGTTCCACTGCTGCCACCTAGAGTTAGAAAACAAGTAGATTATTTTTCTAACTGCATCTGTTTAATTAGTGACTATTTATATCTCTGGGTGATACCTTACTTTTCCACAATTTTATCATTGCTTTGGCTTGTCTCTTTGTCCTGGATGCCACCATAATCCGAGTATGGCATGGCATCATATTTTCTTTTTAAAAAAATTAACAAAGTGATTAAGCCAAGTAATTAATTTGTTGCAACTTTACGTTTTTAAATGTCATCTTTAAATAAGAAATTATCTTAGGTCAATCTATCTGGTTTTTTCCAGTTACAAGACATCATTCATTATAAAAATTTGACTTAACAATCATGTAAGACCCCCTGATTAGAATTAATAGGCAAAAAATACACTACTATTGTCAATAACAAGGAGAGACAGTTACTTTTTTTTTTGTAAAAAAACTCATGATTTTACAGATTTGATTTTTTTTTTTTTTGTGGCACAGAAAGCAACACACAAGCCTTGGGGACTGTAAAACAATCAATAAAGGAAAATAATGAATAATAGGTTACCAAATCTGCAGTCACTAATGCATGTGACCTCCTTGTATATTTGAAGGTTCAAAAGAAGCCTCCTTTGATGCCTAGTAGGTAACTACAGAAATTCCTGGAAGAAATCCTAGGCATTCTTGTTCTTTTAGCCTATTTAATTTTTAGACAGCTTTGGATGACTGCACTGGAGGTAACAGCAACCCTCCAAGATCAAACATCCACCAACTCTTTACCTGGATTGTTCCTTCCTCTTTGCTGATGTAATCACTTTCATTATCCCTCCTCAGGTGGCCTGACTTTGTTGGGAATCCTTAGCTTGTCATGTCTCATGGAAACAGTGGCACTTTCTATATCTTTGTTTGACAGCTCTATTACAGTGCCTCAAAACTCAGGAATTCAATACATAGGCCTCCTCCATATCTCTAATGGCAAATTTCATGAAAAAAAAACCCCTTTTCTTGGACTTTGATCACAGAACTTTCTCTGGCGGGCTGTTCTTGGTTCCTAGTTCCTCTGGCTGTGCCCCTTGCCTTCTTTCACCCACATGTGAAGCAAAGCCAGTGTCCTGGTTTTGTCTTTTCAAACTATATGAAAACTCCTCACAGCTCTTGGCACAATGGCCTCACCTTAATAGCAACATGAAAGTGACACATGCTTCTGTACATGCTCCAAATAGCTCACCCCAGGAAAGCTGCTGCAGATAACAGGGAGCCAAATGGAGCAGGGTTTTATTCTCAGGTTGGTGTCATTTGGCTTTTAGGCTGTAACATGGAAACTTTTGAATAATACATCCAATCAGCTCCACCATTTCTCAAAGAATGTCCTAGGCATAAATTCATAGGTATTTACAGATTTTAGCAGAATCAAATAAGAAAAAAAGCTAATCAGGGAATATAGGAAGCTCAGATATTGAGCTGGCTGACCCAGAGGCTACAAAAGGATCTGTAATTGCCCACAGATCAAAGCTATTAGCAGCATGCAGTGTGACAAAATATCAGCAACAAAATATCTCATCTCTGCTTGTGCTCCCATTATAGAAATAGAATTAATAATGGTGTGAAAAGAGTGTGGAGGGAAGAAGCCATAAAGGTCCAACATGTATAAAGTATGAAGAGCGAGTGGTGTGGGCATGGAAAGAGTCCCTATGGGGCTGGAAGGAAGGACTCAGAGCTGGGCATGTCCAGGCATTGGGAGGAAATCCATAGTGTCTGACACGATGGAGGAAAGGGAAGCCTCGGGGCATTCCCAAGAATTTGTTTCTGTAACTTCCAACAGGTTTTTTTCCCATGCCAGTTGTCCTGTCCCTAAGCTTCAGCCTGATGGGAGTGTGAAACCAGCAGCTGCCCAGGTACCTCAGCATGGAATGGCTCTTTTCAAAGGCTCACCCTCTGTGCAACTTCCTTTTGGTGCTCTGATAAATTTTCCAGTGAATACAACTTCTATGTAGTTTGTTAGTCCTTTCCTGGAATTTGGTCCCTGAGATGTGTAATGCAGACTGTCTCTCAAACTATGAGACTGATAAGTTTTACTGCACAGAAGCAGTCCAGAGATAATCACTTCTTCTAATATTCAGATCAGGGCATTTTGATGGCTTTTAACAGCTTGTTTAAAGCCAAAGAGAAAAATGGGAAAAAATATCTACTAAGAATGGGTGTAACACTTCTAACTTGGTTCTATTCAGAGTGATGCCTTTTTTTATTAGTTAAATAAAAACATTTCTGCATTTCAAAATGCACTCAGTGTATCTGCCACTATCTTTGTGTCTTCATCTTTTTTTTTTAACAGTGAGTTATTTTTACCTTAGGAGAAGTCTGAACTTATTCAGTAAGTTTGATTTTGACAGCTTAGCTTTCTCTTGGTGTTAACAGTTCAGCACAATGGAATTTATGTCAATGTGCTATCTTTTGCTAAAAACACACAAAGAACTTTAAGAGTGCTTATGAGATTTAAGAAAAGCATTCAAATCCTGATCAGCAGAGAAGGTTTACCCAATGCACAGAGTTGATAGTTTGATTCTGCATCAGAGATTCCACCCAGATTCACACTGGATCCCTGTTGTATCATTTCAAGCCCTATTTTCATCTCCTTATGATGTGATTCAAAGTGTTTCAGACATAAGGGTTCCCATTCTGTTCACATTATTAAACAATCATACCTTTTGCTTTTGACACTGTGTTCAGACTCATAATGCCTCTAGTAATTATCTTTCACTGAACACCAATATTTATTTGGAAATTTAAAACAGTAACTAAATCAGGTACAAAATCCTGCTTTGAAAATGTATTCAGAGCCTCAGTGAGAACTGCTCCCATGTCATCACAGCTTTGTCCTCAAGCTGTTTGTTCAGATGTGCCTTTGCTCTTATACCTCAGCAATTTTTCCTGTGTGGTGCATGTTTGCATTCTGTAAGTAAATAATATAAAGTGGAGAAAGGTGGTACAATTGACTAGAAAAAATGCTATAAGTGGGAAAGACCAGCTTTATGGTGTTTTTAGGCTTGAAATAAACAGGAAAACTGAAGCTGAGCTTTGATACAATTGTGCCAGCTTAGCTAGACACACTATTGCACCTCCTTTCATGGAGCTGTTTTGAAATATTTTCGAGTTGCTCCATAGTTTTGAAAACCTATTTGTTGTTCTTTTTACCTTTTTGTTTTCTGCAGTTGTGCCAAGGTGTACATTTCTCAGGACTGCAGTTCAAGTCTGTACCTGTTTGCTAATACCATCTTTTGTACAGAAGAATTCTTCAGTAGATCTCAAAATATTTGGTCAATTTACTGCAACAATTGCTTTGGCCTCGTTATTCTGTGTACCATAAATATTTGGTCTGACCAACCTCACATTAGACAAATTCATTAGCCAGGTTCAAACCATAAGAATCAATGCTCTTATTCAACAGTTTATTAAAGAGAAAAAATATTTTTCCCAAGTAATAATGTTGATCAAAGGTGCCTTGAAATACATTTCCCTTTAAAACTACTGTACAGCAAACAAAAAAGGTACCACCCTCCCATCCTGGGATTATTTCAGTACTTAATCCTCTGACTGATGGTTGAAGAAGACATTATTGGCTGCAATGGGTGGAAATGAACATAAAAATCACAATCTTGTTCTTTCTCTGACTCCATAAAGGTCTAAACTGCAGCAGCCTGCAGAGAAGGAATCAGCCCCTGTGCTCTCTGGGCTCCCCCAAGGCAGCACAATGCATAGGCTGATCTTCAGGCAGGAACCTGGAGAATGTGAAAATTGTGCACAGCTATGGCACATCCACATCTCCAGCATCACACTGCAACTGCATGGAGCACCTGAGGACATCTGAGGAAATTTGGGTAAGCCCCACTTTAAAAGCAAGCCCCTTTGTCATCAAATTCTCTAAGAAATAGATTATAAATTCCACCTCACACAGTTCTGCTTGGAAAAAAAAAAATCCATCTCCAGAGAGAGGCAAACTCTTCAAACTCTTTAACTGATGCACAAGTCCAGTCAAAAACATTAGGTGCAGGAATATATCATTATTCTGACCTTCCTAAATGGTTCTGCAAAGATGAAACAGAAATTTGTACAACACTCCAAGAAAGTCCATAATTTACCCTGATATTTCAGGACTGCATTATGGAGACCCTGAATTGTCTGCATTTCCCAAATATCATCTATGCCAATTTTTATTGATTGGCAATTGTGTTACTTCTAAAGCAGGCCATTAACAGAGTCGTGGTTTTCCAAGCAGAACTGTGTGTTCCAGGAATAGCTAGGAATTCAAAATAACACTTTGGAAACAATGATTGGTAAATGTAGTGCAACCCTCAAATTTCTTCCTCTGTTCAATTAGATGAAGCAACAATGCTACAGCAAAAGAAAAAAAAAATACACCTATTTAAGAAGTCCAGATTCTGAAGTTTTGTGTAAACAGAGCATCTACCAGATACTTGTCATTTAGATATTCCAGTATATTTTCTGTCATAGGGAATTTTAGTCTAAAATAGTAATAATTTTATTTTAGAAAAATGATTGTTATCCAAACCAGAGAAATTATTTCGGAATAAAGTGATTTGTAATTGGAAAGATGGGGAATTACTCCAGAGTGGGAAAAGTGAAGTGCTGTTACCTGTGTTTACAATATCATTATCATCATTTTATCTTTGTTTATTTGAGTCCAGAGACTCAAATCAGGCCACTCCACTAGGCCATGCTCAAGCAGACTGGATGTGGAATTCCCTTCCCAAAGCAACCAGGGAAACCTTGTAAGAAACAGCAAAAAGGAGTAACTTCAAAAGGTGCTTGATGGGGAGTTAACCCAGGAAAGACAGAGGGTTTAGGCCTGAATTTAGAGTCAAATTGCCCTTGTCCTTAAACAACAGCTTTTCACCTATTGCCCATTTCTTTTGTTCTGCCTGATTCCATGAAGACACGAAGCTGAATTTGCAAACTCACAGCCATTCCCATGGCAACAGATGTGATGTTATGATGTCCTCTCCTGGAGCAAACAAAACAAGCAACTGAGCTGGCCTAAGGAAGGAGTACCAGCACTTTATAACCCTAAAGATGCACTTATAAAATAATTTTTAGCTGATATCATACCCATTCTATAGACATCAACTACCGCTTTCCCCACAGGCCATGATTCTTTACAGAAGATGAGGAGTTAAAGGGCTGATCTAACAAAGTCAATGGAAAATCTCCTGCTGTGTTTTGGGGAGCAGGATTGGACAGGAGACCATGTCCTGTAGGTAAGTATTGTCATTCTGGTTTGGGATAAAAATGGGATAAAAAATAACTCAATGTCATGTGATTTATCTAGAATCATGTACTAGAAGTCAGAAAGATCTATCATGGAATTGATAAATGACAGGATAAAATAAAATACATTAGGATTTCTTTTTTAAATTAATTATAATCTAATATCAACATTCTACTCACCCTTCAGGTTTGCATCAGAAAATGGAATTAATTCTACTTAGAAACAGCAAGCTTCTATTTTCTTTAGGAGAGACAATCCTTTTCTGTAGTGTGGGGTTAAATTTAAAATTTGATTTAAAGTTCAAGGTTAAACACACAGTGAAGTTCCAAAAAATTATTGGAGGAGGGGAAAAAAAGAGGGGAAAATGAACCGTGCTTCATTATATTAGGAACTTGCTTGACTATAACATTATTTGTAGAAATATAATTTTTATATTTAAAGCTATGGAACTCAGTTCTGCTGCCATTGAAGCCAACGGAGATTTTGTTTTAATCATCCCCATTGTCAGGTTTATATTTTCAAAAATATTTTATTATAAAGAGCTATATATTTTAAAAGTGTCTCTTTGATAAATGGCAGCAGCAGAATGGAATCTTTGAATAAGCTCTTTGAAGCCTGCAGTTTTATGAGTTCAGTGCCTTCAGAAGCTTCTAAAGTAGTTATAGACAAATGGAGCCAGCCAAGGCTTTGCACGCCTACTTCAAACATGAGTGAGTGACTAACATAAAATTGTAGTGGCCATTAAAACTTCAAAGGAGAAGTGTGACCTGAATATTACTTGTCATCTTACAGGATTTCTTACTGGAAGATCTGATCAAGTTTTTATAATTATAGTATCTCCACCAAATGCCAAGATCATGACTTAGATATATTATTCTACCTCAAATAGAATTTTTTTTCCTGAGATTTTTTCTTTTGCAATACCAGTGGCACCAAACACTGGCTGGAGAGTCACACGGTGGTGGCTCCCCCTCCTTGCTTCCAGCTAAATCTTGTCCCTGTCTTGCTAAAGCTGCATCCTCACAATCTCTTCTACCTCTTCCTACCACTCCTGTTGCCTTTGCCCAGACATCCTTTCCTCCTGCTGCAGGACATAAAACCTCTTCTCTTACAACTTCCCCTTCACAACTCACAGAATTTTATTTCCTGGGCTATGACCAAACTTCTCACCATCCAACAGACACAGTCATACAAATACTTATGATAATGAAGAAGATTAAGAAGTCACTGTTACCAATTCCTCTGTTGGCTATCTCCCTTCCAACTCAGTATATTCTATGATTATATTATTCCTCCCATCAGAAACGTGGTAACTTTGTGTGTGATTTTATAATCTTTTGAATAAATCGAGTGATCTACTAGTCTTTCATATCTTTATCTTCCCTTGGACTATAAGGTCTTCATATACAATGATTTCTGTAACTATATGTGTATGCACACAGTGATATGTTGTGGTGTTAACATCTCAGCAGTTATTCTTCTTTCCCTGGAAAACAATGAGAAACAACTGGAGACTTTGGATGATTGAGCTTTATTTATGGAAAAGCAAGATAATCTGGCCTTTTACTATTATTTGTTTTAATTGTAGCTTTTTATGGATCCTATGTTTATGGGCAAAAAAAATATTTCTCGTATGTTATCCTCTCTTTAGCTTTTCAGCCTCTGTAGGTTGAAGGAGGACAATTATTTGCATTCATAGATTTGAGTGATTGATAAGCAAATCTTAGGGTTACTATGGGGCTGTGTTTGGGGTTTGTGCTGGGAACAGTGCTGGTAATGCAGGGATATTTTAGCTTTGCACAGAGCCAAGGCCCTTCCTGCTCCTCACCCCATCCCAACAGCCAGGGGTCTGGAGGGACACAAGAGATTGGGAAGGGACAAAGCTAGGACAGCTGATCCCCACTGAGCCAAGGGATATCCCAGGCCATGTGGCATCATCATATCCTCCCCTCATCACAGGGGGGATCATCATATCCCCCTCATCATGGGGGAGGAGAAGGAACAGGGCATGTCCAGAGTGATGGCATTTGTCTCCCTGGATCACAGCTGGTAGAGCCCTGCTCTCCTGGGGATGGCTGAACACCTGCCCATGGGAAGTGGAGAATTAATTCTTGTTTTGTTTTGCCTTAGAGTGCAGTTTTTGGTTTAGCTTTTAACTTGTCTTTATCTCAACCCATGGGTTTATGTCATCTTTACCCTCTGATTCTCTCCCCCATCACACTGCAGGGGAGTGAGTGAGTGCCTGTATGGGGCTGAGTTGATGCTTGGGGTTAAACCACCACAGCTGCATGCACAGTTTAAAGGAATAGGTTAGGAAGCCAAAAGTACAGAATATGTAAGTGATTTTGAAGCAGTATGTAAGGCTTGTTATTGCAGACTTTGGTTCCATTATTGCAGGAAGTGTTCAAGGTCAGCAGAGGGCTTAGAAAAGTTTTGAAATCTGCAATCCCCAATTTAGAAAATACAAGTTGTCTTTAGAGCAAAATAGAACCCTTCTTTCTTCAAATGAATTTCAGTCCCTCCTATTAGCTGTAAGAAACCGTTTAGCTTGCCAGAATACCTGCAGGAATGTCAGTCATAGTTCTTCTGGGTATAAGCAATGATAAATGAACACATTTCTCTCATTGTTTTAGCAAGCAAGGTTCCCTATAATCAGGAGAATTCAAATGCAGGTGCAATGGCATGGGTCCCTACAACTTACAAAGAATAGAGAAAAGTATTTTAGATGAAACACTCAAAATACTAAGCTTTTCATCTATGTTATTGATCTATGTGGATTGCAGTAGAAAGATGTAATGTGCATATTATATAATGCATGTATTAAAATAGTACTATAACTTTAAAATATTGGTTAAAATTCTGCCAAGTGCAAATCCTGATTATTACATTGATATTGAATAATCTTTAAAACTAAGCCGTGAGTCTCATGTTCATTAGTCAAGAACACGGAACCAATCTCCAAGGAAACAGAAATAATGCATAGTGGACACCTGAGTCACTAAAATCTCATTCTAATCAGACTAAAATCAATCAAACAAACGAACAAAAAGAATTAAGAAAATAACCCAAATTCATGTTGGAAATCTCAGAAGGCAGACTGGGGATGCAACTACAAGTAATCTCTGAAAAGAACTGTCATGGGGGAAAGCACAACAAAGCCAGTCCCTTTGGCTAAGTTGTTGGAAAGTTCCTCAGTGAGAAGAAGGAAAGGACTCCATGGTCAAGGGGGATGACTTCTCTGTAACTGGATTTTCAGTTGGCAGTTTCAATTTGAAGTTCACCTTCTCCTTCACTGTAACTTCTGCATTACTTCCATAATTTGTTTTGCATAATGTCCATAGTAAATTCAGATGAAACTGGCAATCCTGGAATACATCATTGTTTTTCTAGAAGAAACTCCAAATCTCTAAAAATTAATCAGAAGTGATCTTAATGACCTCTGTGTATTGTGCCAGGAGGCAGTTTCATGGCTCTTATTTTGAAGTATCATCTTTAATGGAAATTTGATATAGGGAATATAAATCAATGATCCACTGAAAATAATGCAGACAACAAATGGACCACCACTGACCTGTTCTAAGTTTCACAGGAGACAGTAAGGCATGGAAAGGAAAATTAGGAAAAAATATCCTAACATATTAGTGAGGATGAAAAGAATTTTGAAGGTAGTGGGAACTCTTTGATATTGTTCAAGTGAGTACATTATCAAAGTACAGCTCTACATTATAAATTAGTTTATAGCCTTTACACCAGCCCCGTATTTGGGGCATCCTGCAGTGACTAATCCATTGGAGAGTGCCAAGAACATAAGAATTGCCATCCTGGACTGAATGAAAGGTCTCTTCTGTAGTTCTGTCTTATGACTGTGGCCAACAGCAAAGATTCAGGGAATAGTAAGGACAGACAAAGGCAGATTCCCTTTAGAAGGGCATTGGTGATATCTAAAAAAAACCAGTTTGGGAACTGGAAGAAAAAGGAAATACACACTCCACTTATTCATAAAATATATGCTCAAAAGAGGGTACTTAATTCCCTGCAGTTGACTGATTACACACTTACACTAAAGGTAGTAACATACCCATAATTATCTCACAAAAATAAAACAACAGCCAGAAGATTTTGTAGAACAGGCCTACTACCAATTAGTCTTTGAACTTTTCCTCCCCCTCTGCCCTGCTCCAGCTACCTCTCAACACCCCCCAGCAGTGTGCTTACCTGAGGTCTATCAACAGACACTTGGCCAGTCTCTCTCAGGAAGTAACTGCAGTGAAATTTTATGGAATAGGTAACTATTTTTAAAAACTCCTGTTAAAAACTGATAGTTTTCTAGAGAATCCCCAGGAGAAGAATCAAGGGACAATATCTGTATTCTGAGCCTCATATTCATGCAGTTTGTGGCCCTTTACGCCTCCTTCCTTCTCAATACAGGAATCCAAAAAGAGAAGAAATAGTACCACATTTCATTGGCAGCATCTCTTCATGAGAAAAAAGAAATGTTGATCTTAGAAACATAATATATACTAAAGTCAATTAATTGGCCATTTAGAATTAGCTATCTGTTCCAATGATCTACTGAGAGTTATTGCTATAAAAACAAGCAAAACCTCATTTTCTTTTAAATTTAGGAAATAACTGTGTTATTTCAATCATTCACCACTTGATGCCCCTATTTACCTCCTTCTTCTCATGCCTAAAGAAAAACTACCTCCACAACCACCATGATTAAAGGAATTTTATGTGGAGATTTGTACTTTCTACACACAGAAAGAGCTCCCTTCCTTTCTTCCATACTCTCAAACAGTTCTGTAATCATCTAACAAGGCTACGTGCACATACCATGGGCATTTTATTTATATGTGTGTGCATATACAGACACACAAACTCATAGCTGTGTAAATGTGCACGTATATAAATGTACAGAGATTGCCTGAGATATTGCTTGGGCCATCATGCACAGTAGCTTGTGTTGATGTATAATGAAGCACCACTAGACAGAACAGTCACTTGTGGCAGGTAGCTAAGAAATTTCAATAAAGTAAACTCTCAGTATTATCAAAATTATACATTTGGGGCTGTTAGCATGGCCTAGAAAAAGATGAGGACAGGCTCATCTCATTAAATGAGAAGAAATAGTGGAATTAGCTTGAATCTAATTACAAGCCACACTATCTAATGTAAAAACATGACTGTTTTTTCACTCCCATTCATTTTGGCTAGTAATTAGTTTTGGCCTCTAAAATGCCACCCTTTAATCATCCAAACACAGATGTGATTTGCCGTGCAATTTAATCTTGCTTTAATGAAGAACTAATGGACGCATCGCAAATTACTTTCCCTGTTGGAGAAAAATTCTATTTCCTGCTTTTCAAAAGATCAAGAGTATCTTGTGATAATAGCCCAAGCGGCCCTGGCAGCCTCGTTGCACAGAGCAAACAAGCTCTTTTACTCAACTCCCAATTCAATGGAGAAAAAGAGGCTACAATTAGCAACAAAGCAGGGGAAACGCGGCATTACAGCCGAATCACTTTCTGCAGCTCAACCCCCAGCAACCACTGCCTTGTTAGAGCCAGGTCTAAAGTGTCAGGAGCGAACAATGTGCTGTGATAAATTACTCTCTTCAAACAGCTGCACTGCTAATTTTCAATTATACACACAAATGGCTCTCAGATTGGAAGAAAATGGAGTGCATGGGGAGAACAGTAGTAGATTTCTATGTTTGTTTGGTGGTGAGTGTGGAGGCGGGAGAGTGACATCCTGAAAAGAAAGCTGTAGCATGTGGAGTCAGTATTTCAGCACCAGATGATGAACCCTCCCAAATCTTACAGAACCTGGTGGCTTCCTTCTCACATCTCTGCTAGGCTGATGAAGAAAATGAAACATTAGATCTGACTAATGAGACTGGTTAGGTTAGACACATTAGATCTGTTTTTACAGTAAAATCTTTGACCATTGGATGCATTAGAAGCCTTGGCAGGAGGTGCCAACTGAACACCTTGGAGACACAGGTTCAGATCCCAGAAGAGCAGATTCCCTTTCTCAGCTGTTCAACAGACAGGCAGTGGATCCCACATGCCTCTTTAAACAGGTGAGCTGAACTGTGTGAGCCCATGATTCTTGTGGACTCTGAACACATGATGAGTTTGGTGCCTGCACCAATTTCCCCATGATGAGGGCAAAACTTATTGCCATACAGTCATCTACTGTTGGATTCGGATGAAAAATTCTACAATTTATTTGGAAAAAGGTGACAGTGCAAATGATTAGGAGTTTTGCTTCACTCATGATACCTTTTTTTAAGCTTTTGGAATGAAAAAGGCAATATGGAGGTACAATTAGCATTACTGGAAACAAGATGTGGCTCAGCTTCCATAAATTACAAAGAACTGATACTGATTTTTTCCTTGCCTTCACAAATTTCCCATTGACCTCAAGAGCTATGCCTGAATTTGACCGAATAGAATGAACTTATCACTGGTGTTTCCTAATGATTTCTAAGAGATAAGAAACAATTAAGAGAACTCTACAAAATCAAATAGGTTGCACCAAGGTAGAACAATCAGTTCAGTACAAGCATCACAAAAAAAGAGGAGAAATGTAGCTGCTTTTCCTTGCAATGTTTTACTTGACCTTAATTTTGAAGAATGACTGCAGTGGGGAATGGGAAGGATGGCAGTGGTGGTTTGTAATATGTTTTACCTGCCCAAACTGAGATAACTTGAACATATCCTTCTTTAAGATTTGATACTCAGAAATCATTATTTGATTGTTGCTATCAAATTCGATGTCCACAACATAAACATTTCAAATCCTTTCAAAAGCTTGGGCAATTTTTACATTTTCATATAGCTAGAGAGAGAAAAAGCAATCTTGGCTGATGGGAGTGGGGAGTCTGGAATTTAAAAATGGCAGTATAAGGTCTAAACCAATGGCAAGGTTCCTGAAGTTCTGTCCTTGCTGTAGAGCATCAGCCCTTTGCCAGAAATGGCTGCAGAGCACAGCTCTCCCAAAGGCACAGGAGAGAGGGGCCCAGGGAGTGCAGAGAACAACCAAAGGGAGATCCCAACAGCTCCAAGTTAATGCAGTGCCTTTGGCTGGATTTTGGAGCAACAGCACTGTGATTTACCTTCTTTAAAGTTCTGGTTCACAATGTTTTCTCTGTTCACACCTTCCTATTAACCCTATGCTGAAAGAGAGTTTTGAAACAGATTTATGGTAATTGCAGTCCACAGTATCCCTGAGACAGTCAAATATGACACGTTATTAAAATGTTTATGGAAAGGGTTGGCAAACTCATCAGATTTGTTTTATAAATAGCTATCATTTCAAATGAAATGGGCAAAAAAAATCTAGTTGATTTTAATACTTTTCAGCTGAGCTTTTTTTCTACTTCTAATAAATGCCAGCATTGTGTCTCCTAATTATAAAGCGCATTACCATACAAAAAGGATTATTTTTAAATTTAAAAATGCCAGTCACAATTTAAAATTACTTTTCTCAAATATGGCTCCTCAGAGAAGCTAAAGAGAGAAGAGAAAGTAAGGGGGGTTGGAATGAGAGGGGGGGAGAGAGAGGATGCAATATTGAATTGTAACAAGACACTTTTATTTTTTTGCTGAAGTGGGATTTCACTCCCTCTAGTTTATAATCGTTACAGAAATTTAAACCTCAAACCATTTCAGTCCAAGCTTATACTAAGCTTGTTAGTGGTTTCTGATGCTGCATATGATAGTGCTACAGCATTACCATAAATCGGCAGAATTAACTATGATCTTCAGAAGCATGCCTGAAAGTGGGTGACAGAAGTCTGCAATTTGGTGCTCTGAATATTATGATAACATTCTATATTAAATGTTTATAATCTACTTAGAGCTGAGCTTCAAGTATATTTTATATTTGTGCTTTACCCAATATTAGAAATCATGGGCTATTATGGCTTTCCATGCCTATGTTGTTTGCAATATCCAAAATTAAAGAAAATATAAAAACACAAGGTGAGCAAGTGTGTTTTCCTACCAATGCAATGTTATTAATATTAAGAAGTTAAAGTTTACCTACAGGTTTGAAAATTTAAATGCACCTTGCAATAAATATACTTCACCTTTTCCCATTCATATATGAAATAATCTACAGCACTGACCGGATTTCAGAAACTCCATCCTAATACAATTTACAAACTCTCTGCTGGTGTTGGAGATACAGACTCAATTTTCCTTCCAGTCTTCGTAAAAGTAACATATCTAAATTATTCATCTAAGAGGAAATAATGATGACGATTTGTAGAGACTAAAATGACAAACTCAACAGTTTTGATAGCCATTACAAAAATCAAGGTTGTCACATTACACAAAGAAATGTTCTGATCCTAAGCAAGCAGGCTCCAAAATCTAAAAAAAATCGTGCTGCCTGTGCTAGGTGCAGGATCCCATTTATTCCCTATTGCAGTTACTGTCATCTCCACTTAAAAAAATAATTGGATTAATTTGTGTTTTCCTACTTACATATATAAATACAACTGACTGCAGGAGAGCAGGAGTGGAGGTGCTTTTATCAGAGTTCCTACTGAGGAATGCAATGGCCCTGCTTCATAAACGGTCTCGAGAGACAATGAACTATATCCTTACTAAGACAAATCAATGGATCTCTGTGCACCCCAGCAAAAGGAGGTGCAGTCTGCACCAGTCAATAATCTAACTTCATTAATTTTCAAGTAATTCTGAGCATGGGCTAGAAAACAATGTTGGGTTTAATGTTAAAGTTATGATTAAGAGCAGATTACTTCAGATTTATACTTCCAGAAATATGAACAAATCAGGTAAATTTGCAATTTTTTTTTCTGAAAGAACCATGTTTATACACACATCCACAGGCTGAACTTGCTGTGCTAGTTACCAGACATGGAAAGCAACACAAAACCCCTTGACAAATTTTTGTTGTGTAGCAAAATGAGTTAATTCTGATTTTAGAAAAGTTTTATAATTAATGGACAAGAAAAGCAGAAGCTAACTAGTCCTTTGCTGTTTGTGAAGGATCTTAGGCCCCCGATTGCCCACCATCAACAGAGATGGATGGCCAACAGGACTAAAATCCAACATCACAGGGCAGGTGAGTGGACCAAAGGAGATATGAGGAGTGCGACATGTTTGGAGATGGTCTAAAGGTTGCTCCTTCAGGGCAGCAGGCAGGAATCCCAGGGATTCAGGCTTTCTCCAGTGAACTAAATTCACTTAGCTCACACTGAGCTGTTCAATATGGACAGGGCTTTTCATGGTCCCTTTGGTTGCTGCTGGAAGGTAAAAACCACACTAATTATATATTTGTTAAAATGCAGAAAAAGAGGAATTAAGTGTAAATGAGCCAGAAAATGAAAAAGTAGCATTCAGCATCCTGGGTTGGTAACTGCTGAAAAGGAAATGATCTTCTGCAAAGGTCACTTCATAAATCCTAAGAAGGCACTAACACCTATTGATGGGCTGTGTAAGTGCTGGCCCAGCCCACCCCAATCCCCTTGTTCCATCTCACAGGCGCACCCCACACTTGCCTCTAACAGCTGGGAAATGTTGCCTAAACTTTTTCGGCTACTTATGGTGTTACATTCAAGCTAAAATAAACCTATATATCTGCCTAGCCCATGCATCTTCCAAATGGATTATTCTTGAAAACAGGGACAAATCGATGGAGCAACATCTGTGGGTGAAGTTTTCACACATACACACATACATCATAAGGCAAACAAGAGTGCCGTTTGTAAGCAGTGTACTTCATATTTTCTCTTCAATATACACTCTTCTCCCAGCCTAGATTTTCTGCTTTGGCCACACAGTCCCCACTTGGAAATGCACACAGCTGCCACTGGCTTCTGCCTAAAGGCACTGCCTTTTCTCTTTCTTGAACAACACTTGGTAAAATCAAGTTGATTTTGTGTGGTTCAGTACCATTACCATTGGCAAATGACTGGGGAGGGCACTTTCACCACTTTTTAAGAAGAACTGCACCGAAAGGGAAAAAAACTGCACCTCATAATATATGACCGGTAAAAGAGAAGAAAATGCAACCTGTTCTTTCTTTATTTTAGTTCCCTTTTGGACTATTCTGAAGCCTCTTTAATTTTTTTTTTTTTTAACTCAGAATACACTGAAGTGTAGCTGAACACTCCAGCAAGTTAGTTTGCTCTAAGTTTTATTGGAGCTTTTAAGTTTCTTTAAACTGCAGCATTTTCCAAGTGAAGGACGAGCGCAGGGATTTACCCTCACGACATCCACTGAAATATATTTTTTGTGCTAGTATGAAGTCTACGAATTAGCATTTTGTGATGTTCCTGAAATTAGAAGCCCCATGAACTAACCATTTTATGATATTTATGCTTTGCTTCATAATGCATTCTCCACAGATGAATCAAAGGGCCAAATGCAATTGCTGTTGTGAGATAATAAAGCATGAAGTGGTGTGTTTGGAATTAAATTTCCATAAGACGAAGGCTGGTGGGCAGTTTGTGATGACAGTAACAATCAGGGAGCACTCCCTGGTGCTGCATTCCCAGAAACTGCTGCACAAAGCACCGCATCATCTGCATGAATAATTAAAGCAGTGGCTGGGGACTAAATCAATTTAAAAGGGTAGAAGAAAAACTTTCCAATATTTTTCCTGAGTTTTATGGTCAGAGCTATGTCTAGAACCTCTATCAGAACTATTTCCCTAAAATAAGACTCATTAATTTATGTGGACTGCTGGTTTTGTGTTTGTTTGGCTCTTAGAGATGTGTTTTATAGTTAGCAAAAGCTCTGTGGGATTAACCTAGACAGAACACAGCACAGAGCTCCTGGGTTCAGATGAACCTACAGATTCATCTTCCAGCTTTCTACTCCGAGAGGGAAACAGCCTTGTATCCCTGACTGTGCTCTGCTGCTCCAGAAAGTCACTGCACAGAGGGAGCCCCTACCTTGCAGAAATTGTCATTGAATGTGTTCTAGTGGGGTGCAGGGACTGCTGCCTGTCCCACTGCACAACACTTTGTGAGCCCCTGGAATGGAAAAGCCCATGGTAATAGTTAATATCATTCACATATTCAAAGCCTCTCACAGATATTAACAAATTAGTATCCCTCTTACCCTCGTATCATAGGTTCTGTCTCATTCTGATGGAACCTGGGGGAAACTGAGGCATGGAGAAAAGGAAATGCTTCAAACTCAGCTTTTCATTTCTGGAACATGTGAGGCATCTCATTTCAGAGACTTTGCATGCTTGCAGTTTTAAGCTGAAATTGTTTTCAAGCTGTGGGAATACTCAGGCCTTTTTAAAGTCATGGCTACTTAGGCACAAAAAATTAGGATGTTGCTTCAAAAAACAGGTGACACCACCCTCCCTGCCACCCCTGCCTGGGGTCACAGGCCACTTTGGTGGAAGAGGCAAGATTAAAATTCAAGATTTCTCAACTCCTAAATCTACTCAGCCATGTAACCTACTCAAAATAGTCATTATTGTCTAGTAATGGTACTTTTCAGTTCTGTTTCTGATCATGCTGAAGTCAACTGGCCATGGGCAAGGATTGATGAGGGAAGGGGAAAAAAGGAACAAATTCCAAGGAGTTTGTAAAAACAGTGTTATGTTCAAATCCCCCAGAAGCTCAGTGTTGAGGGGGTTTTGGCCTACATGTTGCTGTCAATTATTATCCTGTAGAGTCCCACAGGAGGGTGGGCACCATGAGAGCTCAGCACGGCACATCCAAGTATTCAGCTGAAAAAGACAAGGGTTTCTTTTGGCTGATGAGATCAAAGGCAGACTTTTGCAGGTTTTTACCCTGTTGCCCAGGTTACACAACCTTTAACACAATGACAAAACTTCACATCTTATTCATTAAGGTCTTGCTGAGTTCCAGAACACTCTGAAGTTGGAAAATATCTTCAAATGAATGTTTCTTAAAAAGATTAGAGAGCAGAACTCTAGTTAGCTTTTGTCTGTCTGTTTTGCTGAGGGTGTTATTCTAAGAGCATGCAGGAGATGAATGATCTACACTGAAAACCTTGACGCTTCTTTAAACCCTTATTTTCATTTTTTAAGAAATATGACAGCAAGAATTAGTACTGGCTCTTCTATTTCAATAATGGCAGTCATGTTGAAATGACAACAAACATCATTACATTTACATGCACATTTATGTAGACAAAAATTGTCATTACTTATTTCAGTGGAACATTTTATAATTTGCCCTATAAACAAATAAGATCTGTATAAGCTGTTTTTAGCCTTCAGCAGTATGTCAACACAAGCAACTTAGAGCTAGACTTACTGACACTCACTGGTATCTCCTTCCATTTTTAAAACGCTTAAGATTAAAAATATAGTATTTATTTTTCAGTTTTTAATAATACAGTGAAAATACTTTTTGATTGCTGGCTGCAAGTAAAAAGCAGAAAGTTGAATGCCCTCAAATATTGTATATGAAATGAAAATGGGGGGAAATAAAGACATATCCATATGCTTGTTTTGTACTTTGATGTTCTGAGTAGGGAATAAAATATGACAATAAAAAAGAAGATGCAAACTGAGAAAAATGTACACCTTCTATTAGTCTACTTGCAATGAAAAATTATTCTGATGTTCTTCCACCATATTATCTACTCACTTTTTCTCACTTTTGTCTTTTGTTGATTCTCTGATAACTGCTATAAACAAGTTAAATACTCTACAGAAGTCTCAGTTAAGGCCACAAGTGCTGAAGCCCTCACTATGCAAAGCTGTGAAGCACCACAGGTAAATCACAGAATGACAGCATGTTTGGGGTGGAAGGGACTTTAAAGATCACCTCATTGCAACACCCTCCTATGGGCAGGGACCTCCCATCAGAGGAGATTTCTTAGAGCCTCATCCAACCTGGCCTTGAACAATTCCAGGGATGGGGCGGCCACAGCTTCTCTGGGCAGCCTGTGCCAGGGTCTCACCACCCTCACACTTAAGAATTTCTTGCTTATACCTGATCTAACCCTGCCTTCTGTCAGTTTGAACCCATTTCCCCTTGTCCTGTCACGACATGCCCTTGTCAAAATTCCCTCTCTGACTGTCTTGTAGGCTCTCTTTATTTATCAGAAGGCTGTTCAAAAATGGAAATATCATAAGGGAAAAAGCATTTCCTAGCACTGAAGGAGTTGAACTGGCTTTTCTAAGAGATATTTGTTTAAATGTACAATTGAATAGTGCCAGAAGACTCGGGAAGTGTCTGGGCAGTCTATAGAATAGCAGGGCAGAGCTGAGGATCTACTGTGCAGGTCTTCTATAAAAATTGAATTAGAGCGAAGTTAAAAAAGGAAAGAGACAGCACTGGAACAAACTTGGTGCTATATTTGGTTGGTCAAAATTTGTCATGGAAGGGTGTTTTGGATCAGCTTTCCAGTCAAGAATGTGAGGGCAGGGAATCTAACTTGCTTTAAGATGGAATTTCAGATATTTATGGTCAGAACCATGTCACACATCTTCAACTTCCTGCAAGAAACAGATGTAATGGTCTATGATCCTCCAGAAAGTCTTGACCTAAGTTTCTATGCTATGTGTTAGCATCACATAAAAATTACCACCGATCAGTTTATTTGTTAGGAGGCGTGGCACAGAATGGGGAAGGACTGACCTGGAATAAGGACATACTCCTGTCCCTGTGTTTCAGCTCTCCCATGCCAGCAGGAGCCAGATCTCAGCACATGCTGGCACCATGCACCTCACTACAGAAGTTCCAGGTTTTTTTATTTCTTCAGTTATTTTCTCTCTTTTTTACACATTTGTAGCAAGTGCAACAGGGAGTGACATTATGAACCAGAGTATGTAAAGAGCCTTGCAATGGATCCATTTGGATGTTACCGCTTTAATTCTAATCCTCATGACTGAATACTCTGGCTGAGTCCATGGCATAGCAGAGCCAAACTCTGTCCCTGTTTGTGCTGAGCAATGTCTCAAGGAAATCCATGGACTCCAGCAGAAGTATTTTGTGTCTGCCTCACCATGGCCAACACCAGCATTTCCTCTGAGAAAAGAATTTATGGTTCTCTTTAGTATCAAATCTGTTTTCAATATTGTTTCCATTGGGTCAAACTCAGCTTTTTTAGCAGAGCACTACATACCCAGATTAGCCTCACTGAGGTAAACACTGTCATTCTACCTTTACACCCATGCAGTTCACCTCAGGATTTTATTTTCCTGTTCCTCAGGGCCTTTGGTAGTGAAGATAGCTCTATAAAAGTACTGACTGTGAGGGACAATACAAATTTTGCTATCTAAGTAAACCAATAAAATAGTCATGTAATATAAAAAAGTCATGTAAGTGTGACATACATGAGTGCTGATAGAAGAAACTGAATAAACAGCTTAAGAACAGCTGGACACAGTCACCTCACATGGGCCAGGGTTACAAAGGACTATCTCTGTCACACGACTTGGGCCAGTGCTATTGGCTCCAACAACACAGTCATATCTTCCCTCTTTTTTGAAATTCAAATGTGAACAAAATATATTGCAAACTACAAAGTTGGCAGTACAAGCCAATGCAACCATTGAAGAGTAGTTACTGCTAACACCCAGTAGCTGCTACTATTGCTTCTTGAATTAAAAAAAAAAAGAAATAAAATTGAAAGTTTCGCCTTCATCCACATCATAAAAAATGAAATTATATGGGATAGGAATTAGCATGGTCTTTTACTGCTTCTTGCCTCAGAGAAAAATACTGCTTGGCCAATGCCCTTTACTGTTAAACAAGATGTAAGAGTGAAAAAAGTCTTATGCAGGATGTACCTTTGGGTATCATAATTAAAAGTAACCAAAGTCCTAACAGACTTTTATGAGGTAAGAAAAGGAAAGCTGCATTTGTTTAGGCCAAATGATTGCAGCATATCTGTTGCTGTTTTAAAATACTTGGAATGATATGTGGAGAGATTCCAAACATGTTTCTGTTAACAAATAGTGAAAACACAGCAAGTAGAGAAATATGTGGTTTGCTTCTCTCTCCTTATTTAGATTATAATAACACTGCAGTGAATTTATTTAATTTTAGTATTGTTTTCTTCACAAAAATCTAGCCCCTCTCAAGGTGATACAGGTGATAAGGCAGGCACATACAATAGATTTGGTATCAGGAGTTGAACTAACATGAGCAGTAATTCAGGCAGAAGCTTTTTTTTCAGTCTTAGGGAAGAGTGAGGGAAACCTAAAACTAAAACATATTCTCATCAGGAGAAAAAAAAATCATTTAAAAGCTTGTCTTAAATGGAAACAATTTACTTGTGCCAGTGTCCTTAAGTGCCACAAACTCTTCTGCTTCTGCTGCTACATTCTCTAATGATATTACTGCATATAGCACATCTCATCTAATCTGTTAGTAAAATCCTAAAGTCACTTATGTCAGTCTCTAATGCAAGCCAAATGAGTCTTCCCAGTAATAAGAAGCTTCGCAGAATTAGTTTTCGTTTTGCAGAAAATTGCCATTGGGGCTGGCACTTTTATCTAAAAATTTCACTCGTGCATAAGCAAAAAACTCATATATTATTTGGTTACATTCCATCAGTATGAGAAATAACATTGTGAGAATTCTATGCATGCTAATGATATATAGAAATCCACCTGCTTTCAGATAAAATGAGTTTAATTTTCTGTTGCCCACTGCCTGGTTGGCCTTTCATAAATTACTTATGCACAGCTATTATTAAAATAGAGGGAAAGCAAATTAGAAAGTCCTCATATCTCTCCACTGGATTTAACCAAGGCAGGGCTGTGACAGCTAGAGTCAGCGTTTTTGAAAAAATTCTGCTCTCTTGAAAAATTTTGCATCTCTATACAATTCTATGCCACTGTTGTAAACGTTCTGACCTGCCTTCTTACCAAATTAACCTAAATCCTTTCTATTTTTCAACATTAATGGAATCCTCTAGAGTCCTGCTGATATATATTAAAATATATTTATTGGTTAATTTGAATTCCAGCATTTTGTACCTCATTTCCCAGTACTTCTGTTATATCTGAACAGCTTGGAGCTTTAGCATTTAAAACTTACAAATTAAGATAAATACATCTGACAATTATCAGATCAAAACAACTTAACTTTCATTGGAATATATGATTGCAAATTTCCCTTCCTGATGAAAGAGAAAATGAGGACTGTCTGCTTGAAACAGTTAATTGGATTTGAAAGTACTGTACGTTTCAGCAATCGGTGCAGCTTTTGGTTGGTCAATGACTACTTGACCTCCTGGTTTTCCAACAGACAATTGGTTTTCATTTCTTGAGGGTCTTTTAAGTCCATAGTTCATGGTGACTTTAAGTTTAATTTTCTGTTAATGATATTATTTTTCTCTTTTAAGATAAAACTTTCTTGTGATGTGCTGAGCAACAGTGGCAATCCCATTACTGTGTGAGGAAGGACACCTTCTCAAATTGCATTCTTTTAACATTGTCTCTACTGTTATGCTATTTCTAAATGTCATTTTAACACTTTGGGTTTGTATTTCGCGTGCATTTAAATGGATGGCTGCTCTGCTCCTTGAAAAAAAATACAAATATGAAAAAAAAGGAAAAAAATCAAAAAGCCATTGTGGTCACCTGCCCAGCCAAAACTCATTTTTAAGTAAGGGGTCCTGATTCTAATCAGCCACTGGTTTAATACCTTCCACTTCTCTGACTAGACTGACTCTGCTTAGAAGTGGTGTGGGTTAGTTTGGGCCAAGGACATGCCCCACAGGTTTCAGGCTCAATTTCTCTATTTTCAAGCCCATTAAATTTGCATCCACACCGTATAATAGTGCATTAAGCCCATCCACACAGCAGGCAATTTCCCAATGCTAACAACAACTCAGCCCAGAGCTGACATCCCCAGTGCTTGGCTAAACCCAGCCAGGTAATGCTGGTCCTGCTAAGGAGAAGCCTCTGTAGTCCTTACATTAAGCACCTTTCCTAATGACTCAAAGCAATTATTTTGGAGGAGTTTTCCCCTAAATTTACATTTATTTGTTTTCTGACATAGGCATTATTTTATTTCACACTGCATTCTCAGAAGGGAGTAGAGACACACAATGCTGGCCAGCTCTCAGGCTGTAGTTTCACACTACAGCACTGAAAACCCAACAGCTCCCTGCCACCATGGGGAGCCCTCCTGCTCTTCCTCTACCTCCATATTTCAGTTCACAGAAGTAAACCAGGAGAAAACCATCCAGTTTTTTGGTAAGGTCAGTTTTCTGAGAATTGAGGTTCCTTATCGGATTGAGAAGATGGCTGAATAAATGCCAGAGTGGGATAATAAAAGCAGAGAGGTCATGTGGCTTTCAGTTAAGAACAAATGGTTTCACAATGAAGTATTTTAAATGTCCATTCATTAAAAAAAGGCTATGGATAGACAGCAGAATGAGAAACCATCAGTGGGGGTAAAAATAGTCATAGATTGCAAACAAACTGCAGAGCTCTGAAACTCTGCTGGGTTCATTACAGAGCTGAGGAGAGAAGAATCAACTGAACAGTTTGTTTATGCAAATTTGGATTCTGGTTCTAAATTTGACATAAACACAGGGCAGCAGGAAGTGCTCAGCACTGGGTTCTCCCTCAGGCAGGTGGCAAAGAGATCACACTGTGATCCCTCTTGGGTTTCTGGACCTGGCAATCTTGCTCTGTGCTGATGGGAGTCCTTGGGCCAGCACTCAAGAATTTCAGCTGAGTTTTAAGCCACTTCTCCAATGTCTGTGGAGAAGAGAACAGTTCTGCCTTCATGTGTCTATTTAAGCTTTATTCACATCAGTAACATTTGCCTCACTAAGGGTAATCATGCGAGAAAAGCCAACCAGAGTGCTTGGGACAGGGATCTCAGAGAACAACTTCTGATCACAGCCATTCATGTGCATTCATGTGCCTATCACCCCTAAGGTAATCCAGAAGTTTTTAATTCTTAGAAGTGTTTCCCCTCAGCAGTGGTTTTCAATGCAGAGTGAATCACTGGTTCTATCCAGTGATTCACATTCCTTCTTATGTAGGTCTATAAAAGTGAACTAAGTTGAACAGACCTTGTGCATTTGGATAGAACATGCAATGCAAATACGCACAGTTTTCACTAGATTTCCAGCAAAAAGTACTTTTTTTAGCTGCCTAAAATGCTTCTAGAAGTGATTCATGTAAAAGCAAACACAGGAATTCAAACTTTATTGTATACTGTACAAATTTAGAAATCTCAGAATCAGTCAAGAAAAGTTGAAATAATTTCTATTATGGAACTTCTCAAACTCCTTTCCCTATTAATTTTAGAACATACACAGTTTTACTTGTTTCTTATGGTTTGGTTATCTAATCCAGAGAACAGGTGTCTAACTGATTAAACACCAGTTTTTATCAATATCAAAAATATTTGAAAACTTATTGCTCAGCTTCTTCAAAATGATTCATTGTTTTATCTAGCTACAAATAGCTACAAATACTTCAAATCTGTCTCTGATACTGAGATTTTTAGACTGTACCTCCTTCATTTTTAGACTGTACCTCTTCCAGGGTTAGAGCTTTACATCTATTTCTCTCCACTCATCAATGCCATTTTCAATTATCGTGGATCCCTGTGAATCAAGGAACACTCTTTTTCAGAAAGTATGTGCTGCAAAATTCATGGTAAAATTGTAAAAATTAGCTGGTAGGGTGCAATACTGTTTTTCACACACAGAAATACTCATTATATGGTTGTGTGCTTGGACAAATTGAAATGTGATGTAGGAAACATTACAGAACACTGCTGCCCACAGGATCTGACAGTTTCCTCTCCCTCCTGGCAATTCCATACCTATGAATGACTTTGCTGGAACTCGCCCTGCACAGCCAAGGCCTGAGCTGCTCATTGTGAGGCCTCAGTGGGACACACAATGCAAAGATTTGAGACACACTGGTACAAATCATGTGGGATGAATGACTGGAATTTATGGTTTATATTAGGGGTACACATAGGAATTCTGGTCTGGACCCCACTATGGTAGATGGCACACAAACACGGGGAAAAAAGAGGTTGTTCTTCCTGTCAGAAATTTGCAATCCAAGTAACTTAAGTTGTAGACGTATTCATGAGCATAATGCACTCTGCTACACAAATAGCTGGTGAGAAACCCATTCTCCTAAAACAATGACAGATGGCTTTGAACAATAATGAGCAATTACATTAAAAACATATAAAAAATCTGTTTCCAAACTGTTCTTGAACACAACAGTTATTCACTCTGTGTAACCTAGCCAGATGTAGCAGACAGCAATGAGTAAAAGCCTATCAAGAATTAAAAAATGTTTTGAACATAAAGTACACCAAAAACTATGACTTTTTATGCCCTCTCAAGTACAGAATGTCCTGTGAGCTAGTAGAGGACAGCCTATACTATAAGTCTGTTGAAATGCTATAATTAAAGGTCTGTCAGAGTTTCCATTAAATCCCTGATTTTCAGGGTTTAATTAATAATAACAGTGAAAATTAATGTGAGTAGAATTAAAGCCACTGTCATAGCTCTGCTGCATATTAATTCCTGATTTTAAGTCTCTACAACATGTGGGACTGATCCGGCTTCCTCTCCTCAGTCAAAACTCCTTTCACAATGTAAAATTCCTCACTGGAGACAGTGGATATTTATCTGAACATAGAAAGTGTGCTCAGGCTCTGAAATACCTATGGCATTTATACAGTAAATGAAATGAACATTTCAGAAAGTCAAGAATTAGAAAATTGCATAAAGTTTTGGAATAAATGCCTTAAGTTCAGTTTAAGTTCATATACCTGAAAACTAATGAATATTCAAAACTTCTCAGAGAATTCCTTCCCAGAAATCCACTCAATGTAAGTTTATCCATTTATCTTTGGTATATTAATAACTATAATTATTTGTATTGTTTTCTAAGTAAGAATTAAAAGGTTGACTCCTTAATGGAAGATGGAGAATATATGTAAATATTGGGGAATGGACCTTCCCTGGAACTGCAAGAGCAGATCAGATGTTCTGTTACTAAAACAAAGGCTCCTGGCATTTTGGATTTGGGTGCAAATAATTTAGAACAGAGAACATTCCACGAGATAATTCCCTGAAAATAAGCACTGGTATCTCACCATACAACACAAGGAAATTTAATCTTTCACATAAAAGGATCAAATAAAACTACCTCAGTGTGGAAGTCTAGAGAGGGACCTGGCAGAATACTAGAGGATATTCAGTTCTCTTCAAAGTAAACAGTATTACAGCTAAAAAATGTGAAAGCATGAAATTTTCTCAACACTGCTGTGAGAAACAGACCCAGAAATCCCCGACGTATGCAAAACACTGTAGTGAAGGGTGGAGAGAGTACATTCAGAAATTGCTAAAAATGTTAAGAACACTTTGTTTCACATAAAAGAACCTATTATAAAATACTTTTTTCTCAGATTCTAAAATAATAAGTGGCATTATTTCATCTTACATTAAAACCTATGTTGTAAGTCAATATCACTCATTTCAGAGGTTAATAGATAAAGAAGATCAATGCTATTCACTGTTAGGACTGCCAAGTAGGTCAAGGAAGTTCACAACTAAGAAACTTTCATGTAATAAAGAAAAGGGGGAATTTATATAGTTAATGAAATCTATGCCGTTGCACTAATGAAAAATGAAGCTGACAATTAAAAATTCACATTATATTGTATATAATGATAAATATTAGGCTGGAAGCAAATGACAGAGAATATAATCTGTTTTCAGTGAAGCTGGATACATTTGAAGCACAACACAAAAAAGGGGGGGTAGAAGGTCAACAATCAAAAAGGCTCTGTGGTGGTTTTGTACCTTCACTGTCTTGATATCTAAATGTGGGGATCCACTGTGGTTGTCACAGTGCAAGTCACTAAAAGACAGTCTTTGATCTGCAGAACTTAAAATCTAAAAAGAGAATTTGGTTAAAATGTTGGAAAAGGAAGAATTATCGTTCAAAATGTTAGGAAAGAAAAAATTATTACACCATTTCAATCTAGAATTGAGGCTGCAGTTCCAGAGCAAGATAAATTAGAAGTGTAACTGCCAAGCCCTTCTTCTCTGTGTGCTCCTCAGGCCATTGCTGAGCTGTCCTGGTTCACTATTCCAGCATAAAAACATCCCTTCAAAACCAGGCACAGTAAGGTACTGTGATCAGTAAAGGAATTGGCAAATATCTGAGGCAGCAAGAGAAAACAAATGTGTGGCCAGGTGGGAGAGGATGGAGGGGAAAAAACTCCTGCTTTGGGATAAGTCATACATAGAAATTCGGTCATTTATCCAAATTCACTTAGAAAAAATTCTATGGCATGCATCATGTAATTTTTCAATTATAAGTGGCTATAAACAGACCCCAGATAAGTTTAATATGGATATTTCAAGACACTTTTGAATCTCTGAAGCACCCAAAATTTGCATCAGCCATCCTGTAAGGTTAATAAGAGCAAAAATTGTAAAAATATTTTAGATGGAGCTTTGCACTGTATTAGATGGTTGACCAAGGTCATAAAGGGTTGCAACTTGAAAACTCTAAATAGTCCTTTTAATTCTGTGCATTTTGAAATGCCTCAACTAATTCTTAACTAAGAAAAGCTGAAAAATCTCCCTCAAGTACATTGTATTGGAGGCAGTTAAATGACTGCTAGTGTTAAAACTAGGAAAAAGATTCAAATCTAAGTGTGAAATCCCTAGAGGTGGAGAATAATGCTCTTTATGACTTGCTAACATCACTAACCAGTCTTCATAGAGACAAATTACCAACCAAACCAGAGTAAACTCTACCATTAATCTGGAGTGTATCTTGCTCTGCTTCCACAGTCTTTCAGAACTCAAAGAATTGAAAAACCAAAGCAGAACTTGGCATGAGGACACAGTTTGCTGTAACCAATATTAAAAGCAGGGAATTTCTCAAAAGATGGAAAAAGCCAATAACTGTTTGTGTATATTTATTGCTGAGCTATGAGCCCTTGTGTTAGATTTAAGTTAAGTACCACAGCATCACATTCTTCTCTCTCGTGTTCTCAAAGTCACACGGCAAACATCTGGTGATCAAAGTGAAATCACGAACTGGATAATTTCTATTTGGATGTTACTTTTTGGCTCCTCTTATCCCTGCAGCTGGAGCATTTCCTTCCAGCAGCTCTATGCTGTTTTGTGAGCAACGCTGGAAAAATGCCACAAATTTATGAAAAACTTTGAAGGGGCTTAGCGTTAACGACTTCTGCTTTCCAATCAGTACAGCTTGAATCAATGGCACTGCTGCTCAATGTAAACAGGCATAATGGGAATTTTACAAAGCAAGACTATTTGTATGTAACATCAAAAACCAGCACAAAGTCCTTTCCATAAGAGTGCAAATCACATTTAGAGTAAGACCAGAGAGAAAAGCAAGATTACTTTGTGATGATTTGCTGCAAAGTTCACTACACTCTTTGCTTGATAATGAATTTCACTCATATTGTCATGTATTTCAGGTTTTATCAACCGAGTGCTCAACTGCCAAAAAACATGATTTTAGCACATCAGAACAAAGGTGAAAAAAAGAAAAATAGTACACATTATTATTTGATTTTCTGCAAGTAATAATTCATAAAAATATTATTTTACTATAAGTACTGCCTAACCACAAATTCCAAAAAAAAAGAAAAGGAAGGGACAAAAGATGGAGGATGCTGCTTCAAGGACGAACATGGATTCAGGTATATGAAATATTGTCTTATTATGTGGTAAGATTTTGCTTCCATCAGAAATAATAAATGGGAAGAGATTGCTAAATGCATTTCCTCTGCAAAGGGAAAAAAGCAGTTTCTAGTATGTTGCACTTGCAACAATCTGTTTTTTTTTTTGGCTTGCCATTATTTACAGTATCTTATGTACTTTAGGGATAAATACAAGACAAGCAGCATCTTTTGTTGCCTCTCAAGTCACACTTCCTGGCTGCTCCATGTGTGCTTTCTAAGAGCTGTACACACTGACAGCAACTGGAGAGTGGGTCCAAGCAGCCTTCTCCTGGCTTTTGGACATGTATAAAAGCATGGCCCAATTGTAAATAATTAAAGGATTTGCTGGTCAGGCCAGGCTCCATAAGCTGTAGCACACACCAGGGAACAGCCAGGCTTGGTGCCCCAAGTTTCCATGTGACACAACAATTACACAAGTACACAGATCTTGGTCCATCTCCTCTCTGCTTACATTTAGCCTCTGGCTGCTTCTGCTCTTACAGCTGCTCCTCTCAAGCCCGTGGATATGCTTTTGAGTTAGCAGGAGTCACTGGACAGGGAGGTAGAGAGCAGTTGCTTCTGTCAGAGCTTTTGCACAGAACTTGCTGGAAATTCTTCAATAAATCAGTTCTCTGAACTGAAACTTTTCACCAGAGTTTATCCATTTCAGCAAAACTTTCAGAGAGAAAAGTATCTCAAGTCAGTTTTTGTGACAAAGCAAAGAAAGAGGTGCATGGCCAGCATCCCAGGATAGAGGTACCAGCCTGGAATGTCAAAGACAAAGCATTCAAGTGAACCTGAGGCAGCATCTGTACAGTTGTAAATCCAACACTGTGCTTACAGAACACCTACATTTTCTAGATGTTGTCAATACAGCAGTTGCTTGGGTGCATGAGACTCCTGGCTGTTGACTCAGGTTATGTCCTGTACACCACTGGGCAATCCATCAGGAGCCATCTTTCCTGAGATGTGCAGTGCTGGGTGAGTGCCCAGCCTGCCCAGAACCCTCAGCCTCAGGGAAGATGTAAATAGGAGCTTATGGTGAGTACTGAGGAGCAATGACTGGAAAGCTGCCTAAGGACTGTGAAAGTGCTCTCCCAACATCCATTTGATAATGAAGTTACTCCAATGACTTCAGTGAAACTATCCTTACCTTACATAGGAGTCAGAGGAAAATGAAGCTGCCTCAAACTGTAAAACCTACCTTGTACATTTAATAATGCAAATTAAATTAAAAACCCCCATAGAAATAGTCCAAAGAACTTTCTCTGCATGTGGCTGTAAGTCACTTAAGCCATTCAGTGAGAAAGGATAATGGCCATCACTTTTCACTTGGCCAGTTCATATTGTGGCACTGGGAGGAAGACAGTCTGTCAAGTTTTTGTCTGCAGTGTCTGATTTTTCACCACACTGCTCCTGCCCTCCCTCCATTGTGTCAGGAGTGCATTAGGTGTTGGAAGGGCAACAAGAGGCTCAACCAGTGGGTGGGGAGGCTGGAGAAGGGGAATTGAATTGTAGGCAGCCTGCAGAGTCTGTTGGAAAGGCTGTGCTGGCTCCCTTTGTGGTTGATATGTATCTGTGTCCCTGTGCCACATTACATGGAAGGGATTAGAAATAGGATTTCTGATATTTCAGCTGACACGACAGGAGTGATAATTTCATGCAACTATGTTGCAAGCTAAATTCAAATATTCCACCTTTTAAAGGGATTGTATATATTTTCATCTGTGCTCTTAGGCTCAGAACCTTTTCCTGAAATGACTGATGCAACAATAAAATGCACTTCAAAGAGGCTAATACATAGATAATGTCCTGTCTCTCTAAGTGTACCTTACTCACACCCTAATGACTTAAATGACTACATGAAATGGCAATAAGTGTTCAAATAGCCTCCAAAATCTCTGTGGATCACAGGTCATAAAAGTTTGGGAGATCTTTTGAAAATCAAAAATCTAACAGTGTTTTTGTTTTCTTTTTGGGGGTACTTTTCTTTTTTAACCAAGGCCAAGAAAATAAAAAAGCAAAGTAACATAAAAATATCTCAACTCTAAGTAGAAGGTATCAAGGTCACTGACTATAAATATAAATAATGCTGCTTCATAAATCTTAAACAGCTTACTGCAACTCCTAATATAACTTTAAAGTATTTACAAGATTAATCTTTTTAAAGTAAATTACAGGATCATAATATCAAACAAGATTATGCTATGTCCTATATAGCATTTTACTATGCACATAGCAGTAACATGACAGCAAATATGCACTTCAGAGGTATCAAGTAGCTACTGCATGAAGAGGGTGACACTGCATGCCAAATACCAAGCACAGCAACAAGTCTTGGGGCCATCTGATCTCCCCATACAAAATACTTTGTTAAACCCTTGATAGCCTCATTGTATGTTTAATGCAAAATGCACCATTTTTCATGTCTCCATAGAAATATGCATTGAGTATTCCAATATAATATACAGGTGTAAGATTTTCTAACTGCTGGCTGTTGAAGCAGTAGAAATACCAGGAATACTACAATGCACACAGTATCTTTGGATCCTGTCCTTGGGACAGAATGAAGGAACTTCTGCTAGGTTCTATGCATTTCTAGAGCTCTTGCAATGGCATTTTCTGTGTTGGAATCATGCAGCTCACAGTGTGCACCAGGTAAATTTTAGCACAGGTCTGTTGGTTCAGGTGAGCCCTGTGCCTTATTCTAGCTAAGGATTGTGTTCACTGTAAGGTTTGTCCAGCATGAGAAGCAAATCTCCCAGCAGAGGCAAGCAAGATCACCACAGGAATCCAGTTAGTAATTAGACCAATAGAAACCCTTCTAGAGCACTGAATAGTGATAAAATTTTTAAATAGAAAGCTTTGCTTGCTAAAATATTTTGGTAGTAAAGAGAACCGAGCTCCCTTTCCCATCCAAAAGCCTAAACCCACTTGATTTATGCCACTATTTCAGTAGAGCCTTGCCCAGCAGAACAAACACACTGAAGAGAAGCCCAGCGTGGGCCTGTGATTCCAGACCAGAGTGCACATCAGGATGCTGCTCTCAGAAGCTCCACCTCATTATGCTACTGTGAGTAACTTCTACTTTCCCTGAGCCACCCATAGATGGTGTTTGCAGTAAAGGACCACACCTGTTTCTGTGCCCTGCAACAAAAGCCCAGAGGATGTTCCTGTCCCTTTCTCTTTTGCAGCTCCCCAAGCAGAAGCTGTTGCCTTGACAACTCTGGGGTGTTCTCTGGCTCCACAGATGCTGGCAGGAGGAAGGCCAATTTCCTTCCACGAAATACAGAACTGCTAAGGAATAAACAACTAAAAGTGTTCTGATTCCTTCAGTAGTACCAAAACCAGAAAGAAAATGAAGAAACTTGCTACAAACACGGGATTTTACAAGCCAGAAGCAGCAGGATTCAAGCACTGAGAATTCACAAACACAAGTAGGGAACAGAAGAAATTGCAGTTGCTTGAGATTTCAGCAAAGAGCTGGGAATGGCTGTGGCTAAGGTCAGGCTAAGGCTCTTCCCTTTGATCACCCTTCTCTAACTGGAAGACCTCTGGCCTTCCATGGCACCACCCTTGCTGTACCATTACACTCTTTGTAAAGAAGGTGATAAAAACAAGAATGAAAACAAAATTAAAACAACACTAAAAGGAATTTTAAAAGGTTTGCAGTTTTCACTGCTTTTGTATATAACCATTCATAATATTAAGTAGGACTACCTTTATTTCTAATTTTGAGCCACATTTTAATTTTTTTACTTCAACTCTGCTTCAAATGAACGTATTTTTGAAGCAAAAAAGAAGACACAAGAAAACAGATGGTCAGCAAAGAGATCACAGTAGCTGCACTCCACTAGAAAGGACAGCAGACAGAGGTGATGTATGTAACACAAAGGAAACATGGTGCCTTGAAGCTCTGTTTTTCTGTGTCCTGTAACAGAGCTGAGGGCTACTCAGCTATAGAATACTCAGCTGTGTGACCATTCTGTCACATCTCACTGCATCCATGAGGAACATCACATCCATTGAAGGACAGATATACTGTTGTAATCTTTAAATTCCTCATTACCTTAAGCACATATAAGCACAAAAGCTTTTGGCTTTTCTCATTTATCAAACCTTCCCCTCCTTCAAGGGTTAGCCAAAGCACAAGCTGTGCTATATCTACTGCCAGCAGATATCTAATGATAACAGATTATGTGCATCCTTTACCAGAAATAAATGATTTTTGAAAGTATCCATTAGTAATTAAAGCTGGATTTTCGGAGCCAATAAAAGCTAAAAGTACAGGAAAAGCTACTCACAACTTCATGATGCCAATGAAATCTGTAATAAAAAGCAATGCACTCTGTATTCCAAAAGGCTGCAGCATACCAATAGACACACCTGACAAAAGCATCTAACACCACTGAAGCTCCAGCATGCATTATTGTATTTTATTCAAGGAAAGCGCAGACAAAAGCTACTGGGGTAACATTTCTGCTAGCAGTTTAATTTAACATGCAACCAGGTAAGACCAGGCTTGATACAGCAACCTGCTAGTCAAACTAATAGCACTTCTATTTTAAGCTAAATGAAAGGGGATTAGAGTAAGAAAACTCCCTCTATTGACCACTGACATTGTTTATTACATAAAAGGTAATTGCTTGGAGAAGATTCCATCTCTTTTTGCTGCAGAAAATGTCTTGGTTTGCTGTTAACCCTTCTCCCATTACAGTGCAGCCACACTCATGCCACTGCTCACAGAGGCATAGAGAGCCTTCTGCATGATTGAGGGCAAGAACTTTGTAATGTACTACCTTTATCTGTCATATTTTGGTCTACAGCAGTAAATTTTGTATGCCTCTACTGACTACTCCCTGGAAATATGGTAAAGATGTGGCCTTTTATACAAAGATAAGGTACACAGAAATGATATCCAGAGAAAATATGGTAATAGAAAAGAACAGGCTCAAACAACAATGAACAGCTCACAGTCAAATCCAAAAGCATTAGAAGATTTCAGGCTGTGTTGGTAGAGTACAAATCCATCTTGGATCAAATTATTCACCCATTTACTGTGGTCCCTCGCTTGGCCTGGCAATTAGTTCAACTGTGGAATGCTACTTAGGAGTACATTCACAATCCTTACATATTCTCTGCAGCACAAATGCACTTTGGGAAGGAAGAATTGGATCCAGGCTGCCTATTGTAAACAAAACAGCCATTACTTCCCCAGAGGTACTAAAGCTGTGCCTGGAAATAAAATAAAATAAATAAAAATTTAAAAAATAATTACAAATAAAACATTTCTAATTTCCTACTTGGTATTCTGGGCAATATGAGGGAATTTACTTAACTTCTTCATGCCTCTGTTTTGTCATCTCTAAAACAAGGATCACACTACTGCCTTCACAGGACTCACTGCTATTTTTTGGCTCTGAATGGGCTGTGAATTTTTCTGATCTGTGTAACATACATGTGGAGCTTGGAAATTCTGTGCATTCCTGTAAGACAATTGTCTCTTGTTAGGCCATAGACAAAGCTCATCTGTCAAGCAAAAAGGTCTGTTAGCAAAATTCATTCAGCAAAACAACATCAACAAATAAGGAAAACCCAATTCTGATCTTTAACACATTCTTGAGGAACTCACCTGCACAGACAGAAGGTAGAAATTAATGTCAGTGGATGGGCCTGATTTGCAGAAAGAGATTTTTCCATTTTGTTAAAGAAACAAAGTGAAGGAAAAAGCTATTTTTAGAATTACAATTTGAAATGCCTGTTGGAAAAATTATGAAAAGCAAAAGTATATTTTGCCCTCTTTTTTTTGTACCACTTCTGATTCATCATTGCATGACAGTTTTTACATCAACTTACAGTGAAATATTGAAATTGGTTTAATCCCTTAGGGATGTAAGCTACTTTGTACATGCGTAAATAAACTGCTTTATGCTAAGCACTAAGTCTCAGACTCTTCCCCAAAATTGTTTAAAGTAATTTTGGGTATAATTAGCAACCCCTGAGAATGCAATTAGTCTATGACTGGCAATTCTGCAGTAATGATTCCCCTCCTATCAAATGGGTTTTAAATTGAAAGGTCATTTTGAATAATAATTTCTATGATTTTACCTCTCTTTCCCCTCAAAGTTAAAACTTGAGTTAACTCGTGGTGTCTTAAGGGAAAGGAACATGTTTTCTCGGAGTGTTTTCAAAAGGTATTGTAACCTTGATCAGCACAGAAAGCTCTTTCAGAGCTGCAGTTTTGTTTCTCAGAGTAAGTCCTTAGCTTTACTCCTCAATTCCTCAGAAAGTTGCTACTCATAGCACCAAACAAAAGGGTGATTTTTTAACAAGTTTTGTGCTTGAGTCTGTAGAATTTGCTCCCCTAATGCACAACGCTGCATTTTCCTTTGCATTTGTCTGCTTTCACTGAGTGTAAGCAGGCCCTCAGTTACCCTTCAGCTGACTGGTGTCAATGATAATAACAATACATTTTTATTTTTTGACCACTCAAATCTAAAGGCAAGTTAGCTCTGCACATGTATGCACCCACACACAAATGTAAGTAATATGTGAACATTTCCAAAGGACAACAAGTCCTTTTGGAATAGTAATGAATAGAGAAATCATCTTGTGCCCTGCATGAGATAGGTGCATTTCAAAATTTTCCTGTATAGCTTCCATGAAAATTGGCCCCTAAGCAAGGGTGTGAGTCATTGATGAATACAGCTCTGAGGCTTCACGCTGTGCAGCAAGAGCTGTAAAAGGCATTAGAGGAACAGAGGGGAGGAGGAGGAGAGAGAGAGAGGGTTAGGAGGTTATTAAATAAAACCTGGTAATGGTTTTACATGAACGTTTTCTGAGCAGTGTTTGGAGCAGGCACACCCCGCCCCGCCGGCAGCGCCTTTGCCGGGCGGGGCACGCAGGGGCTGCTCTGCCCTCTGCAAATCGCTCTTGCCTTGCCAAAGGCATTGCTCTCACTGCTGCCCTCCCAGCGCTCGCTGAAACCCGGCACCTACGAGTAACACAAATTACCCTATGGCACATTGTCCTATAGTAACTTTTCAAATGAATATTGCAGCAAAAGGATGGGTTTTTGTCCTCTGCACCCATCTCCAGCACACAAAAGGCACTGCACTGTACCAGCAATATTGCAGCCTTTGCCAGCACAACTGTGCAAAAAGTGTAGAACAGGATAAAGAGAATAAATTTAAGCTTCCGCAAACTTCAAAAGTATTTGATTTTGGCTCATATTTGTCTTTTTCTTTCCCCCAAGATCAATGTATTAAATTGCTCGTAATTTATTTCATTCACTGGTTAGTGATAAACATAACTGATAACATATCAGACCTGAATTATGAGCAATTCTTTTTCATGCAGTTGTGCTTCTCCTACCCAAATCAGGAGGTCCAAGTTTCAAAAAAGACATTGGGCTTTTAGTCAACACTTCAGTCATTATCATGCCAGATCCTCCATCCTTCAACCTTCCTGCATGTCCTGATCTCACACTCACTTGTGTGGTCCCATCAATCTCTCTCCCTGTTTTTCTTCTTCCAGCTTGCAGCAGCCTTAGTGCACCCATCTGAAAGAGAAGATACAGTGTGGGCCTTTACATCCCATCATCAAAAACCCTGCCACTTGCAGGTTCACGTGGGAAATTGATAATCAACAACAATTAACTGACACCAACTGGCTACACCGGGTTAGTTATAAATAATCCAGCAAAACCTTAAATTAGTCTTTTTTCAGAGGGTGGCTTAGATGTACAGTCAGGAAAAAATATTTCCCCATATTTTATATAGCAAAGGTATCATGTATTAGGAAGAAATCCATAACTGAAATCTTTATTTTCACATAGATAACTGTTTAAGGAGATTTGGCATAAACAAAATGATCATTTTTAACAGGTACAAGAGGAGCTTTAAGCCTTTTGAAGGCTAGAAACAGTGGTTTTATATTTAAGTCTTTTGAACAAATGGGCACAGTGGTCTACGTAAGTGAAAATTCAGCCCAAAAGGAGTGTTAACAGAAAAACAGTTTGTCATGTTACAAGTACTCCTGTTCCTCTAATACCTTTAAGAGATATTATTTTAAAAATAAACCAAAACAAAACAACTTTCTGTGTATGTATATATATATATATAAGGACAGGAGTTTTATATTTCCTTTTAACTGAAGAGTCGATAACTGACTGGGGCTATTTTAAAAAGAGATACCAACAAAACCCCCCTGAATCCACAGACATGCAGCACCACCTGGTGGATTAGCAGGTCTGGCAAACAGTTCTGCATTTCCTGAACACATTTCCACAGGCAGGAGAAGAGAGAAACCATACAAACAAAAGCATCTCATGGAGATTTGTTTAGTCAGCATCAGGTAAGAGAAAGTGCAGAGGGTGGAACTTACATGAAAATTGTGAAATAATACTCTTTACTCATATAACACTTTATACTTTTCAGACAAAATGTATAAATCTGGACTCAAAAATATGTGAACAGTACACTTACAATGGCAAAATTCAAAAGTTTGGTATGCAATTTAACTAACTGCTTCAAGATTTATTTAATTTGATTTCCTTCATGCATGCATTAAGGCACGTATTCATAAATTACCATTTTTTCACTGGAAGTCTTGCTTAGTGAACAGGACTGATTGCTCACCTAATAACAGTTTTCCAATAATGTGCTTTCTTCTTCTCAGGCACTATATGGTCTCATGCTCTTTCACACAAAAGCTCAGCTTGGAGGATACAGGATTATCAGGTGCTCATCACTGCAAAGCCACAATGAATTACAGGTCAGTTTAAAACCCCTGCAAGGCAAGTTGCATTTTTTCTTCACATACTGTGAGTAAAAGGAGCTTCTCACTTAAGGTAGGAAAGGAAGGGGCCCTTATATGTACACAGGGATGTGCCATTGTAGTCTCTGCTGTCTCTCTAGTAGCTTGTAGTGTCTTTAGAATTCCACCTTCCCATTGAGCCAGGTCACCTACCTGCACTCTGCAATAGGTGGCTCTTGGCACACAGCCCTTGAGGGGGTCAAAAGGCTCAGTCCTCTGTGGGCACTCACCCAACACTGTCCAAGCAGCTGAGGCTCAGCTGAGGCTCCCTCCTTGTCATCACACCCCTGCATCACCTCTGCACTCATCCCTTTGTGCTAATCCCCATTTCTGACACTGAGAGATGCTGGTCCTAAGATTTCGTTTTGAAAAGACACCTGGCTACACATGTCCAGCTTCTAGAAGTCTCCTCCATGTATGCTAGAATCAGGAAATATATATATATATATATAAAATCTGAATTTTCTGCCTATAGAATTTTCCCTTCTTAATGGCCATATATCTCAGCTATCTTTCTCCATCATCTGCATCTTTGTCTTGCTCACATTGGTAATAAAGGTCTCATCATCCCATGCTCCTCTGGAAGACACAAACTGTACTCAGCACATCATTATCACAATCAGACACATCATCACTGAGCTGCAGACTGGGAAAGTGTACATACAGCAAGATCAAAACACAGGTCACTGGCCATCACAACTTCTTATATCCCAGAGGGCAAACAGGAAGGTGGCAGGGGACTGCTTGCTGCCAATTACTGTCTTAAGACACTGTGTTATCCTTGATGCTTCAAAAATATTATTCAGAGCTTCTTACAAGCATCCACAGCCAACCATGCCAGGTGAGACAAGAGGAAAAAGATCTTCCTCATGGCATCTGTATTTTTTTCACAGGTAGCCTGAGGTACTAAACCCTATACCATTCCTTTATTTTTAAGAAACTGTTGCCCCCATACATTGTTGCTCCTTTTTCTTCCAATACTTTAAGAATGATGCAGGACTGTTCTCAGTGTAATAATCTGCATAATACTTCAAGTCAAGCCCATCCTCATCAGGCCTGATTTTCACTTTCTCTGTCCTTCAGCAAACCTTTCTTCTCTAAAAATACCCCATAATACATTTATAGATATGTAGCAACACCAATGTCTTCTGGGGTCTGTGTTGGTAGTCTGCCATGGGCCCATGTTTGTAAGAAATCTGTCACTACTTATTGCTGTTTGGCTCAGTCACCTTTGAATCACGCTTTGATTAATTCCTTTAATGTCTTTTCAGATGCTGTAGCCAGACAATTGTCACCAACAGAGGATTTCTGCATCAAGGCTACCCTTCCTTTATTTAGGGACTTTTTACAAGAGCATGTAGTGACAGGACAAGGAGGAATGGACCCAAACTAAAAGAGCATAGGTTTAGATCAGATATTAGGAGAAAGTTCTTTTCTGTGAGGGTGGTGAGGCCCTGGCACATGTTGTCCAGAGCTGCTGTGGCTGCCCCATCCCTGGAATTGTTCAAGGCCAGGTTGGACAGGGCTTGGAGCAACCTGGGCCAGTGGAAGGTGTCCCTGCCCACAGCAGGGCTGGAACCAGATGAGCTTTAATGTCCCTTGCACCCCAAACCATTCTATGGCTCAGTGATTCCTGCCAAGAGTGCTGTGTCTGCCTTGGTCTGTGGATGATGGAACTCAGGGGCACAGGGTCATTTACACCTCAGAAGCACAGATGGTTTCACAAGGTGACAGGCAAGTTCACAAGGACTGACATTAGTGTTTATGGTCACCTGAGTGCAGCGTGGCTCGGGAAACCCACCTGCTAGTTGTGGAGATAATGCCAAAGGGCTGCTCGCAAACAGGACGAGCACAGTGTACCCCCCCAGACACCCGTCAGGCGGTGTCCCCAGGGCAGGTGCTGTCAGCCCCAGATCTCTTCGGTGTCCCCAGCGCCAGATGAGCCGCCCCTCTGCCGGCCCAGACGCGGTGCAGCTGGCTCTGGCACAGGAGCGGGGGGCTCTGAGGGGCTGCCGGCGGCTCTGGGGCTGACACCCTCCTCTGCAGCACGGCCACGAACGGCACAGCCCGTGCCGGGCCCGCTGACCCCCAACGAGCCCCGGCCATCCGCAGCGGGCCCGGCTCGGCTCGGCCCGGCCCGCGGGCGCAGCGGGGGCGGTGCCGCCCGAGGCCCCTCCCGGCCGGAGCCGCCGTTGCCGCCGTTGCCGAGCGCCCGGAGCCGCCTCAGCCCCGGGCCTGCCGCAGCCCGGGTCCTTGCGGGCCCCTCCGCCACCATGGAGAACGTGTCCAACCCCACCGCCGCCTTGGTGCTGGCCGATCTGCAGTGGGAGCCCGGCTATGCTGTGCCCGTGGCCAACGCCGAGAACAAGGCGCTGGAGGACGAAGTGAGCGGGGAGAGGGGCCCGGCCTTCTCCCCGGGGCCGGGGAGAGGGAGGGATGGATGGATGGAAGGAAACCTCACGGGTTCCGCGGAGCTGCCCGGGGATCGTGAGGGCGATCCCCGCATCCCCCGAACCGCACAGGAGCAGCGGTGCGAGTTGTCCCTTCCCTCAGCAAACTCCGGGTTTTCTCCTGAAATCCCTCATTTCACTGCTTTGGAGGGATGCAGCAACTACTTCTTACGTTATTTTTTCATTAATACTTGCAGTGACTGTATTTAGGTAATTGCAGGTAATAAGCACTTAACCACAAACAGTAACTTGACGATTCTAACTCCTAAACAGCTGCACAAGTTGCAAAAGGAGAAAGAGGACCTGCAGAATGAGCTGAGCAACTGTGAGGAGCGCATAGAGGCAATGACGTCTCATTTGAAAAATGTGAGACAAGAGATAAACTTCTCTCAGGTAAGATTCAAGCATTAATTTGAATTAAAGGAAAGAAAAGTTAGGCATTAGCCAGGTACTGCTATAGGCCAGCAGGAGAGGTCTCTCTCAGCACAGAACAATAAAATATTTTTTTTGCTGTGCCTCTTGGATCTGATGTAAAGTCACTGGTAATCAAGAGACTAAGATTTTGGTGTTGAAATGTTAAGATTCTTAATTTTGGGTGAAAAATCTTAGAATTGAGCTTTTAGGGCTACAAAAGGTTGATCTGTGGATACTTGATAGAATGTGTGCATATGAGATACTAAAATCAAACCAATAAATTTTCTCTGAAAATTCTGTCATTTACATGGTGAAACCGCCTCTGACTTGGGATTCAATTATATATAAAAGAAAAGATTGCTGATGTATGCCTTTTGTTTATTGTAAAATACTGAACTTTATTATTCTGCAGTCTCTTTACAAAGCCAAAGAGAATGAGATTGAAACTGAGCATCACTTTAAAGCCCTTGCTGAGAGAGAATATGGACGTCTCAAAAACGACATTAAACGACTGAAAGATGAGATAGCTTCCTTGAGAGAAAAGAAAAACACTCAAGAAGTAAGGTTTGAATTTTTGGAAGGGAGCACCTATATTGCAAAATTTTATGGCTTGTCCTCACTTGTACATGGTAGTATGTCATTAATAGTTAATTATAATAAAGCTTACAAACTGTAGTAGATTATCTGGATGGGCTTTTCCCTGTGCAGGCAAGTAAAGTGACACTGAGGATGTTATTGCATAGACTGGTCAAGACTTAGCAAATATTAATTAGGTATTGAAAGAATTCTGTTCTTAATGCCAGATACACAGCCATGCATCCATCTCACTGTATTTCTAATTCTCACAGGTATTTTCTTAATGGTTTAAAAATCAAATAGTTGGTGGCAAATCTCTACATAAAATAAACTTTGATTTGGGTCATGATTTTAAGATCAAAGATTTGGTTTAAGTTACAGAGTAATCTAATGCTACTCAATTACAGGTGGTCTTCTGGGTTTGAAACTGTCTCTTTTTCTTTCTATTAATTATTTAATTATTTTTTAAAATTTGCTCTTTTTCTTCTTAAGTCTGTAATCTCCAGTCTCTCAGAATGGGTAGCAGGATGAAGAGATTCACACTGTTCATCTGGATCTAGATTCTCTCATTTTTGTGTCAGGATGTCTCTTTACAGTCATGTGAAGAGGTCACATTTGAAAATTTATACGTAGGATAAGGGTCTAACAACAACTGGGCCTCAATGAGTGAGGGAGAAACTTTACCTTTGGATGCCTCAGATCAGTTTATTATATGGAACAAATACCCTGCAGATGGGTATATCTTGCCAGAGGTTGACTTTTCTGTTTAAAGTTATTTGCATTTTAAATTTGTGGCAACCTACTGGCTTGTTTCTTCTTTAAGACCAGGATATCCAATAGCATTCCTCAAGTATAATTAATAAAAAAGAAAACTATCAGTTCTATGAACAAGATGTGGGTAGACTTGTTAACAGTAGCTTGAACTGGTTGGTTCAATTACTATTCAATGGATATTAGACATTTGATATTGAACCTTTCATTTTCTCTTCTTTTATTAGAATACTATAAAAAAAACCACTAAGAAGCTGGAAAACTTAAAACAACAGATGGACTGGGATGAGGAACTTCTGGAGAGCTGGCTAAAGGAATTAAACCGCACCGATAATGATGCCAGTGCAATCCAGAAGTATGCACTGCAAGATGAAGGGAAACTAGGAGTAAGTAGAAATGACAGCAATTTTCAGAAACCAAAGAAGAACCGTTTTATCACTTGAAGACCTTGTTATGTTATCAAGTCAGATAAAATGAAGACAAGATTTTGTACAACACTGCTTTGAACCTGGTTTCCATTTGGCACAACAGTGCAATTCCATATTAGGCTCATTTTGAAGTTGAGAGAGCAGGTTTTACAATAATGAGAGACATAATTGAAGACATTAATTTGCTTATTCATCTGGGTAAGATTTAAGTTTAAATTTTTTGAGAGGGTGCACAAATAGATAATAAAGTCTAGAAACACGGCCACTGAATTAAGAGGAGTTTGTTCAAAAATTCACACCGAGTATGAGTGAATAGTGATTTCCCTTAAGAACTGCATTTGTTGATATTGCTGAGAACAAATTACTGCTGCTTCAGTAAAGCTACCTGGAACAATGGAAGACATAAACATATATGTTTGTATAAAGAGGGATTCCAGTCAAAAGTTCAGAGTTTATAAGGGTGAGTTCCCAAGTATATTATTAATGTAGAGATAAGTAACCCTGGTTATTATTATTATTTTTAAATATTCTTTATTTATTAATATTATTATTTTTAAATATTCTTCAAATAGAGTGAGGAGAAATTTCCTTTTTTTACTTATTAAATACTTAACCCAAAAACTTTGGTTTACACAAACACTCTCACTGCTGTATGCCAAGGACATCACACACACATTTACACACATCAGTTGAGGGTTACTTTGGCCTTGCTGAAGTTTGGTGCTTATGCACACTTGTATTGACTGAAAATTTGGGAGGCTACACTGTCAATTTTTTGTTTTCTAAAACACAATAAAATTGATTCCTCAATAATTTAAGCCCTGATTGTAGCAGGGCTTTAAGAATTTATAAAATGTGATCTATTTATTTTCAAGTACTTCATTTTCAAATATTTTCATATCCTTTCATTTTAGGCATTAAACCTTCAGATAGAAAAGTTGACCATGGAAGCAAACCAGAAGCGCAGAGCTCTGGATAATGAGCTTACAGAAACCATCACAGCTCAGGTTTGTGATTAAGGTTCTCAAAGATCCCTTGTTTATATGTGGCATTTTAAACTTCAGAAATCATGGAAGTGCTTTCTTTTAAACAGATGGAGCTTGACAGAGCAGCTGAGGATTTTCGCAGGGTTCATCAAGAAAGGCAAGAAGTCATCAGGCAGTGGGAGAATGCAATTCATCAGATGCAGAAAAGAGATCAGGAGATAGATCAATGTGCTTTGGTAAAACTGCTGTAACTGATCCGTTTCTGGGGTTTGGGTTTGATGTGGGGTGGTTTTTTGTTTTTTTTTTAACATCAAAACTACAGTATAATTTTCTGGGTAGCTAATGTTTTACTTAACCTTTCAAAATGCACAATTTTCACTGAGTAGCTATAAATCTGTCAGGTAAAGTAAGCATCATTAATGCTGATAATTTTCCTATTTAATTTCATCTGTTTCAAGGCTACCCGAAGTTCTGCTTAGCTTCTTTTTTCCCAATTCAATCAATAAAGAATTATTTTATTTTCATAAGAGTTTACAGTGTCTTTTTGTTTTTAAATTATTGGAATATTTTGGAAGTTTCCTGTCCAAAACCACTGTAGTGTTTGGTGTGATGTATCCATGGAATAAAGTAACTTTAAGAATGATAACTGGGCTGTCTCAGGAAAATAGTAATCATAATAGGAATTGATCTTCTGGTTGTACCCTTTATTAATCTAACACAACTAATGCAAGCAAATCTAAAAAGTTTTTATCCTGACAGCTAATTGCAGAGATAAAACAGGAGATCCGAAACAAAGAAATTTTGCTGAGAGAGAAGACTGCCTTTTTGGTAAATGAAACTCTTAATAACATGGAATATGAAAAGAAAATCCTCACTGCTGAGCGGGAAGCAAACAACCTCCGAAAGGAGTTCCAGGCTCAGGATACTCGAAGGACTCAGCTGCAGGATGAGGTAAGAGTGACCAAACAGTTCAGGAAAACAGACTGAAACAACAACTGAGCACCAGATGGAGGAAATACAGGAATAGCATCTCCTTTTCTCTGGTTTTATACTAGGCTCTTAATAATTCAGCAAAATGCTGCTTTTCTCGGCCAAGTCCTGTTTATTGGGATCTGAGCCCTCAACTTAATCCTGTCATTGAGAGTGGTGAAAAGATTGGAATGTATTCTCTGTTGTGTGGGTGTAAAATGGATGAATTTTCTCTTAAATGTTCCAACACTGTTATATGCCTCAGGAGGCTTCTTTCCTTTAGCAGACATAGACTGCAATATTGGATAAAGATAAGAGAAATCTCTTCCAGATTCCAAACAATTCCTGTCCTGTGCTCTCCGGGGTATGAGTTAATGGCCTGGTGGTGAGGTTACAATTCCTGGGGAAAACACCCAGTGCTTTCACGTGGCTTTCTAATCAAGAGGCAGTGGGACAGGGCTGCCCTGTGAACAAGCCATGCTTGATGCTGTCCGTACTGAATTTGCACTTAAACTTGGGAACGAGCTGCCCTGCTTAATTACTTAAATGCCTGTAGAAGTATTTCTAAGAAGTAATTCAAGTTTCATGGCTCTGCTGAGAAGGGATACACTTGTATTACCTGAGTAAGTTTTTTCTTAATAAGAAAATGGTAACACTGGGGTACTCAGCAAGCTTAGTAATTTTTGAAAAACTCTGCATCTGCTGTTGCCTTAACTTTGGGATAGCTTTTCTGTAGCAGGTGGTTTATAGACTGATCTCCTAATTAAACTGTAGGTAGCTCAAACAAGGTGTAGGCTATTAGATTGCCCTATAATTCATGCAAGCTTGAGGGTTTGTAGAATTGGTCGGTTTTTATCTCAAGCTGTGATTCTTGCTTGAAGTTTTTCACAATTAATGCTCCATGATGGGATAATAGAACAGTCTCCCCTTATTAGAATATCTGTGGGATACATGTGAGAAACAAGGAGGGAAGGAGACAGTTCAGCCAACAACTTGTGACCTCTAAGAAACCTGCTATACATGCTCCTGATCAGTTTTCTTCATCTGTGATAGTGAAAACAATTAAACTTATGCTGCTAAGTGATACTGTGAAGATGAAAGAGCTACTGATTGTATTCCTATCCTGTTTAAGGAGTGTATGCTCTCATGTATTTTTCAGCAAATTAAATATCTGTGTATTTTTGTCACAGTGATATCTTAATCAAAATAATTTTATGTATCCAGCAAAGTTTGACATAGAAATGTTTATTAGATATATAAGGTTATCCATGTTCACAAAGAGCCTCAGCCAAGTCAGCTGTGCAATATAAAACCATGGTTCCACTTACACAGATGCTGTTGGACAAGAATTGCAGTCCATAGCACCTCCATAATTCATGTTCTTAATTATTATTATTTTTTACGAATACTCATACTGTGTAATTAGTCTATTGAATTTACTTGCTGGGCCAATTTACAGTACCTCAGAATTTGCAGCACTCCTCATTTGGAGAGCACTGTTTAAAAGCAATGGAATACTTTCCAATAAATAGAAAAATATAATTTTAAGTATCTTGCCATGTACCAAAGTAAGTAAGAGCTTTCTTGTTCAATTTTGTCATTTATTAGCTGCAGAATTTGAAATCTATTGTGAACAGAACTGCTTCTGATCTAGAATCTTTGAGAACACAAATTACCAATCTGAAGAAAGAAATTCAGGGAAAACAAGCCAGGTAAGAAACAGACCTTTAAAGATAACATTTGTAAGGATTAATAATACAACCAAATCCTTGAGATAGAAAAGAACCTTAAATAATGTTTATGACTGAAACCTCCAACTTTCTGGTTATTTATGCATAGATTTGGCACTGGGTAATTTAGGCAAAATACTCTTGGTTATCCTTGTTTTTAAAGGGTGGGGGAAAACAATCAGGGCCTTGCTTATCATAGATTGAAGTTTAGACTGAGGCAACTGCTCAGATTTGCTGCTTCCTTTTGGCAGCATTGTCTAGGCAACCTACATTTCACTTCTGTCATTTTGTTTAGCTTAAAACTTCTTAATGAAAAAAATGCAAGTCTTTCTGATAAACTGAAGCTTGCAATTGAGGAGACACTCACAGCAGAAGAGAAAGCTTTGAGGTTGGAAGAAATATTGAAAGAAGAAGAAAAAAGTGTTGAGGTAAAATGTTTTTCATGGTTTCTAGAAATGAGGAGTTGTTTGTATTTTCAAGCTTTATATTTTAAAATTATCTCTTTAATTTAAAAATTTTCTATTAAAATGAAATTAAAGTATTGATAGGACATGTAGCTATTTCATGAGATATTGAAGTGTACATGTAGATATGTCTGTGCTGAGAAAACTCTGAAAGAAAATAAATGATCCAAGTAATTCCAACTATATTAGTTCAAGATACTGATACCCATCAATAGGTTTTTTAAAGAGTGAGAATCTTGTCAGGATGACTTTTCAGTATCACTGCCACCAAAAACTTCTTGGCTCTAGTAAAACACCACCAAAATTTATAAACCTGCAAAGAGCTGCGATTTTGGCAAACAGTGTAAAAACTATTTAGAAATCTTTTAATCAGATTTGGCTGGCCTGGTCTGCTCTTCATTATTTTAATTCTACTACATGATACTCTGACACATCCAACTTGTGGACTGTTAAAATAATTAGTGGCTCATTTTAGATTCATTTTTGTGAATAAAGATTTTGATCTGGGAAGTGGCATATACAAGCTATAATAAGGTGACTTTTTTTTAACACGCCTAATAATACTTTTATAAAACTGAAAACCCACTTCTTAGGTTGTAAATTAAGTATAGGGAAAAAAATTCTGTATCAACTGCTTAGCTGTAAAGAGATTTTGAATAAATGCAGTGTTGTAATGCAATCTTCTGAACTTTCCTGCGTTTCAGGAAATCCTTATGCTGTTTTGTCATTTTGCTACTAATTCTCTTAAAGTATTTTCACTACTTAGCTTCTGACTGAACATGACTGAAATAGTCTTTTACATTTTGCTGGACAACTGAGCATTGGATATTCTGAAGCTTTCATTGCTCCAGAATGACCAGGTTAAATTAATGTGACAGCATGTGTCCCACACGACTGACAACAAAGCTGTACCTCTGCATGCTCTCTCAACTGTATGCTCTCTTTTTTCTTCTCCATTTTGTGTTTCCTAGAGCATGCATGTGAAATGATGCCTTGCAGTAGAGTGAATGTGATCTTTCAAACTTTTTAACTCCACAGGCATTAATCACACATTTTAAATACACTTTCAGAAACTAGGGATGGGATGTCTTTCCTTTATAGAGAGTTTCTTAAATTACAGGCCTTGCTGTTTTGGCTTTTCAGATAATTTGAAAACAAGTAATGACGTAGCATTTAATTAAAATGAAAACCTTCTTTTCTTCCCCTTTAGACAGTTTCCAGGGTGGCAAAAGCCTTAGCAGGGTTTCTTTACCCATGTCTGTGGCAGATAACCTAAGATGACATTGAGCTTGGCAGCTCCACAGCTGCAGGGGAATATTTTAGCTAGGATGAACTGTTCTTGAACAATGTCTGTAATCTATTAGTCAGAAGCCTCCCTTCCATCACCATTAGACACACATGGCTATTTACTGCATCTGCTAATTTGCTGTGAAGAGATATTTACAGGAACAATGTGGACGAAATGTCACTGTTTTGCTCTCTAGTTCTGTGGTACTTCTCCCTGTTCAGTTTGTGGCAGAACACTGTTGAACAGTGAAGCTTATTGAATGTCTTATCTCTTTTAACAACCTCACTTGAAGGGAGAGCAACAATTTCTGTTGAAAAAATTAATTCAGATAAGCAATAAGGACCATAAAGTGAAGGTCAAATCATGATCTAGTGTCAGTGGATGAATTTATAATTGTTATTAGCATCAGAAATACAGCTCAGCATTTGGTACATGCTTAAAAATCAGTTTGCTTCCAGAAGAAAATTCCTTTGTTCAAGCATGATGCAAAGCCTACTGACATGTCCTACAGTCCATAATAATTTCATATTAAACTTACACTTGCCTTTCACATCTGGAGTTTTGAATTTGTCTAGGCAATCTACATTTAACTAAAAGTATTACTTCCTCTTTAAGTCAAATAGTTTTTTTGACAACCATTTTGAAGACTTACAAAATTCCACGTTCATATTAATATATATTGTAATAATATTTTTCTATCTATGATTAATAAAAACAGTTTCTCAGAAATTGATGTGGTGAATTACTTATTTCTTCTACTTAATGATCAATTTGTCACCAGGAAAAAGAAAATGAAATGAGACAGTTAAAGGACCTACTTTTCAAGAAGACTCAGGAGTTAAAAGCGCAGAGTGATAAGGAGAAGATTATTCTGGCAGAAATTGAGGGAGGTCAAAAAACACTTAAAAGTCTCAAGAGTCGACTGTGCAAACTTGACGCAGATCTGTTAAAACAACAAGAATTAATATATAACCAGGTAAAATAATAATGTATTTTCATACTATGATTGTTTCTTGAGTCTACTGATAGCACATTGCTTGAATTCTGTAATCTTGAGCAGTTTTCCATTTTGGAACTGTTATGCAGTGTCATTTGAAGTCTGCATTTATTTCTGTTTCTAGATGTACAGATAAAATTGAAATTACTGAAATTTCAAAGTATATCACCTACATTTTGCACTTGTGTGTTTCATTATTTTTTGGATCTGCTGCTTTTACAACTAATTCCTAAAATCCATTCTTTACTTTGATCCCTCTGAACCACAGACACCTCAGGGTATATTTTTAAAGCAATACAAGAGGTACATGCCAAAATCCTGTTATTTACTAATTGGATTATGTGCATATTTCCTATGCACCACTTTGAAAATTTGCTTTTATATCAGCATCCACTGGTAGCAACAAGATGGCAACTCCATTGTAAGCCTCCCTACAGCAGCCTGTGCTGAGTGTGCTTTGTTACTCTTCTAGAAGATTACCCCAAACCATCACTGCTCATCAGTCATCTGAGATATTTTGCTAATGAGGTCTAAAAGCTAGAAAACAATAGCTTAATTGGGTGACTGTCTTAAAGCCAACATTTAGATCCAAGTTTATGGCTTATCTCAGACTATTAATTCTCTTCAAATTTATTTTAACAGGATTTTTATATTCAGCAAATACAGAGACGGCTGTCACGGTTAGAAGGGGAGATTAATTCAGATGAAAAAGAAGTTTTGGAAGGAAAAGTTGCTGAACTTAAGAAAACTTTAGAAGAAAAGAAAAAGGCATATGATGTTCTACAGTCACTGTACAGGAAACTTCAGGTAACTCCCTTAGAACATATTTTGACTGTGTTTCATTTAGAACCCTCAGCAAATTAAGTAGATTGGGTCTTAGTAATTAAGAAGTTGGTAGTAGACTAAAGGGTATCAGAACTTTGTGTAACCCATGTGGAAAAATTCATAAATTCCCTATAACTTCCAAAAAAATAGATTATTACTGCCCTTACCATGAAGACAAGCATTGAATGTTGGAAAGACAAGCTGAGCTTTCATCAACGTGTGACAGACTGCTTGCAAATGTCTCAATTTATCATTAGGCCCATGCAGAAAGAGGAGAATGCTGTTTTGTAAAGCTATTACTTTTATAGTTTTCATAAATTTGTAAGTACAGTTGCATTTAGCGTTGTCCGAAGTCCCCATGCAGCACTCTGCATGAGGTCATGCCATGCAGTTTGCAGAGCAGCATATTGGACACATCATGGTGATGGTTCCTGGTTCCAGGACTTAAATACATCTCATCTCATTTAAAATTAACTGGTAGCTTTTGTGGCAATTTCCATTCACTGAAATAAGCCCAATATAACTTATTTTGAAACAGAATGATGTCCAAATCACAAAGAGAACAATTGATAAGAAAAGAGAAGAAACAAGCGGTTTGATAGAGAAGATAGAAGAACTAACTCTTTTCAATGAGAGATCACTTCAGGAGTTAAAAAAAGCAAAACACATTAAGCAGGTACAGTATTACTTTGCAACTTTACTAATACAGGACACTCTTGTTTGTTTGGGGTCTCATCTGCCTTCCACAGTGTTACATCCTTACAGATATTAGTACACCTTCTGTAGTTTTCTAGTTTACACTTCTTTCCCAGACTTTGAAGTCATCTTCATCACTATCATCTTACTAGGCAAACTGTTGCTTCTCCTCCCTCCACAGCAAGAGGTTTGATGAAACATCAGTTTAATCCCACATTAGTTATACTACAATATGCACCAGGTCAGGGAGTGTTGCTGGTTTTTTCCCCTGAGAAACAATTAGCTTTAAAATAGAAAATATATTTACTGCTCAAGGATGTCTTTACATAACACTTGAGAGTTTTTACTTTCAAGCTGTGATGCCTACTAATAAGTTCTGCACAGTATTGTTATTAAACTGTAAGCATGTTTTTTCTAACAGATGTTTTGAATCAATTTATATTCCAGTTTAAGGAATTAGAAACAATTAATCCTTTCCTCACATTTTGATAAGCAGAAGAATACAGTTCCCACTCCTCCACTTACTGCACAATTTTTTTTTTCTGCAGTAGCCTTCCTAAAGGAAGCACTAACATAGTAGCAAAAAGCAGAGTAAGTAGCAGGGGAAAGAGTTTTGCCTTTGACTTCACTGGTGCACTTCCTCATCAATGAAAGCTCTTTCCCTAAACATGGAACTTTTTTGAGTTTTACAGTTGTGTATATATTAAAGGTAAAGGTAAAATAATGAATATTAAAGGTAAAATAATGAATAAATATTACTAAATTAGAAATAATCTTAATTAAAACAATGATTTCTTATTTTGATACCATTTGGCACTGATTAGGAGATGATGGTGGAAGATAATCTCTTAAAACTAGAACTGAAGCGCCTTCGAAATACTCTGTGTAATAAAGCAGAGAAAGTTCTAACACTGGAAAAACAACAATTGGAGTTAAAGAAAGTCATAGCAGAAAGAACTGAGGAAATCAGGATCCATAAGGCAATGCTGGATTCCCAGATAAGGCTGCTGGATCAGGAACGGCATCACCTGAGGTAACTGCTCTTACAAAAATTCAACTTGTAACTTTGACCAAGTGCATTTTTTATGGGGACTTACTAAAAAGAGAAGCATTTTACCCAGCTTCACCATTAGAGAAATTGAAGATTAAATAAATCTTGCTCAAAGTTATCTACCAAGACAGCTGAGGCCAGCAAGAGACCCCATGTGTGACCCCCCCCAGGCTGCAGCTTTGATCCCTTGGTGAACAGGAGATCAGTGGCCTTGCTGTGTGTGAGTGAGGAGCCTCAACAGAAGTAAGAGGAAGCCCCAGTCACAGACATCTTTTTACAGTGAACACTGTGTGTGTGACTCTGCCTTTTTCAAAATAATCTGGACATGTGAAACCATGTGTCTGGAGGTATGCCAAAGTATATGAAATAGAAAAGTTGCTTTTAAATAGGGTTTACTCCCAGCTGCTTGACAAAACTGCAATTTCTTTGATTCAAACAGTAAGACTGGTTTGCTTTGTGGTGTATTTCATTTGGTTGGGCTTTTTCTTCTTTTTAACTAATGAGCTTCCCATCATGTGTCCCATATGTATCCTATATAACATCTTATTAATTACATCTGTACCCTCTTATAAAGCAATGACATAGAAATAACATTTCCTTCCTGTAATAATCAGTCCAAAGTATCTGGGATGGTTTTAGCCCTGAAATCCCAGTGTCTAGATTCAGCCAAAAATGAACACTCAGCAGCTGAGCTGCCCTGCTGCCCACACCCCTCACAATGGGAATGAGTGTGATTTAGTGTGACTGAGAGCACAGACTGTGGCCCTCTTCCTTTGGTGTCACCCAGCTGTTGGATACTCCCACAGAGTCTGATCTGGGGCTGTTCCTGGCTGTTCTCACACTCATCCTGCAGTGGGAATGTTAAGGTCCCATCAACAGGGGCAGCTCTGGGAGTGCATTGCCAAACCTGTAAATCTGGGGATGGACTGTGGCACAGCCTCCCAGGATACAGTGATCTGGGATGTGAAAACAGATTTGACTGTTTAGAACTTCAAAAGTAACATAGGCAACCAGAACAAGGGATGTTTGTGGCTGGGAGAGCACAGAAAACCACCAAGACCTGTAGCAGCACAATTCCTGGTACAGGCTGCTGGAATAACATCAGGAATTCAAACTGCTGCAGCAAGAATTGCCCACAAAACACTACCAGACAAACATTTTCTCAACCCATTTACTTTCTTCCCAAACAAATCAGTGCTGAATTTCAAGATCGCCTATGGAAAATTGATAAACTGAAACGCAAATACGAAATTTTTACTCTTTCCATGATGCCACCTGAAGGAGAGGAGATGAAAAGCCAGGCCTACTATGTAATTAAGGTATTTTATCAACATCATTCATTATAATTCAATTATTTAAGCTGTAGATTTCCCCGGGCTCTTAGACAACCTCTTTGCCTACTGCCTACTTTGAGTCTAATTGTTTTGTTATCTGACACCATTGGTTATTTAAATGATACAGTAATTTAACAAGAATTTATGTGGAGCTTTAATTCTGAGCACTTTGAAAACTTCAGTGCTCATTAATTTACAAATACAGAATTAGTGGTCAAGTTACAATCCACTATGAACTGGAAAGACCTTTATTGGAATCTCACAGGACCTTAAGTTCTTCTACCTGTCAGGGTTATTTCCAGGTATTCATTTTACCATATGGGGTTTATACCTTGAAGAATGTCTCCTTTCCTCTTTCACTTACCAATCACCTATGTATACTTCAGCTTTTCCCTGGAAAAAAGAGAAAATCTGTCTTTATCCAAAATGCAATACCCTGGTTCTTGAACAAGAATCTGTTTATTTTGATCTCCACAAAATATAGATGCTGCTGGCAGGACTAAGTGAGCTCAGGCAGAGAGACAGGTATCCATAAGGAAACACCTCAAAGAACTTCAATACTGTAGATAACTCCTCCTTCCAGTTACCTAGGCACCCAAATCTCAGTTCAAGTGGTTTTAACCCTGAAATATTGCTGTATAATAAATATTTTCTGTATAATTATCTTAATATTTTCAGTATGTCTGCGGTCACCTAAAATAGTGGGTTTGCTTTCAGGCTGCACAGGAAAAGGAAGCACTTCAGCAAGAAGGGGATGATTTGGATGCAAAGATCTGCAAAGCTGAAAAAGAAATCACAGCTATGGAAAACAGTTTGTGTGTACTTAAAAACTGGAACAGACACTACAAAAACTCTTTAAAGGCAGTCCCTGAGACAAGTATGTGAAATACAAATTAGATAGAAAAGAGAACTTAATTCTAAATAATACTTATTATTTAACTTTTGTGCCCTCTGCTGGCTCTGGAACCAGTAGCTCTAAAATCATTCTCCCTCATGAAGTCAGTTACTTTTTCACAGTGAGTTGGAATTAGTAGGAGAGTACTTAAAAACCCCTCAAACCTTGAGGCACTGAAATACTGCCAACACCAATATAGTAGTATTCTGAGATGCAGTTATTTTCAATTGAAAATTGAGTTGTATGCACAGCAATAATGCTGCTTTATTGTTTGGGATCACAGGTGAGGATATTGAGGAAAAATTGAAACTAGAAAAGGACAAAAAGGATGCTGATGAAAAATACAAATACAAAAAAAGAAAGATCAAGGAACTTCAAGAAAATATCCAGGTAAAATACAAGTAAAGTTCAGTCAGACAAGACTGCAACATGTAGCTAAATCCATGCAAGTCATCCTAGAGAAAGAATAGGAAATTGTAGAACAATTTTTTTCTGCTCTTTTATTAAGATACGATTTTTAAAAGGTTCTGCATCCCCTTTCAAAAAGTGATTATTTGAATTTTCTTGAATCACACCAAAACTTCAGGGGTTTAGTCACATTCAGCTAGAAGTTTCAGAATCCCACGCTGACAGCACTGATGGCTGCTGTTCTGGCAGCCACTAAAGCAGCCACATGTGCAGCACACAGCACCATGGTATCATCTTGCCCAGCACCACAGATAGAAATCCACACAGCTTGGGACTCTGGCATCTACACCCCAGGATTTTTCTGGAACAGATTCAGTTTTATTAGCACTGAGAGTGCCTCAGTTAAACGGGATTAAATTAGCTGACTTGCTACTTAGCAGGCTGAGCACTGAATGCAGGCAAACAAGAGTTTGTGGTCTCAGGCTCCATAGCAAGGAATCACTCATGGTTCCCCTGGTTATCAAAAGCCACTTGGACCTTAGGAAAGAGCAACACTTAATTCTGGTGTGCGACATTTCAGTTATAATTTTATTAGGCAGAAAAAGCAAAGGCACATTGTCCTATTCCACATGATTGTTCTAAGCCCTGAGTCACTGCCTACAGTCAATAATCATTCCTGTGGCTTATTCTACCACCACAGGACACAGCTCTTACTTCAGAGATGTTATTTCTTAAGGTAAAGAAAAGGGACACAGATCTTCATCAGGGAGTGGAGTCCTGGTATATAATGAGGTGTTACAGCAAACCTAATCCTGCCTTTTAACTTTTTAAAGTTCTATTTATTTATTAATTAAAAAACCCAGTTGTCCTTACGGAACTGATTTTATTAATTCCAGTCGAAGGTATCCCTCTTCTCCTACAGGAAACAATATTGGGATTTTTTTCAGGATAGCTTGCACTGGTAAATTGGTAGGGTGCCAAGTAAATAGTTTTTGGCCACTATGAGATATATCTGAAAAGACATACCTGTAACTTCATTACCAGTGCCTTTAAAAGAGATGTAAATTACCTGGGAGTTTCTTTGCCCAGGTCTGTATCCACCAAGCAGTTGGACTGGCAGAAAGTTTTGAGTTAACATTAGCACTAATTGCTTGAGCTACATTTAGAAACAAGTAGTAATGACAACAGACCCTTCCACAAATACAAAAAGTGAAAGGATACCAAACCTGCTTTATAAACTAATATTACTGTTCAAATGAATTTGCAGAGCATGCAACAACACTTTGATGTAATACAGACACAGCAGGCCCTCCTCAAACAGCAAAAGAAGGAAAAACAAGCTCTTATTTTCCAGCTGAAGAAAGACATTGAAGAACAGAAGCCAAAACTAAACAGGGTTCTAAAACAGGTTTGTGTGTTTATTGATGAGAACTTTTATCAACAGAAGTGTGGGTTAAACTCTGTGATTTTAACTTAGCGGGTTTCTGAAAAAGTGTTGTATTTTCATAAGAATAATGCTTTAAAAATATTTGTGTTAAGTGTTCCAAACTATCCAGAGAAATTGAGTCTCAGAGGGAAGGTGGACCAGAAACACTGGAAGAGAGAGACATTCATCTTCGGGAGCTGAAAGCCTTCAACAAAACTGTCAACCAAGTGATAGCTGATGTTCTAGAAGCAAATCCTGATTTAACTGCAGCCTTCCAAATGTACTTTGACAAGGTGAGCTTTCCACTTAACTGCCACCAAAATCTTGAGTGAGAGCTCCAGCCTAGGACTGAGTGTCTTTCAAGGACAACTCACAATATGGGAAAGCAGGGAAGTGTTCACCTGCTTCCAACATCTCTGCAAATGCCAAGCACAATAAATGCTTCTGATATCCCAATCCTGTTATACAACCAACAGGTCAACTTGTTTTTTCTTTCCAAATTTTCTAGTACAATTTAGAGCTTCCTGTGGCTCTTTCTCCCAGTGGTAGTCAGACTTCTCAGTCCCCACAGAGCTCACTACCTTCTACCAGGTAAGTTCTAACACTCTTGGGTTGCTTTCAGGTTTTTCTAAGATCAAGTTTAAACCAGCAAAACTAGTCCATAACTGAAAGAATTCTTTACTCTTGAAAGTCATCTCAATTTTCTTTTTGCTGAAGACTCGGTAAAAACTTTCTCCTTACTCTGTCCTTTAAGTTTACTACATTCTTCTAGCATATGAGGAAGTTTACTTCAGCATCCATCACAGTTTAGTAAACCCAATAATTACAGAATAATTACATTTACTTCTGTTTACTGTGCTCTAACTAAAAAAAAAGTGGTTTGATGTTATAAAAGGACATATTTGAGCCACATTTTACACTTGGTAGTGTGAACATTCCTTCCTAATTAACTAGAGAAGATATTGATGCTTTTACTGGTACCTTTTTCCCCTGTTCAATGTATGCTCAACTAGAACCTGTGTCATGCTGACCCAGTTATGATCCAACATTCCCAGGTGTTACTGAAGCCATTTAGTGGTGGTGGCTACAGGGATCTTCTAGGGGGTTTCTGGAATGAACATGGCTACTGGGTGGCTTCATTGTGAGCCACCCTTGGCAGCACTGCTTTAGATGCAGGGGTTTCTGTATCCTAATTAGTAAATGTTTGTCTTTCAGAGCTCCTAGTAGAAGAACTTCAGCCTCTAGTGAGGTTTCACCAGCCAAAGTGGTGGAGCTGACCTTGCCCATCCCCACTGCTGAGGAAGCAGCAGCTCTTGGCTCACAGCCAGCCAGCAGGGGCAGCACCTCTGGGATTTCTGAACGCAGGAAAAGTTAAGTCATTTTTTACAGGCCACTATATTTGAGATTTCTTACTTTCTGCAACAAACTAATATCCATGGAGTTACCTGGAAGACTTGCAGCTGAAGGACAATTGTCATTGTGTGGTTCTGCCACTCACCTTTGCAGATCTCCCTGTAAACCATGTAACCTTTTCTTCAGCAACACAACTGCTGCCTCCAAGCACTTGTAAGCAAATCCCCCCCACAGCTCAAACCAAGGGTTCATGCTTGAGCTTATCTAGACAATAAATGGTGTTGCAAAACTTGTTCTTCTGCTTCAAGTTGGGGGTTTGGGTTTTTTACATTACTCTCAGAGAACATGCAATACACTTGCCTTCACAGACGCAGCAGGGTTCCATGGAGTAGGCAGCAAATGAAAAGGTGCACTAGGATGAAACATCCCAGCAACATTCACAAAAACCCAGACACAAAAAATTAAGAAAAATTAAGAAAATTTAATGATCAAGTGGGCTATATACATTGATGGCACATGACTTCATTCTGTCATCCCTTTTCTATAGCTGGAAGTTAAGTTTGATAGAAGAATATCAACAGTCAATAGTACCCCAGGGACAAGGAAAACCAAGCCCAGCTGTTGTTAAAGTGCTTATTTGATGTGAGCATAGCTAACTATACCCAGGGGTATCAAGGGATTTCAGCCCATCAGACAGAATATTGTACAGGAACACCTCAAATTAAGAGCACAGGAAACTTGTATTTTAAATAACTGATGTTTTATGTAAGATATTCTTCCATCTCTTTCCACCATATGATCCATATGATCTTTTAGAATTCTTTGACATTCTGAAATGCAGAAAAAATTCTGCCTTTCTCTCACACTTTGTGTGTGTTTCCTTACAAGATACTAAGTTAAAAGTTGACACAACTACACTCATCCAAGTAGTGTATTCTCAGGTACTTCACTGTTTCTTCTGCTTACTTCCTTTTTCCCTCTCAAACTCAGCTATCTGATTAAAAATGTTAACTAAGTTCTGGGGCAGGTTTCTTTTAACACCACTTTCTGCTTCTTCTGTACCATTTAATGACACTTCATCTGGTTCCTTTGTTTTATCAGTCTCTTCATAACTTATTTTTCTATTCTTAGACTCACTTTCATTTTTATGCTGCCTGTCACTATCATAACCTTTGTCACCTTCATGTGAGCAGCTGCTAGAATATGACCTGTACTTCCCCCCTGACCTGCCATAATAGTCAGACCCTGGGGACATGTAACACCTGTCTTGACCTGAGCCATGTCTCTTAAACTGCTCCCTTCTCCACTCTCCATCCCTTTCAAATCTCCTGTGATAATGCATCCTGGGTTTATAATCTGATTTATGATACGAACCTGAAGGACCCCTCCAACTGGAGAAAAATCTCTCTGGTTTACTGTATTTTTCAGTTTTGCTATGACTTGGCTGACTTCTGGAGCTACTGTAAGAATCTCTTGAATCTTCAGACCTACCTCCAAAAGTGTCTTCATCATCACCTGAAGTCCTCGAAAAAGAACAGTGTCTGTCTTTCTCTTTTCCCTCCATTTTTGGGCACGCTACGCTGTCCTGCCTTTCCAGCAGCTTTTCCACTTCAAAACTTTGGTTAAGAAAGGAAGCAGAGGTATCAGCTGGAGGGGAATACCACTCCTCTTTCCTATTCTGATCTTTGTAATGGGAAGAAGCTCTAGATGAGCTTTTTTTGGAGCTGCGAGCAGACTCAGATCTATGCCGACGCTTTTTCCTACATTTCTTGTGAACAGAGGAAGAGGAGGAGGAAGAAGCTGATACATCTGATGATGAATCGCTTGATGATGAGGAGGAGGATGAAGAAGAAGAAGAGGAGGAGGAGGAAGTTGATACTTTCCTTTTCTTCTTCAACCTAAAAAAAATAATTAACCTGTGAGATAACCTTCAATGTCAGACAAAAACTACACATAGAAAGCAAATCTTCATACCCCAGCTTGGACTGTAAGGTGGGAACAGAAACTGAGCCTGACTGACATGACAATTTTAAATGTCATTTCTTCATCAACAAATTAAATCCACTGAACATTTTTGTTATAAAAGACCTCTTTCCCAATTTCACGTGTCGTTGCGCTTTGCAAATATGTCACATTGCAAAATATTCCTTAAACAACTTCTCCTCCACACACATCTCCATTAAAGGTTCTATGCACTAAAGGACACTATCCACAAAAACATTCTGAGGGAAAGCATCTTACCCAGGGAGAAGTTCTCCCCAGCTTGCTGTTTGTTGAGATGGATTGCTCACAGTCTCATCTGCACTTATTGCCACATAACCAGTACACTGAATGGAACAGTTACCTCTTTTCTTCTTTTAAGAGCTTACGCAATTTTTCTGCACTTGTTTCTATTTTCTTTGCTTTCTGTCTCTCTTCTTTGGCAGCTTGTTTCTCCCTCATTTCCAAAGATTTCTTTTTTGAACCCAAGCATCATAAAAAAGATTACATTAGTAGTGTTAACACGGGTATTAACCCCCATTCAACCCCATCCAAATGTATTCACCAGGAATGTTTTACCAGGATTCCCAGACCAAAAATGAATATTGTTCAGGAATTTGGTATTGGCCATTGTGACAGGTTTATATTTAAGGACCATATCGCAGTTTTTATTCCATTAAAAATATATTTGACCAGTCATTGCAGTGGTACCCATGATCCAGCACACCAGGAAGCACAGAGCCCAAAAGTTATAGATAGAATATGCAAAAAATCCCCAATATTTTTTACCAACATGTAGAAAAATATGGACAAAACCCCCCAACAACCAAAAGAGAGAAAAGAGTTTGAGGAAAAGTGTCATCATTATTGTAGTTTACAAGAGGAACACGGCAGAACCCAGTTGGAGATGAATTCAAGTTGGCCATATTTGAATACAAACCGTTTGGTAACAATTTCACAGAGCAGTTTGATGCATAGTTTACGTAAGAAATCAAGTTCCAGGGGTTGGGTGGTGATGAGCAGCACCAGACGCAGGCACAGCAACAACAGTTCCGTTCAGAGGGAAATGCATTGGAGAAAAACACATAATCAGAATTACAGGAAAACACACTGCAGTTATTTCAGCCATTCTACACAGCAGGGACAGTATCAGACTTCTGTACTAAAGTTACAGGTAAATGCAGGAGAGCTTTTACGTAGATAAATAATTCTTAAACTACTGAAGTCCATAAGAGACCAGCCTTCTGCCACTTACAGCCCTACAGAGTCACTCTGTTCAGACTGAGCAGGAAGTCTGATTTATAGTTTTCAAAGCTCAGCAACTGTCTTAACAGCTATAATAAAGGAAACCCTTCACTGCACCCAAGGCCATGCATAGCAACAAACAACAGCTGTCATATTCTTTATCTGCTGTGTCAATGGCCACAGGAGAATGTCTAAGGAGTAACATTTATCTTCTACTTGCTGAGAATATTCTTCATCATTTAACTGACACCTCTTTCTAAAGCAGCCAAATGCAGGTACTGCTCAAATTACACCTCTTTATCTCTGGTGTAGTTCAGTTTTATCAGATTGTCCTATCTCCTCTTCCCCCTTATTTCCACATATCCTGTCAGCATTATGGCTCCACCAACTGAAGAACTGCTGACTAAGGCCATCTACCCCAGCCTGTGTACATCCTCACATGCAGAAGCACAGAACAACTACAAGCCTGTTCCTCAGTGCTTTATTTTACTCTTTGACCCACTCTGGAAGACAACACTAGCAAAGGAGGTAAATAAAAGGGAAGAGATGACAACTCAGATTAGCACAGAGACCCAGCAGGCTCACCTGGGAAACATGCTGCGTGCAAGGGAAGAGAGAAAAAACCCACCAACAGAGGAGAAAGCTGAGATATTCAAACTGTCTGCCCGCCCACCCTCCACCTCCTGCTGTTTTCCTTTAAATTACCTTTTATTTCCCTCTCAAGTGAGCTCCCTGTCCCTCAGCTTTGCCTGGTGTTACTCTCTCTAATTACCCCATGGACCAAGGGTCTGGCCAGACTATAGTAACAATGTTTATTTGGCTTGTGGAGTGTTTTACCCTTTGAACATTTGTATTCAGAGAATGTTTTAAATTAACCTCATTAATCACGCTGTGTGATGGGATATTCTTATCCCTGCTTTACTCTTTCCCTGTCTCCACTGTCTGGCATTTCTTTACTATCCCAAAACAGTGGGGTCACCAAGAGGTACCTTTCTTCTGGTAGGTACAGCCATAATGCTCACTAGAAAACATTTACTGTGGAGTAGGGAAGCAGAGAATAAGACAAACCATCAATTTAATCCCTCCCTGCTCAAAGGATTTAATATGACTTTTGATGTTCATTTATTGTCACTGAGAGCACCATATGAAAAGAAAGTAAAGAATCACCTGCATGTGCTTACGGAGTTTTGTTAAGGCCTCTTCTGCTTCCTGAAAAGTCTCATCCAAGCTCAAGGCTTTTTTATAATAACTTTCAGCATTTAGCAGTTTCTCTTCCTCTTCTAACCTAAAATTCAAGTGATAATTCATATACAGTTAGAACAAAGATTTTGGCAGCTATTTCTTATTTTAGGGCTTTCTTATTTGCAAGTAATTCTTATTATCACTCTGATACTACCACTGCATCCCTCTGAGACCCCCTCTATCATCTCAGCTCACCTCACTAACAACACAAAACAGTATTTCTGACCTTATCATCTCCTAATTCTGACCTGTAACACTATTCTTTGACATATCAATTCCAGTTTCAGAAATACTGTCTCTCTCTTTTCTTATAACAGGGCTTAAAAGAAATCTATTCCCTGAATATTCAAAACTAAAATTTTGCATTCGAGCGGGTCACCAATATTTCAGCAGAGTAACAGAATGTAATTTTGTTACAAAACTTTTTTAAAAAAATAACTAAACAATCCTCAACCTTTTGGAATATATTCAAACAATTCACAGGACACATCCTACCAGTGAAAGGCTATCGAGGATTAAAAAGGATATCGAGGATTAAACCTCAAATATTTTGCCAGGATTTTAACTGGGACAGAGGACAAAGTGTAAACCAATTACACAAGGATGGATATTTCCAAGGACTTTTATTTTTCTTTAAACACATAGCCAGGAAGGAAAGATGCCATTTTCTGTCCTCACTAGAATGGTATTAAAAAAAATATTATGAGAAAACTTGTTAACAACCAACAAAACTCATAACCCCAAAACTTACTGCCCGCCTCTTTCCACAAGGGTCTGACACAGATATTTCCTTGCATTTCTATGGGTAGGACAATTTTCTAAAGCAACTTCAAAATCCCCTATGGCTTTGTTCAGACTTCCTTTGGTTGCATACCTAGAACAACAAAGTTGCATATGAAACAGTGACGCTTCTCTTTCACAAAAGGGGAAAAAAGTGAAACAAGCAGACTTACAGAGCTCCACGCGCTACCAAAGCTTCAACATTTTGGGGATCAATTTCCAAAGCCTTGTTGTACTCATTCATGGCTTCCACGTGGCGCCCAACCTTAAAATAATCCACCCCAGCCTTTACACTGGAGAAAAAATAGTTAGAAAATAGTGTGTACAATTAGTCTATGCAGATTGTTCTGTTACTCACAAATTATGATTCCAAACAAGAGACAGGTTAAAACCTGACCTTGTTATTGCATACTTTACACTGGCATTTCAGTTAGGTGATACTGACCTAATTCCACAAAAATGTATTGTCTTTAATCCAATATCTTAAGGCATTTGAGAGCATTTCTGCAGATAGGGCTACTATATTACATTGTTTTTCATTCATGGAATTATTGTTTAAGCAATTTTCTGCACAAAACTATGTGTGACCTACCACCATTAACCTTGAACAGGCTTAATTATATCCAAAGCTAAAAATCCCCATTAGAGCAATGGCACAAGGTGGCATGGGCAGATGGTACATGCTCAAAAGAGCTCACCTCACACAAATATCCTCAGGCTTTACATTTCATATTCCCTGAACATTTCTTGCACATTTTCCAAGAGATTAACTTATTAGAAGAGAATTTTTATAAATTGATTTTTAAAACAATTCATTACAGACTTTTCTTAAAATTAAAATTTAACATTATATGCAATCTTTTCTGCAATTAACATTGCAAATGCACTGGACACTGTGAAAGCAAAAGTAATTATCCAGGGCTGCTGCTCCATTTAACTTTCCAAAGACAGCAAGTGCACTTGTTACATCTACAGTCTAAGGCTTAAATGATTTGACAAGTATGAGGTCATTCAACACTCAATTATAAAACAGAAAATTGTGTGCTTGGTGTTATCACAAATCTTGCTCTCAACTCTAGAATGCGTCAGGATATTAAAAGTATTCTAAGAACAACTCCCTTAAACCTGACACACATTTTGGAACTGAATCTCAGGACTTTATCTGTCACACTCCCACTTGGCAGATAGGTTTGTTTTCAGTAAGATCCTGGTTACATTGCTACACATGCAGTGGAAAAACTGTTTCAATGTGTGTTTTCTTTGCAGAAATATAATGTGCAACCCAATCTAACAAACAAGCTTTGACAAGAAGAAGTATCACATACCATTTCAAGGCCCAAGATGCAGACTGCTTTTTCCTCAATGCAGGGGCAAAATCTTCTTCACTGAAATTTTTACTTCAAGGAACAAACAAATAAAAACATCAAGTTGGCTGTCTGAGTCTACAAAGTTAAGCTTACAGTATGCAGTGGAGTTGAAATAAGCTAAAATGTTATTTGTCCATGCCTTGCTGCTCTCCCTCGGTCAGGTTTGTTCTTTCATATTTCTGAAACCAGTTTTTCCCAAACCATTCTAGAAGTGCTGAACTGAACCAGTACAACTGCACTACATTTAACAAAAACAAAGTCCATGCCTGCTTTGAGCCTAATATACATAAGGGTCACAGCATCAATCATTGCATATATTTGACTCTTATTGTACAAAACGGGGTCAAATCTATCAATAAAATCAACATTGTGAATAACATCTGTCAGAAGACATGAAAACCTAAACATCCCGCATTTCAATCCACAGATGCTGATAGCAGCTACACAATAAATTCTGTAAGTATCTGATATCAAACACTGTGTGTGGTAAGGTGTCTTGCTTATTCAGAGCAATAGGATTTCAAATGCAAATGTCTTACTCTAGAGGAGTTTGCTTTTAAATATTTAAGGACGTGTACTGCAGTCATGCAAGTCAAAATGTAAAAGGTTTAAGTGGTCTAGGACTCCCACTCACAAGTCTATTTCAATGGATTAGAATAATCTCCACAGAGCTACAGGAGAGGAACAATGTAAAAATCACTTACATTTGAAGACTTCTCAGCAAAGACGGTGGATTTGACTCACTTAGTCCCAGTTTTTCTGCTAAATATTCAACTAATGATGGATTAGCAAATCCTGGGGAACGATGCAAAACCTCTTCAAATGTCTCTCCTGTGTTGGCAACTTCCAGGCTTCTCCTTCAAAACAGCACCAATGTACATAAATGAGACCTCAGGCTCTGTGCCCTATTTCATCACACTTATGTTTAGAATAAAAATGCCCATATGGTACCTGTATTACTGCTCACAAACTGCTCTCTTCTAGAGGCACGTGTTTTCCTGCTGTTTACTGACCCTTATGTCCTTTACCCCAAGTGAGCTTTTGAAACCTATTTGGGCACCCACCCCCTATTGCCAGGACATACAAAAACATGACAAATATTACAGACAGCTGTGTCCCCATCTTCTAAGAGGAATTTTAAAATGCTAAGAATTAACATTCCAGCTTCCCAAGACTTTGGGGTTTTTGTATTCATTTGTTAACACAGTCCAAAAGCAACAGATATCTCACCCTGCCTTTTAGTTTCCTTATATTTTTGCAAAGAATCTAAAAAGCCAACCACACCTACATACCCAGACACAAGTATGCTAAAGAGAGGAACAACAAGGAGGATGTGATCAGCCCATTAAATCAGAAAGCCCACTGAGGAGTTTAAGGGACAGCCAGCCTGTCAGAGATGCTCTTCAGACACCCTGACTGCACCCAGCAAGTGCAGCCAAACAGCACATCCTTACTTATAATGCAGTGGGAAGTCATCAGAGGTGATCACACCCAGCTTTGTACTGGAAAGCTTGGGTGGAAGAGCTGAGCTGTAAAGCGACACTGCCAGCTTCTCGTGGTAGCGGTCAACGTCCTTGAGCGCAGCTGCAGAAATAATATAGAGAGGGATAAATTCACAGAAATGGCTTAAATCCCAGACAAACCCATTCCTGACAACTTCTGCAGCTACTCACCACGGATAAGGTCTCCAGTTTGATAATATGACAGAGGATCTCCATGGTTGCTTTGAGGAGGCACATCCCTCACAGGACACAGGGCCTGCAACAGAACAGAGCAGGAATGCCATAAATGAAGACATAGGGTTAGTTCGTTTTTTTTTCCTCCCCAAGAGCAAACCAAAAAAGATTATTTTAAGCTTAATGCACATCAGAACTGCAATTCTTAAAATATGGCTTGGTTCAAGTAAAAATTCATGCATCCAGAAATGATGAACTTTTCAACCCAACATGTGGGTCACTGCTGTGAAAGACATGTTCACTGGCTGAGGAAATTATCACAAGCTGCCCACAAAGCCAGGCACTACCCGTCATCCCAAAGCTGTTTCAGCTTTACACATTCCACTCCATTAAGAGATGCATGAGGCAACAAATACATGTCAAAAACGAACTATTGACCAAAGCTGTATCTTACAGTGATTTCCAAATCTGCAATTTCCCGTATGACACCACTTCCCAGACAAATCAACACCATGAAAAAGCCAAATTCACGGATAGATGTAATCCTCCCAATGACGATATCACCCCGCTCGATGTCGCGGAAGAACAGCTCTCTCCTCTCCTCCCTGGGCACCTCCAGGAACCTCTCCAGGGGTGGCATGACAGCATAACACTCTGCAACAAGGCACAGCCAGTTACAAACGGCCAAGCTGCATCCTGACACCACAAAATATTTGACGACAGCAAAACACATGAAAACATGATTTCCTGTACTAACAGGAAGCTTACGCATAGCCTATAAAAATCAACAGGAAAAATTTTGAGCCTCTTTTTAAAGGTACGGCAAATTGAAGCGCTGCCTTTACAGAGTGACCGCCCCCAACTCACACACCCTCATTCTCCTCGATGCTGTCCTCGATCGGCCCGTTGGGTTTCCACGAGTGCGCGAACAGCAGATCCGCCTTCTTGGCGATGAAGCGCTTTATCTCGGTGTCGATGCTCGCCCTCTCTTTCCTGGGGGAAGGAGAACGCGGTGAGTCGCGCCCCGCGGCCCCTCACGGCCCGCCCGGCCGCTGCCCCGGCGCCCCTCACCAGGCGGCCGGCGAGGCCCCTCGAGGCGGCTCCGGGGCGGCCCCGGGCGGCGGCAGCAGCCCGCGGAAGTCGGGATTGTCGTGCTGCTCGGCGCGGAGCAGCGACAGGAGCGCCGGGCCGTGGTGGTTCAGCGCCTGCCGGAGCAGCTCCCGATCCATCCCGGCGCCAACGCCGCCGCCGCCTCGCCCGGAACGGGAACCGCCGGTCGGGCAACGGCGACGGGGCGGGACAGGGCGGCCGCAGCGCCCCCGGCGGGCGGGAGGACCGCGCTGAGCGGCGGCGGCGCTGCCTGCCCTGTTGGTGGGCCCGTCTCCAGTTTATAAACAGACAGTAATTAAAGAGAGAACAATTGAAACACACGGCACAAATTACACAGATTTTCCTCAGGCGAATCCTGCCCGGTTCGGCAGCGGCGGCCCGTGCAGGCAGCACCGGACGCGGTGCTGCCGGGAGGGGGCGCTGCGCCCCCGCCGGCCCCGGCCCGGAGCGCCCAGAGCGGGTGACATCGGCGGTGTCACCTATCCGAGCCGGCGGTGTCACATACCCGAACAGGCGGTGTCACGGCCCGAACCGGGCGTGTCGCGGGCCCGAACCGGCACTCTCACGGCCCGAACCGGGGGTGTCGCGGGGCCGCTCGAGGAGCTGCAGTCGCGGCAATGCCGCGTTCTCCGGGCGCTGCCTGGAGCGTGTTCGCTTCCGAGGGAGCGGCCCTGGAGCAGCGCGGGCGGCTCTCGGTTGGGGCTCGGCCGGCGCTGCCGTGTCGGCCCCGAGTTACGGCAGCGGAGCGCAGGGAAAGCCAGCGGAGCTGGGGAAGGGGCTGGGACACAGTGCAGTGAGGAGCTGCTGAGGGAGCTGCGGGAGCTCAGCTGGAGGAAAGGAGGCTCAGGGGGGACATTATCACTCTGCATCTCCCTGACAGGAGGGGGCAGGTGAGGCTCTGCTCCCGGGAAACCAGCCACAGGACAAGGGGAAACGGCCTCAAACTGCTCCAGGGGAGGTGTAGGTTGGAGACTTGGCAGAATTTCTTCATAAGAAAGGATGATTAGACATCAGAACGAGCTGTCCAGGGAGGTGCTGGAATCGCTGTTCCTGGAGGTGTTTTCAGAAAGTTTGGAAGTGCCACTTGGTTCCATGGTCTAATTGACAAGATGGTGTTGGACCACAGGTTGGACTTGATAACCTCAGAAATCTTTTCCAACCCAGCTGGTTCCGTGATTCTGTGACTAAAGGAGAGAGCATGAGCCAGCGCAGCAGTGCAGGGCTGGGGCTCAGCTCTGCAGTGTTCTTAATCCCTGCTCCTTGCGCTGTCCCTGGCCAAGGTCCTGTGGCACAGCCCACAGGTGACACATCCTGGAAAGAGAGAATACGTCGATTCCCTCATCCTGGCTTTACTGAAACAGGGAATACGGGCGATTCCTGCGGCAGAAGGCGATGGGCTGAGGGCACAACCAAGCTGCTGCCGCGGGCCTGGCGCCAGGGCAGCCGCCCTGCTCCCCAGAGCTAACTTTGGATGCTGAAAAGACACTTCACTCAGGAGGCTCTTCATGCTAATCACCTCTCCAGCTAATGGAGAAAGGTGCTTAAAACCAGCTGGAAATAATCCAAGCCTATTAGAAGGATCGCAGTTTTTCAGCTCCCAAGAATAATTTGTCCCTGGCATCGCGTTTAATAATTAATTGTAAAAAGGGAGGTGGGTGTGGGAGAAAACCCACTGCAAACAACATAATGTCACTTCTCCCCTCAGTACAATGCTGAAGAAAAAGTAGCAATCTGGCTGTCAGCAGATCTGGGACACGGACTCCTCTAGGAAGCAGCATGGCTGAGAGGGCAAGGATCATATCAAAGACTCTGGTCTCAGAAGCTCAGTTCAAAGCCAGTAGGGATATCACTGGTGTAGCAGACTTGGGGAAGACACTGGAAGGACAAATTTATATTTTAGTTGCATTTCACATCCCCCTGTTTTAATATAAAAGAAGATAAAGGAGACGCAACACTTACTATGTACCAAACAGCTGCCAAGATTTTGATTTAGAGTCTTCCTGATCTGTATGAAACCAGGTGTGCTCTTAGATTGCTGGTTACCATGGTGGGGAAACACTATATACACCAGATGGAAATTTCTAGACATTACAGTGGTTAGACACAGGTTGACATGGGAAGGGTGGATGAGGAAGGATGGATGCAGTGCAAACAGGAGCCTTTCCTGGATGAGTTTTGTGGCAGTGTCCTGAGCAGTGTGGCACAACTGCAAATAGCAGCAGTTTTGTTTGAGGGAATGGTAGTTTGAGTAAGAGTTAATTGGTGTTGCCTAGCAAATACAAGAGCTAAAAAAAAAAAGTTGTTTGAAGCATGAACTCTGCTTGTGTAAGCAATTCCCCAGCCTCATATGCAGATACACATGCACACAGTGTACAAGAAATTAGACATTATGAGTAGACTTCCAGTGTGTTACAATTTCTGGACCTAAAACAGCAGCCAAAAATCGCTGTGAAAGCACAACCACCTACAACAGCAGATTCTTCTTACAGATATTTTCTTATTTGAATAAAATCAATTGCATTTTCAGTGGTGGAAGTTTCCTGCTTTTCATTCTTTGCTTGCTTTGCTTCAGTTGCCCAATAGGAAATGCTTTTGATAAAAGAGAATAGCATCCACCACAGTTCAGACAGGAATAATGATAAATGGAAGAGTTTGGAATTAAGCCAGGGCTATATACACTGCTCAGGAGATGCCAGGCCTGAGGATGGGGCATGCTCCATATGCTGTTAATCCTCTGTTCCATTGATTTAGGAACTGCCTGGATGAGTAGTGCCTGATCCCATCTGCTGACTAAACCACAGGGTGGGCAGGAGTGTCCTGATTCTGCAGGAGAAAGTGATACAAGTCAACATCTCACCCTGCTGGAGGAGGAACATGCGGATACTTTGAAACCAGACGTGTCTGAGCACGCTCGGTGTAGATTTCTGACAGCTCAGGTCGGTGCATGCTGAAAGGCAGCTCACAAAATCCATCCTGCAGCCTTTAGCTCCCACAGTAAAAATATGATGAATTTACACCCCCCTGGCTTTGGACCCAGGGTCAAACTTGCAGTGATATTGCCCCCGAACAACCCCAAACAGGCATGATAGAACTTCAAAGGGGGTATATGAAATACTAAGCAGATTTTCATCTAAATCCAGTGAGCACAGCTTGAATGCAACAAGGTCAAGCTGCTTTTCAAATGTTTCCAAGTATCCAATATCACTGGTGAAGCTTACAAGAAAATCTGATTGCAGGAAAGAATTTTGTGCCAGAGCCCAGATCCACATTTTATCACTGACAAAAAGATTAGATTCTCCAAGATCATACATGTCAAAGTATTATTCTCTGTAAATTTTGGACATCTTTGAAGATAAATTTTAGCCTCTTGCAAAGAGGAGTGAAATATTCAACTAAATATGTCCTTTGGGCTAAGAAAGAGGAAGCTAATAGTAGTAATGAGAAGGAACATGAAGAGTTGTACTTCCAGCTGTGTTATACTTATAGAAAATTCTGCCAAAAGCAGTCCTGCTGCCTAGACTTGCTAATTTATGAAGCAGCAAAGAGACTGTCCAATATCCAAGACATTATTTTAGCTCAAGACTGATGAAGGGACCTTCAGCACAGAATAACTGTTAGCCATTTAATAGCCCTACTGTGAGGAAAACAAGATATCTGCAGGTATGATCACCAAATATGATGGAGGAAATGTGGAGACAACCCCAAACTCTGAGTGATGGAGCAACCCAAGCCATGGCCGTTCAAGCATTTCCTTTTGTAATGAGTTCATTGTTCAGTCCAGCTTTGGCATGGTCTGTAAGAGAGTACACTTTCAGTGGTACAAACTTACCTGGAGTGTGCTCAGCACCTGTTTTTGGTGTCAAGGACCTTTGCACTTCTCAGATTTCTAGAAAGATGTAGACAAAGAATAGTCAGCTGCATGTTATAAATATACAGACTGTGGGAACTGCCTGGGCTCTGAATCGACAGTTAGAGCCTGCTGGAGTCCAACAGGAATAATGGTTCAGAAATGTCAGTGGAGACCCCCCTGGGAGTCCTGTGGATTTCTGTCAGGCTGCAGGCAGTGGCACTGCTGAGCCTTTGTACGCTGGGAGTTCAGCTTGTGCACCAGTGCAGCGTTCTGTGCCTGCAAGCAGTGACAAGAACTTAGAGGTTCCAGGTGAAATTGAAAAGGTTACTGGAGGAAACATCGCCCTTGACATTTTTTTACCCTAAATATGAAAAACAGACTGTGTTGAATGAGAGTTTGCTTATTTGGCAGGAACCCCAGTCAGGCAACTTAGCAGCAATCATGACACAGACAATATGTACACACCCACCTGTACAGCTTGCAATACATCTAGAAATCCTGCCTGCAGAGCAAATTCCTGTGATACATGGGGGCTCAGCAGCAGGTATGCTGAGCAGACAGGTTTTTGTGAGGTTTTATGGATTTTCCAGCTTCTAACACTCCACAGACTGGCAGTATCTTCTGCTTTATAGCAAGGGAGAATCATCCTGGTTTTCCAGATTTAGAGTGATTGCACCTTAAAGCAGCATCAAAAGTTTCCTGTCAGCAGATAGATCACTACTTAGAGCTCAAAAATTACATTTCCAGGATGTAGCAAAATACAGTGTGGATGTTTGATCTCAAGGCTGCAAGCACTCCAAGGAGATCTGTAAGCATGCAACTTCTCTTAGTTATTGAGTTTCTCATTTGTAGTAGAGCAATATTCACATTTTCGGTATAAAATTATTTTCCCAGAAATTTGCATCTTTATAACTGTCATATACCATGCATGAACTTTCAAAAGTTGTCCAAAGGAGTCCCTAAAAGTATTTTGAAGATCTAAACCAGCTGGAGTTCTATTTCAGGTAAAACAAGCTACTTATTTATGTATCTCATGGTCAGTTGCTCTAACATTCAATTTGTGCAACATGTGCAATAAATACTGCCTAAATAGCAATGTACAAAAATCAGAAGTTGTTTTTTCAATGGCTTACAATGAACCAGGCATGTAACCATGGTCACAAACTAATTAGCAGCCTCCTAATTTCTTTTAAATTTTCCACTATTTAAACTACACTAAAACTAGAAAGTTGAAACTGCTTTAATTAACTTATGAAGAGCTAAACAGTTGGCAATACAAATTCACAATACAGATTAATTATATTCATGTTTGCTCCAATTTAATGCATGAGCATACCTTGAAAACAAATAAAATGTACCAAAATTATTTTTGTCTTTAGCAGGTGTATCTCTCATTAAAAATGATAAGCTGAATTGGTGTGATATGATTTCCAATTAATTTTTATCTCAATAAGAATTTTTTGGAGATACAGTGATTAAGGAATACTTCTAGAAACAGAAAGAGAAGTTAATTACAGAATTATCTGTTTGATATAATTCCAGTAAGTAACAGCCATAAGTAGATATTCATTAGTCTCTCAACAAATCAGGTTTATTTTTCCTATCAACCAAAAGCAGAGGCCAGATGGAACAGTGGAATGCCAAACTGATGTATGGATATGATATTTGTTTGTTTAAACATTTGGTGAATTCCTCACAGTGTTAAATCCAGAAAGCTGAACTTATTTGCAAGTAAATTAACAAGACATGGGAAAAAAATCTGCTTTGAATTTAATAATTATCTTTAGGTTTGTAATTTATTATTAGAAGCTTCCTGTTTCTATCATAAAACTTTTTAAAACTGTAAGTAAAACCTGTTGCCTGGTCTTCCAGTCTGCCTTTTGGCCCAGTGAAGAAACTACAAAGGCTGAGGCAAAAACAACTGCCACTGGTTTAATGGGCAGTTTTGTGCCTCTGAGGGATTTTGGAAGGAGACTTTGTGGACTCCCACTGACTTCAGCAGGCTTCAGGTCAAGCATGAAAGACAGAAATTGGTAACTAAACTTTCTTTGCTTTCCCTGCTGTCTATAATTAAGATTTAATCAGAGCAATCAAGTGTCAAAGTCCAGACATGGTTTGGCTGGAGCTTCTGGAATATAGGAAATATACAGCTGTTGATTTCCTCTTGATTCTTGTCTTATTAAGGCAGTTGAACAAAATATATAATCACAGGGAATAGAGGCTCTGTTGAAAATCTAAAGCAGAAATGGGAGGAGGTAGCTTGAAATGTGAAAAAAAATAAATACCACAGTGAAATAAAGATGTGTATGTGTGCAGGTAATGACCGTGACTTAGAGCAGGAGAAAGGGACCTCTGCCAAAAGTACAGCAAAGGCCAGAACTGCTTTCTTACAAAAAACCCCAAACCAAACCAGAAACCACAACCTTCAATACTGTGTCCGAAATCAAATGCAGAGACAACTGAAATACAAGTTATGCATTCCCTGCACCTCCCTTTTGTAGCACATTTTACGACACTGATACCAAATTGTGTTTTTAAAGATATTGGCAGCTAAAAGCACAGCATGTACCTAAGGAAAAAACATAAGTAGGGCATCTAAATACCTTTGTGATTCTGGCCTAAGAATGGATGATAATTAGCATAGCAGAAATTAACTTTTTATATATGCAAATGGAATTGTTTGCTGTTGCAACTAATTACAGATGTAGCTCTGTGCTGATTTGATTGGGAGTGAGAAATAAACATACAAATCTAAACCACTGGTGTCTAAAACTCCCCTCTTGTAATTGTGATGATCTGATCCTCCTACAGCTGGTAAATATATACATGGGAGACTGTGTGTACGTGCGTAGGAGAGCAGTAAGTGGGAGAAAGAAATCCAGATTTTTCCATCTGTACGAAATGTCAACATACTCTCTGTAAAAAGGCATCAACAAAACCCTCGCAAGCACAATTCAGGCTACTCGAGCTCTAATCTGTATCTTCACTGACAGTGAGGGTTAATCCAAGCTCCAATACAATGTTTCCTTAGTGGAGAAGCTGCAAGGAAATGATGTAGCGCTTTCAAAAACGCTGTAAAGCTTGGGTAGCACCAGATAGCATTCGTGCAATTTAAAGTTTAAGCAGAAGGTTAATAGCCCAGGAAAAGGTTGGTCCTGAAAAGTAACACTTCAGGCTGATGTGGTTGAAGTGCCTGGTTGCCCACTCCCCCGCACCTGAGACATTGTGCCTCTGAGACATTCTAGTGGCAGCCAGGAAAACTGGTAATTCTCAGGTCCTCGATGCAGCCTGCTATTTTTTTTTTCCACCTCTCTAACCTGGTTTGTAATCTCATAATGTAAATTTAGCACTTCACTTTAAAGATGGAAAAACCTGCCTTGTGTTAGGAGTGATCACAAAGTACATCTGAAAAATATGAGGAACAGTTTTTCTTCAAAACTGATGAATTTAAATGAATTTCAGTATCCAAAGAGAGTTCTGGCTCCTGCAATCCAGAAGAGGTTTGGAAATTTCAGAAGGGGAAGGGATTTTCCCCAGACTGTGAGGGTTATTTTGGCATTGAGTGCCAAGATAAAAGGAAAAGCCTTCCCTACCCAGAGCTAGAAGTGCCTTCTTGTAAGGATAATTTACAGGATCAGGTGGTCAGGAACTATAGAGAGTCTTTGACAAACCAGTCACAGCAAAGTGCTGTCAAAAAAACCCCCACTCTACCAGCAGCGTGTAAAGGGAGGATACATGACAGGGAAAGGATAGGGAGAAGTAGAGCAGGATACACAATATTTTCGGTAAGACCAAATGAATGTATCAAAACATAACAAGAGCTGCTGTGGAACTTTGAGATGTAATGGCAGGCTCTGAGCAATAGTTCTTGCTGTACCTAAAATGGACCATAACCCTCTGTATTCAACTTCAGAAATTGCACTCACACAGCTGAGAGATGAAACAGTCATTTTGGTCTCTAATAGCTGTGTTAGAAGCCAGAAAGAAAAGGGGAAAGCAACAGCCTGACTAGTCTGATATACTAATCCTTTTTTTTTTTTTTTCCAAAGTAAACATATTATTGCTTTGTACTTTACAATAATGATCACTGGAAAAAAATTGTATTATAAAGTAAGATAAGAGTACAAGAGTTGTTCAGCTTCACTGATACCAGAATGGAAATACAGAAACTCCTTCTGTAATTGCAAATAATGCAGACACTGCTTTGTAACAGGAAAAAAGAAAACCATTATTAGCAAAAATCTGTAGATTCTTTAGGTGGAAAAATACACAGCATAAATTGTTTACATTTTCAGTGGGGAGCGTCCCTCGGTGCATCAAGCTGTCACACAGCAGCATGACACATCAGTGATGAAATGCTGGCTCCCTGGCAAAACCCAAAAAACAAAACAAATGAATTTTTCAGTGGAGAAAGCTACTGTTCTTTTGTACAGTGGCTCTCACAGCCGAAAAGAGGCAGCAGTAGGGTGGTAGAAATCAAAGTCACTCAGCAGGTGAGCTGTAGTTTGAGTGTACCTCTTCACAGGGTATCTTTATCTGCCTTTGGTCTCACTCCTCTGTTGGGGTAAAATACACCATCACTTACAAGATTTATTTCAGTTGTTGACCATGCAACATGATGGACCTTGCAAAGCAATTATTACATCCCTCCACTTGTTTTATTTAGAAGCCCCAAACCAAGCAGAGTTAACACAGTTACTCAGGTGCATAAAACCAGATCAGTGACAAAGCAAGAGCAGAAAAAGGCCACCTGTGAGTGGAAGAGAAGGTGAGCAGGACAGGAGCGTCAGGATCAGGGCTGGGAGCAGGGATCAGGGTCAGAAGTTGCCCAGTGGGCCCTCAGTGATGAGACAGCTCCAGCTGGACACGCAGCCAGTGGGTTTGGGTCTAGACTCAAGTCTGGAGGCCAGAGCTCAGTGCAGACACAACTGCAATAGAGCTGCAGAATATCATGGGGGAAATAATATTAAACCCTCAACTTATCAGCAACTACCTAGGGAGAGCAGGGGCAGGCCCTCACTTCTAGTTTTCTTCACAGTAGTTACTGGCAGTGAAGCTGATCTCAAGCTCAGGCCATGAACTCATCCAGCTCAACTCCATTAGGACATGTACTCAAGGCCCTGGCATAAACTCGGGCTTAGCCCTTTGGCCAATGCAAAAGCACTTGTAGCAGATGGCACAGGTCCATTTCATCATGCAGGTGCTTGTCTGTGACTCATCAGCCAGTCTGAGAAGCAGAATTATCCGTATTTCTTGCAAAGTTCACACTTTGTTATGCCCCAGCTGTTCACTGTTACCAGTCCCACCCATACGTTGCCACATGAGGAGTCAGCTTAGGCTTACTTCGACTGGTACAAAAACTGTATTATTTTTTGGGGTGACTTAGTATTGTTTACCCACTTTTGTTTTCTTTATGCTGTTTGCAGTTCCACAGGGGTCACATTCAGCAGCTGATCATGAAAAGTACTCTCGTTAGATCAAAGAAAGCAATGAGCAGTCCAGCACTGTCACATGGGGCTGAGGAAATGCACGAGCTGACACTTGACAGGACAGCGATTATCCCAGAGTTTAATAACATGTTAATCATCTTAAGAGTCATTATTTTCTCCCAGGCACACACTGTCCTCCCACAGTGACATTTAAAAAATCCCCAACAAAACACACCAGAGGGTATTTCTACAGGGCAAAACATACTGGAAAACTAAAAAGATGCTGTCTATGAAAATGGTCTCTTCCACTGTCCTAGAACACAAAACCAACAGGAAGATGGTGCTCTTTTTGTGCAGCTCTGTGCTGCTCATTCCAAATGATTCTGAATATAATTGCATAGACTGTTATTTACTAAATTTAATAATAATGTGAACGTGAACATGCAATGTAGTCTCAGCATATGAACACAAACATCAAAAACCTCCCCCCACATGCATTATGTTTTTTCCTAGGTTGCAAAGGTTCCTGTGGAAAATCTGTATTTGATTCATCTTTAGGTGACACATCTAACTGTGACTTCCAACAGAGATGTCAGTGCCAGGTGCAGCTTTTAGTATTTTTTATCTGCATTATCTGTGATTTGAGGTCACAGCTACTTTCACATATGATACCAGTCTGGAGGCTTTTAATTTTATCTGAACCTGCCTGAACTAGAGGTGGGATATGAGTACTATGGGAGGTTGCAACGAGCAGTAAATGTTTGATTTGGGCATTTTCAGTCTGAGAATATTCCTTAAAAGAGTTTCCAAGTTCAACAGACCCATCTAGCCCACGGGGAGACTGCTCCTTCCCGAGGAAGCAACTGAGCCTGTTTGGTGAAGATGGTCCCACTGGCACACATGGCAAAAGAGGAATGAGAAAATGACAGTCAGGAGCTTTGTCTGAAGCCCAGGAAAAGACAGTGAGACACTTGGTGCTCCCATGAGGAAAATCCCTAAGGACCAGAACAGAAAGTTATGGAGTTATCAAAAAGTCAATCCAGAAGGAAAGCCAAAATCTGCAAACTCCCAAACAGGAAAGACAGACATTATTTTTAAAATCTCATTTCACTTTGGAGTTATTATAGGTAAAGAAGTTAATTACTGTAGATCCTATTCTAATACAAATGACTTATGAGTTTCAAAGTCTTTGGGGGATACTCACCTAATGTAGATCTATATGGACTCAGCTGGTAGATGGGACCTGTCCCAGGCCCTGCCATGGGTCTGAGCTGCACTTGTTTGGAGTTTATTGTCCCCAGCCAAGCATTGCCAGCCCAGTCCCTGCTGCTGCCTCATAAGGCACTTACACAATGTAGATTAATAGGGTTGGTGAGAAGGTCATGTCCTGATACTAATGGAAATGAATTATTCCCAGAAATATATTTAGTCTAGACTGTGTCCAAGTCTTCAAGCAGTGAGGTTCAAATACTTCCCTATGAGACTTTTACAAGTTCATTTCTGTATCAGAGGTCTTATCTTGGTGTTCAGCTTAAATTTTAATTTCTTCATCCTTTCTGCCTTAGAACAGTCTAAAGAATTCCTCTTATTTCTTGCTCTTATCCCATTTGTAGACTGTTGGCAAGTTCTTTGTTCTCAGCCACTTAACCTTCTTTTCACCAGCCTATAAATATTGATCCATTCCAATCTTCCCTTTTTGTCTATACAAAAGTCCCTCTGTACTTATTTCTGCCCTATACTGAATAACCTTCAATTTGTTTGTTGTAATGAGATACCTAAAAACACATGTACTTTTCTGCCAGTGTTAAATGGAGATGAACAATGTCTCCTTATTCCTGCTGCATGGGCACAGGCCAAATTCCATCCAATTTCGCAGTCCTTCATGTTCCTCCTTCCCAGATGTGCCCCTCACAGTATGTACAACAGGAACGTCTTTCCTTGAGATGAATTGGCATTTTTCCAGGTCGAATTTCTTTTTTTTTTGTATTTCATCAAGATTCTAAGACCTCCAAGAAAGACACTATTTGCTTCCCAGTTTCTTTCTATACCGTTCCCCTAACTCATCCAGAGTGCATCCAAAGCACATGTGGGAGGTTTCATTAACATGGGATTTACTTCTTTGTCTTTGCTCTTAGTAACTGTATTTTCCCAGGAGCTACAAGTGATCTCTGCTGTACAATTAATCACCTTACTCTAACCTCGCATTCACCATTTACCAAACTGCAACTTGATGTTACTCTAGACTCACCATTAGCTTCAGGAAACAAACAACTGTTTGGCAACATTAGAAGGTATCATAGGAGTTGAATCTTATTTCAGGAAAGGAAACATCTGCAATTCTGGTGTCTATATGAACAGATGTATTTATGAAAATTAGTATGATTCACTGCACAGATGACAATTTCATGTTTCATAGTCATCATTTCATAGTTCATATTTCAATGAGTTTTTAGTAACAGAGTAGATACTGCAGCAACTGCTGCTTGCAGCAGTAGGTCTGGGAGCTGTACTCAATGCTATAATGCACTGTGAAGACATGACATAAACTGCCCTGGATGGTGACCTGAAATCAAGAAGTTAGAATTCAAAATGAGAATTAAAAATAGAGGAAAAATAATTTAGAGGGAATTTTCCCCAGTTTAATTCAACTTAAAATACAAATTCCCATTACAAAAATTTGTCTCAGTAGTCCTAAACCACTTCCACTTAATATCGACATATAAAAAGAAGCCTGAAAATCTGTTTAAGGGAGTTATTTTTAGATGAGCTGTCTGTTGAGAAGAAATTTTCCTTCCATATTCCCAGCAGAGCAATTGAGATGCCACTGAGCTTTGGAAGCAGTGCTCATGGCCACCTGCACCCACCCGGCCTTAGTCTAAGTCCTTTCTTGGATTTAGACATATAAGGCTCCATGTAGAAAAATCCCACTGTTTAGGGCTTACAGCACCTGCTAAAAACATCTGGTTACTGCTATTTATCTAGAGCTCAGAATCTCCTCTCTCCATTCTTGTGTTTTTCCTCCAACTTGTCCTCACAAAAGGTTACAGAATAGAAGAAAGTCCTCCATTTTTGTAACCTGGTATAATCCTATTGATTTGCCTTGTGTTCAACCCAGTTAATTTCAATTTACCCTTTTGTGATTTTTTTCCCTCGAAGGTAATAAACCTGTGCTAACCATTTTATTTCCAGCTATTATTTGTTTTTGCCAAACACCGGGGAAGAAAAATGAGTGGTGCTCTCCTGTGCTGTGCCTCCAGGTGATGCTGCACAGCAATCCCAGCCCACAGCTCACACAGAGCTGGGGCACAGAGCTGCCCTGTGACCACACTGGGTGACACCTGTGGCTGGTTCCTGTCACCCAGCCCCTGGAACACCTGCCCCATGGCTCTGTATGGGCTGTGACACAATTTAGGATCCTCCCTTCAATACTTATCTAGGATATTTCCTTCAATTTTGATATGGCTTTTACCCAGCAATCCTGCAGGCAGCTCTCCATGGCAGCTGGTGCTGTGTGAGGAGCACCCATCACTGTGACCAGCACTGGACACTCAGGGCACACAGCACTGAGACACAGACAGCACCAAACCACTTTGGTGAGGTGCCAGATCTGAGCTACTGAAGAGCACCAGCTTCCCAGGCAGGCTCATTAGTTCAGGAACATTGTGTTAGAGAAGTTTCACTGCTCTACATTTCTTCATGGGGTGTAGATGTGCCCATCATGACAGCTGGGCATGGGAAGGTCTTTCCTGGCTGGGACTCTCTTCTGTGTCAGATGTAACAAAAGAACCTACAGAATTCATCACACACAAGACAAAAGAAATCTGGAGAGATCAGGATATATGAGAATGTAATCTGTAAGCCTCTGGATCGAGGATATGTTGAATAGGGATATTTTGTTAAGGAATGGCCTCTGCATTCTCTTGTGACCTATCTCTAAATGTGTTTTGCAGTGTTCTGGGACCTCCTCAAAACATGCTGAAATCCCCATAGATTCCAAAAACTACATCAATTTCCACAACTTTTCTGATAATACTGATATAGGAAGGTCAGAATCTGATGATAGCAAACACTACTGAAGTCACAGCAATTTGGACAGCAGTGATTTCAGCCCAGATGCATTAGCTCACAATCATATTTATTTCAAAACATTGACATGAAACTGCTCCCATGACTAATGAGGTGTAATTTGGTGTTCCTTTCTGTATAAACTGAATGTTCTCTCTAAAATCCAGTTTCAGTGGGTATCTGTATCAGTTATAACTTTTTCAGCCAGCAGCAATTTCAGCTCATTGCTGGATTTGAGGCCTGTGGCTTAGAGCAAAATCATCATTTGAGAAAAGCTAATCTCAGGAGTCTGGTATTAGGTGGCAAATTAGGGCTGAAATGTACCACACTGTAGCCTCCACATTACCCCTGTTTCATCTCAGGCAAACACTTTTCCAAGGAAAAAACATAACTTGATCCTGTACCAGTATTGTTTTAATTAGATCTGTAGAAAAAAGCCCAATATTTGATTACTGACTGACTCAAAAATAGCTTCAACTGCAAGTAATAAGAAACAGGTTAGAGCAGGGCATAGAACCTGGAGATTTTACCAGGCAGCAGATCAAACAGCTGAACTCTTGACAGACTCTGCTGCTTCCCTTTGCCTGCTGTTTCCTGGAGCAGCAAATTCAGGAGCCATTTGTCAGTCACTGACCAGTTCACCCTCTCAAACCATTAATGGCATACCTGAACTTCCAAATGTCACAATGGAAACACAAAAAAAAAAATCCAACTCAGAAGATTCCCATGTCTCAAAGAATTGTTTCCTTGTACTTTCTGGATATGCTTTTGTAATGTGTATTTCAGGTGGTTGACAGGCCTCTGTTTGACATAATTTTGGGTGGAAAAATGAAAAAGAAAAGCTCTTAAAATGTTCTCTTACAGTTATTCCACTGAATAAATATTTTTATTGTGGCCAAGCATCAAATGCAAAGTGCCATTTCCTGAGTTCTCGCTGAGGGCTTTCAAATTTTCTTTTCTTGGGAAAATTAGTGTGATTCCCACAGTTCCCCAGGGACCTAATGCATTTTACTCTGGCAAGAACCACAGGGACATAAAGCTCTATGGGCTCATATTTTTTAAGCCATTTTACTCATTGATTTTATGCCTTAAGGAATCCAGAGTTCAGAATAGCCTTTTGTGTGCCACAACAATGAGGCCACCAGCCGGTGACATTTGTAAATCTGCTATTAATTGCTCGTGTGCCTGGGCTCCAACGCTTCAATGCTTTGAGTCACGTATCTAATGAGGTCAAAACTCAAACTTGCCAGCCCTGAGGCAGGGGGGAGATCATCAGAGAGGGATGAAGAGCCAAACTCTCCTGGCTGCTGGCTCCCAGGTGCGCGCTGATTGATCAGCGCAGCCTCAGGCTGGGGAGGGTTACCTGGGACACCCCTGCTGCTGCTCCTGCTCCCTCTCGTGTCACCAGGGCACTGCTCACCTCCACAACATCTTGTTAGTGCCGGGCCCCAGCTGGGAAGAGCAAAGATGCCAACAACAAGAACTCACCTCTCTTGATGATGAGCAAACTCTTAACAGGAGTCCAGCTCCTCAGATCTAATTGCAGGCAAAATCTTCCTCTCTACTGACTGTGAAGAGAAACAGAGGAAATCTTACCTGACTCAGAGCTAGAATTGTCTGCTGAAAACATAGAATATGTTTTTTTCTTTAGGTACTTTAATATCTGCCTTTTGATAGTTTGCATCTTTAAAAATATTAGAACTATCATCAACACTCTGAAATTATTAAAACAGGCTTCTAAGAATACCATTAGATGGCCAAGATCCAACCTGTTGCACAGAGAAATAAAAAAATATTACAGCCTAAGGGAGGTTAGAGCCCTGAATTTTTCAGGAAGATTTTCTATGTAGGAAATCCACAAAGATAATTATAAATCCATAGAAAAAATAATTACATAACAAAAATGTGAACCTCATATGTCCACAAACTGCCCTGTTTAAGTCTCTTAGCACTTTGAAATAAAACCAAACTGTTTTAATTAACAAGGTGGAGGTGTTGTAGAAAAATAAAAATATTGCTTAAAAATAAGTACTGTCTTTGTACAACACTTGCAATCATTAGGTCTCAAAGTAATATACAGAAGTATGATGATCCTTAATATCTAGATTAGGAAATTAAGGTACACAGAGGTGAAATCACTTGCCTAAAACCCTCCAGTGGGTCAGAAATATCAGCGAAAAGAGCAGATTTCAAAACCTTTGCATCACCTTGATGTGTTGAAGAATTTAAAAAAAAATACTGATCTTCAGATCAATTAATAACCTGAAAATGGAATTCAGGTTCCCAAAATGAGCATCTGGCATTGCCACAGAAATTTATCCTCCTGAGCTAGGTAGAACCTAATGTGCCAGGTATGTTATATAAAACTGGTAAATATTAGTGTTTGTCTTGAAGAGATGAAGTTATAGTCCTTTTTGTTATCAAAAATTCTTTCTTAACTCTTCAGAGTTTCACAGTTTTGGCTCCTTGCTATTAACTACACATTTCTTAAAGTTTTCATGTAACAGCTGCCTCAGAGATCAAAGCCGGTCAAAATATCAGGGGCTACTGAGAAAGAGTTGTATTCTTTTAGGTGGTTTCCTGTGGTTTTGATCAAAGTACGCAGAGATTTCCACAAAGCAAAAACTGAATTTAGTGGGATTCAGCTCTATTCAGCTGAGAAATAGGAAAATAATCTCCTCTAGCTCATTGGATGTATAAGTCTGTGTTTATCCTCTTTCTGTCTCTCATCTCCACTTTTCCTACAAACTGTTCATTCTGTAAGAGCAAACTGGATGGGTTCAGGGGTGTCCATAGCCACAACTGCTCCCACTTTACTTCTCCTGCATGTTCTCAATTGCCAAACCCTGAGGCTGTAGGAGCACAAGGAGGAGCTGCATCAGAGGGCTACAGCAAAGGCTGGAGAGTGACTGCTAATGCAGATGGTGCCAGGCTTTGCTTTTGTGAGCAGAAGTTTCCCTCTTTGTACAAACACACATTTCAAGGGCAGAATACAATGCCTAGGAACACATCTTGTATTATTTAGGAAAAGGTCCAGAAGGCCACTGTTGTATATATTTGAAATTGAACAAACCATCCTTTACATGACTGCTCAGGTTCACCTTAACAGAAAATTGGCAGCCAAGCAGATAAAATAGATTTTTTACAGCTGTTTTATTTTCCATTGCCAAGTGTTCTCAAATGGATCATTAGAAGCAAGAGAATCTATAAGTTTCTTTACATTTTTGGAGTACAAAGGATGATTATATGAGAAAGCAGCAGTCATATAAGATAAACAGATTCGCAACCAGTGTAATTACAGCAAAGCAAAAGATTTAATACCCTGTTATTTACTGAAAAGAGTAGCTTGTTGTCAACTAGATTAAAATACTTCTAACAATTTCAAATAAAATGAAAGAAAATAAACCACTCAAATTGAACTAAAAGAAAGCCTGAGTTTTTCTGCAATAGTTTAACCACCTTAGATGAAACTCATTATTAAATTAGACCAGAGCAATTCTGTGATAAAAATAGGGCCATAAATGATATGTTCATTAAAGCCATGGGAAAATGAATGGAATACTGATGAAATTAAACACGAGGGTAAGGGCCAAGTATATGTATCAATCAGGCTTCATAAAACCCATAATCTGCTCCTGAATCTAAATAAAACACACACGTGGTCAAGGCCTCTGAATTTCTGGAAAGACTGAAATTCTGAAGACTTGCTTGTTAGAAAAACAGAGGCTCAATTTTGTGGTATTAGACCAAAGAAATAATTCTTGCAGAAAATAATCATTTATTCTTTTAAAATAAACAAACAAACAAGCAAACAATGAGTTCTTAATGGAAATATAAATTTCAACATTTCCTGTGAAGGTAAACATTAATATTATTATTACTAAATTGGGAGAAAAATCTCTTCAACTTCTCAATAACTGAGAAGCAGCTTTTTGGCCCATCTCTACGAAACTCTCCAGGCCAGCAGCTCTGCAGTGGCAGGCCAATTCTGTTTGTTCCCAAGAGCACAGAGCTCCTTGGAGCACATGGGACAAGGTGGGGAATCATGTGGATGTGCCCACATGGCACAGGATAACGTGGTGATGGGGTGAGATGGGCATGTGAGCACCCAAGCTGGATTTTAACAGTGGCTTGAAAAAGGGAGGTGTGAATAATTCTGTGTTCTGGCATCAGAATGGATCTTTGTTCCATGCCTGAAATTCAGGGAAAAAGCCACAGCTGGGCAAGAGGTGAGCTCTGGCCTGGGCAATGCAGGATGTGAGCAGTCTCATTTCTGGGGAGGGCAGTGCCATAGAACACAGTCCAGCCAAAGGTTTTGATGTTGACATTATCAGCATTTTCCAAAGGAAACAAATTCTTCCTGAGAATTTCCAGTGAGCTCTTATTATGTGCTGATATTAAAATGTCAGCACAGCCAACATTTTTCTTATTTCATTTTATCTATGCCCCTAAATTCTCCCTTTCCCATTTGGGCTCTCCTCCTCTTGTCCTGAGCTCAGCTGTGACAGACATTATACAACACTGCGGTGATCTTTTGCCCTCTTAAAGGCTTTTTCTAAGTGCTAGATTATTACTCGTTTATAGTTAGAATTCTACTCACTTAGAAGGGGCCTAATTCTGCTTTTGCAGTCCCCTTAACTGTGAGACATGGCACAGAAAATATGTAAGTGGTGAACAAATAGGGAGAAAGAGAAGGTCAAGCCCAAACTGATGAGGTTCTCTAGAATGAAAAAAGGAGTTATATAAATAGACAGTTATATTTTCTCATTAACAAGAAAGTTTTTTTCATTTTCTTTCTGGGTCTTTGAATCTACTGTAACAGTCAGTGGGAACTTTTTGTTTTCACTGCCTAACTCTGGTTATTCTCAGAAACTTCTAATAGGGAGTTTAGCTTGCAATTTCCTTGTGCTATCAGATGGAGAGCTCTGTGATTATCTTAGTGGGCAAGGGATGAAAACATTCCTCAGGCTGAGAGCTGTCTGAAGATGAGCATTTCAGCCTTAATGATGAGTAGGCAAATTTTGCTTGCTGGTTCCTCAGCATAAATCAAAGGCAACATTATCACAATCATGGGAAGGAGAGAGGTAGAAGAATCCTAATAAACGAGAGGAAAAACAAAACCTCAGGGGGTTTTAAGAATGTGGATTAGTTTAGGTAATTTTGAGCAACTATTCTCAAGAAAGCACCTGGGGACAGTTAAGTTTAATTAGGCTGCAGCTCGTCCTCACGGCGGGTGGTTTTGTTTCTGCCACAAAGCTTTTTCCTTCTCTCAGGTGGAGTGAGCACCACAAACCCCTGGAATGCTCCTGCTTGATAAGGGAGGAAGGGAGAGCTGACTGGGCCCACCTATTAAAAGAGATGTCACCAGTGTTGATTTTGAATTACCAAGAGCTAAATCTCACTGCAAGAGGCTGGGCTGGGTGGGAAGGGGTCCTGGAGAGTGTGAGCAGGGCTGGGGACACACCTGGGCTGCTGCAAGAGGAGCTGGCCTGACGCTGCTCCTTCCAGCCCATCATTATTCCTGCCTGGGCATCCTCCCGAGTGTTTGGTGCTCTACCAGGAGCACAAAATCTCTCTCTATATTCTCCACCTTTTCCTACTCATAGCTTCACAAGAATTCCATTTTTCTGCCATTATAAAATTCCATATCTGTCATTTAACTGCTTGAAAAACTTACAGCTCTGATCTTTTTGAAGTCAACACAACTACAGGAAGAAAACTTCAGCAAGTTCACAAAGCTTAGGAAGAGGTTTCAAGTTGCTGGACAATTTTTTTCCCAGTATTTTTAATTTATTTCAGTTAAATTTTAATCAGGCAGAAAAAATGTGAGTCTAAAAGCAGTTGGAATTCATTATACTTTGTGTTTTCTACATTCATCCACAATTTTTCTTAACGTGGTGTGCTTGGCATGTTGCGTTTGTGACATTAACGTGGTGAAATGGCTCAATTTTATACATAATTTATTGAAAAATTTTAAACTCTACATTCCTTGAGTCGTATTCATGTATAATTGAGCTTAAATTGCATTTGGGTTATTTTGAATTAGGAAATCTTATACTCTATCAAGTCACATTAATATGTGCTTATCATCTAATAAGAAGCCATTTCTAGGTCCTTACTGATTTTTAAAATATCCTGGAATCCCATTAAAATGAAATCAAATTGCTGTGAAATTAAAATCTAATCTTGGAGTTTGAATATATGAAAATTTTTAAACTTCCCAAGTATTTCCTTACTTTCTATTGAATTATGAAGTTGTCCCAAAAATATTTCTGACTGTACTGAGTGGTTTTAAAGTATTGATCCTAGTTTTAGAGAAACATCAGAGAACCAATGAAATTCTGGCAAAACAGACAAAATAAATTGCAGGCCAGACTATAGCCCTAATGCTCCTAGACACCCTGAAACTCTTGTGAGGAGCCATTTAGACTCTACAACATGTCACACTCATGTCACACTGGCTGCACTCAGCTGTCACCTTCTTTGTACCCTCGCAGGGGCAGCTGGTCTGGTGCAAAATGGGACAAAGAGCAGGAAAATGGGTGCATGGAGGCTGCTAATTTGGGAAGATGTGAATTTTCCCTTCCTTATCACACAAACTCTCACAGTAGTCACTGAAGTGTCCAAAAATAGGAGCTTGCAGCCCTAACTATAGCCCTGTGAAACAACGAGGAGCTCGTAGCGTCTCTCCATCTCTCCTGCTAGGGAGGCTTGTGCTTTGGGAAGCAGATGGAAGAAATGGTGCAGCACATTTCAGCCACTCTCAGTAAGATGGCAGAATAATCAAAGCACAGTTCAGCAATATCATTTTAATTATGACACAGCTCAGGTTTTACCATCAAAATCATTTTGGCCTAATTTTGATTCATATTGACTTGCTAACAGGAAGAAGGGATGATGGGAAAAGAGAAGGAACTCTTAAAAGACATTAATATTCATGCCAGCAAAAAATTTGTCATGCATGACCTCAAAAAGTGTAAAAAAGAACATTATTAAGAAAGGCAGCACTTGGGAACATGGCTGGGTTTGTGCTGGTGTCAGCATTTCTGTAGGACATAATTAGCTTTCTTTTTTCATTGTAATTGGATCTTAAAACATTTCCTCAGTTCTGCAACTTGGAATTCAGTGCCAGCTCAGCAGAAAGATCCCTTAGAAAAATATTTGGAAATTCAAATCTCTTCTGAATATTCAATAAAACACAGTTATTTCAACTCTTTAAGATAGGCTGGTTCTGATGAGCTCTCATGGCACCTCCCTGTTCAACAAGGCTGCTGTCTGACATTGCTGCTCACTAAGATGCTGCAAGTAAACTTTTGCTCTCCCATTCCTCCTGGAACTGATGCATCTAAGAAGATGAAAATTTGTTTACATTACTGCTTTGTACAACAGAAGAGTCACTACATTTTCATTGCCTCCCTTTGAAGGTCTCCCTGAAGGCACAGGGTTGGCATAGGAAGTCTGAAGAGTCCAACCCTCAGAAGCTTTGTTCTTGACAATAACATATGAAATAGTGTTTGATTTTTTTCCCTGACAATTCTGTCTTCATAAAAGATATTTTAAGATGTAAAGAGAGTGTATTTGATACGGAAAATTAGTAGACTAAGCAAACAAAGCACCAACAAGATTTATTTAGGGCAGAATTTCATTTTAGAGGGCTTTTTTTCTGCATCACTGTAGCAGTAAAAAAAAAAAATCTTCATTTAATTGTAAATACTGGTATTAGACGGTTTATATTCTGGGATTGCAGATTTCTATGCAATATGTCTTGACTTCTTTCAGATTACAAGTTCAAAATTCGTGAAAAAGTAGACACCAAATTATGGCAGCAAATGGGTAGAATTTGCAAGAGTTAAGATGCTGAGAAAAGAGCATTTTAAATTTCTGGCCATTGATGTCACATGAGATGTGAGATTCTGAAAATCAGGCCTTAAATGTTTTTTTCAGCTTTCCAAAGCACTTACTTGCCTAGAGATGAAGACAAATGGCCAGGGAGATTCATAGAAGCACCTAAACATTGGTTTTAGTCAATGTAAATTAAGCCTGCAAGCCTGTCAGATGCTTCTCTAGATCATACTGGACATCCAGCTACATATTTAAAAGTAGAAAACAATCATAAATCAATTCCTTTGAAGCTGTAACCTCTCATAAACCTTATCAGCTATTGGCACCTCAGTATCCAGGGACAGATTGCTCACAGCTGGGATCCTTATTTTAAAGATGCTCTTTACCTGTGTGATGCAGCAACCAAACACAGACGGACAAATCACAGCTGAAGCATCAGAATGTCTCTGCTGAGGGACAATATCAGAGCTACAGTAGCCCTGCACATGTCATGGAACCATGGGGAAATATTTTGTGATGTTTTCTCTTCTGAGATTTTATATTCATGCCAAGCCAGGTCAAAATGACAGTGACTTGTGATTAATTTTCCCATAATACCAAAAAGAATTTTTCCTGTTTCAGCTTACTCCTGTGTTGTCTAATATAGACTTGCTAGGAATACACAGGGAGATGGCACATGTTTTGCTTGGAACAGATGCAAACTTGGATCTAAAAGGAGAGGTGTGTTTTGCAGGTTGGTACTTATGACATATGGGCATGATAAATTCAGAACAGATTGTCATTTAACACCACCAAGAACCTTACCCTTCAAATGAGGCTGGATATGATCCTAACAGGTTACATCCTGCCTGCCTTGTCTCTTTGTGTCCCAGAGGAACTGTTTCAGCTCCCCTGGCACCGTGGCAAATTCACAAGATCACATATCATTTAACAGGAGGACTTTGCTGACCTGTATTGCTACAATGGCCCTGCTCTCGTGGTGCCCTGTGTCTCTTTGTGCTCCTTTCAATCCACACGTGCACAGCTCCTCAGGCCTCTGTCATACTGAGGCTTACAGCAGGAATTCCAGCATGGAACACCCTCATGGGACATCAGGATTTCACCTCCAGGTCTCTGTGGTGCAAAGCAAGTGAGACTGCCAAGGATGGAAGGAAGCCTCCCACAGGCAATGATCACACTCACTGGCAGCTTGGAAATGCTGATTAGCAGAGAGGTATTAGGCTCTAGCTGTAAATCTGAAACTTTTGGCTTGCTAGACAGTCACCTGTGGGTGACTATGGATTAATGGTGGGAGAGATGGCTGCTTTCCATGGAGCTGCCTTCTGGCTTGTAATCAGCTCCACATTACCTCACCAGTCCAAGAAAATCTGCAGAGAACTGTGCTGGCCTTTTCGCCAGTGACACGACGAAGAGTGATCAAAAGAAAGGGGAAAGTAAAAAAGAGATCAGAAATAAGTCACTTAGTGTTCTGCTCCTGTGACAGGAGCTCAGAGTGGGGTGACAAAAGAGCTGTGTGAGTTGTGCAGCTGCCAGAGGAGACTGAGGAATCCTGAGTGCCCAAATGAGCACCTGGCTCCATGGGACTGCACGTTGTGCCTGCATGTGAGACTAGTCCTAAGTGACGTTCTCAATTTCCATATTAATTCAAGGACTGCAGCCAAAGGTAGAAACCCAAAGTCTCCAGGGAAGAAAAACAAATTGCTTTGAGTTCTGAAGGAAATCAATATTAGACGGTGCATTGGTTAAAGTGTTGAAACCCATGGATCAGTTCCAGATCCTGTGTAAAGAGATCCCTTAGGAATTCTTAGAATAGATCTTCATTATATTCAGCTTAGAAGCACTTCAAGCAGGAGACAAAGTAAAGCTGGACAATTCTGCAAGTAGCTTGTCTTTTGTCTTGGAACCCAAAATATATTTCAGTGAAGTCTCAAACAGACTGCAAAACCTGTGAGCTCTGGCAGCAGAAATCACCACTCTGCTTCCACAATCTCCTACCTGGGACAGCAAAGAGCAAAAGAACAAGCACCTCATGTTAAAAGAAAGAAAAAAATTACATTAAAGGAGAGGCAGCACAACCACCTTCAATTACAGAGCTGGATGCTAGAAGACCACTCTGTGGCCTTAAGAAATAATGTGAAATTAGGAGTAAGTGTACAGGTGAGTTACAGGAATATGAGTTTTAAGAAAAGAGAAGACACTGTATTGGTTTAACCACTCCTAGGCAGTAAAAGGACATGCTCTTCTGTTCCAGCTGTGCCAGTGCAATATCCTGCCACTCTCAGCCTAATCCTCATGATAAATCCTCAGATTCCCTGTGGTAGAAATTATACTGCATCAGATCTGCTCATGCTCAGGCTGCTTAGGTGACTTTTGCTTAACCTTTATCAGTCTAAAAAAAGACACATTAGTTGAAGTGGTTCAACAGTACATGTTTTCACTAATATTTTCACCCACCTGATTTTTGAATAAAATGGGTTAGGGAGACAGTGCTGCTGGCATGTTTGAGGGGGCTGTTACCTCCAGCACAGGAATGGTAAGTAGGTGCTGGGGACTGTAGAACTTTTGACAGCTTGAGAGAGCTGTTTGCAGAGTGAACCTCACACCTCACCCCTCTTCAGTTACCTCTTTCAGGTTCATTGCAACCTTAATGCTCTGGGCAATAAGGAAAGTTAAGCCAAATGGTGAAGAACCAAAACAAGAAAAAAAAAAATTCAAGGCTGTTATAAAATCTTGCTTTGCCCATTCCCACGATCCAGTCAAGGATTGTAGCTACTCTCATTTAATTAAAAATCAGAACCAAACCACCTCTTTGGCAAAGACAGTGTTGGTTTCATAAATCAGTGAAACAACCCACATTTTCAAGAACTTCCTGAGTCTTTAAAAAGCCAGTAAAACCCATATCATCATCATGCTACATGGTTTCATAACTAAGTACTTATTAAAGACCAAAAGCACACACACACTCTCTCAAAGTCAAAAAGCATACAGAGATCCATGCCACACTCCATTTACACAAAAGCCTGGTTAAAAAAGGAGCAAGTCACCATCTGCTGAACCATCTGTGCCACCCAAGTCCTGTTCTTCATTTATGTTCATTGGGATAGGACCTTCCACAAGGAAAAAATAATGCTCAGCATCATCAGAATCCCCCAAAAAATATTTGGTACCTTCTCATGCCACCCTCAACTTAGTCCAAATAGTGGTTTCAGGACAAAATTTTGGCTGTGGATAGATTTGTCTGAGCTTGCTATATACTTCAGGATTGAGGATATGTTTTTAAACAGCAGTTCAAGTGCTGACTGAGTTTTCTGGGGGGTTCTGCTGTTTCTGCTTCACTGCTTGCCATGGCAGTAGCCCATCCCCTTGGCAGAGAGCCACTGTGGGAAAAGGCTGCACTGCTTGAGCTTGTGGGATTTGGGCCATATGCAAAAACATGGCTGGTCATCCTGGTGTGCTTTCAGTTTAAAAAGGAAAAGCAGTGAGACTCACAAGCCCTGTATTTCTTTCTTTCCATACAACCTGGCAATTACATCATTTTGCTGCATGATAACTGTTGCAATGTAAGCCTACCTTGATGTTTAGCCTACTAAAGCATTTGGGCATTCAGAAAGTACTTTCCTCCTCCAAAACCAAGTGTTCTAGGGAAGAAATGTCTCTCTGAACGTGACGTGAGCAATGAAGGATGGAAGTTTCCTTAGACATCTAAATATTTCCTCAATCAGTTCACTTCTCTGTGTCTTAGAAACCCAGGCTTTATTCTTTCCTGCATTGAAAGCACCTGTGTGTGTAGGGGACAGCTGCATGCCTGGGTTATTTACTGTGCAAACAGCAGGGGATGGAGCAGACAGCTCTTCCAGTCCCTTTGTCTGCAAACACTTTGGTAAATATTTGATCCAAAGCAGGCCTGTTTGGTGCTGACCAGATTGGTGCCTTCCCTGGGTCCCAGCTGCAGCTGTTAGTGCAGAGGTCACAGCTCAGTGAGATGGGCACAGGTGCCATGAAGGGCAGGTGACAGAGATGTGACAGAGATGTGACAGAGATGTGTTCTGGACAGCGTTCCTGAAGCAGTGATCACTCCTGGCTCTGAGCTTCTCCCACCACAGAGAAGCTCCCTCTGTGCTTCACTACTGCTCCAGGCTGTAGAAAAATCACCTTCAGATGGACTCCACTGCAGTGCAATAACAAAATGGGTCAGATGAGCACTGCTTATCTGCTCCAGTGCAAAACAGATAAGTTACTCTAAAAATCCCAGCCCAAGCCTTGCTGCTCTGCCCTCTCATGTTCCCTGAGCTGGCACAGGGCACCTCTGCACAGCTTCCCTCTGCTCCTGGCCTGGATGTTCTGCACTGCCTTTCTTTTCCTGTCCAAACCTCTTTTTCACTTTACAGTCCTTCAATTATTTTGACTTCAATCACTGAAGAGAAAACATACATTAAAAAAAAAAACCTAAAAATAAAAAAGTGTCCCTTTCCCCCTCAAACTCTTATGCTTCCTTTTGACCCTTCCTTTTCTGAATCCATTTCAGTGGATTCTCCCAGAAAGGATTAATTGCAGCAGCCCATCAGCACAGTTACCATTTCCCATGTACATGACTGTGTCCAAATGGCATTTTCAGTCCCATAACAAAAACAATTCATGGCTGCTGTCACCAGGTTTTTGTAGCTGCTCCCTGCTCCAAACTGCCCTGAGCAGGCACAGCTTTGGGTAAGGTAAAGTGACCTTAAATCTTCTGCTCTCTCTTTAGTCTTCAGCTGGAGATTGGCTTGGTTTCATGGCACAGAGCCATCTAATAGAGGCTGCTCTGGTGCATCATGGGCTGGCACAGCCCCAGAGGGATATTCTTGCAGAAAAGGATGTGCTGGGGCTGAGGGCATTTCCCAGATCATGGTCCAAGGACAGCAGGCAGAAGGCAGCCAATAATGTGCTGCCACTTTGTCACTCTCCCACCTTGAAGGCCCATTTGCTAACAAGACATTCCCAGGATTTTGGTAAGTTTAGTCCCTAGAATGGGACTAATGAATGACCCTGGAATGGGTCATTATCTGTCTAAATGGGTTTTATCGTCACATGTTTCATAAGCTGATCCCTAGAACTGCACAAGGCAAAAGGAAAATCATTGGAAGGCTTTTACAGTCATATCTCATATACATAAATGATAATTCAATGTGTAAAGCATCAACTAACAGATTTTCAGTTCATGCTAATGATCCATTCTTTAGTACAAAGGGAAATAATTTGCACAACTGTGTTAGCCATTGTTTATATAAATATTGTGCAAATTCATCATGAACTCCCAGTCTTAAGAAATGATGAGCTATGATAGCTGAGTTCTCAAGGTACCTATTTACTAGAAAGGGAAGCAAGACCTAAAATGAGCAAAATGTTGTGTTTAGAGGGGGATCCCAGAGCACAATGCTCATTTAAAACAGGAAAGTGAATGCTGATCACAGCTAATAGACAAAGCAGACTCACTTCCCACAGAAAAATGATTTAGTGCTTCCATTAGAATTCCCACACAGCTTGAGAGCAAGACTGAGAAAACTGGCATGGAACTGGGCACTGGTGTAGGAAAACCACAGCTCTGCCTTGAGTGTAGGAACCTGCAAAGGTGGTGATAAGTGGAAAATGGACAGGATTAGCAAAGCCTGGCTGCCCCACTGGGATAGTACAGAGGCAGGGCTTATTCCTCTCCTGAGAGGAGGGAAGGCATCCAGGGCAGTAAGCCTGGGCTGGAGAAGGTAAAAAAGAGATTCTGGATTTTGCCCTGACTGCTCTTTTTAAGGATGGGAATCTGCAGCAGCAGAACTGTGGTAACCCACTGCTCACTCCTGTAGGGACTGGCTCCTTTGGGATCCTTCCATGAAGCCTGAACTGGACTGGAAATGGGATATTCATCCTTCTTAAACAACATTCATATACTTTTGTGTCACTGTGCATAGACTTGCCTGACTCAGCACCATTTTAACAAGAAAGAGGTAGGACTCCCTCACAAGGAGGAGTATTCAGGCCATAAAAATGGACTATATTCCTATTCCTCTCTGGCTCTTTCAATCCCTGACAGAAAAAGCAAAGAGGATCCATATTACCTGATCATTTCATAACTGTCCCTCTCAGCCTTGGCTTCTTGTGACAGCAAATTGCCGTGTCCAGCCAACAGGGCTGCACATATCCTGCTTCCTGCACTTCATTTATATGGAGGATAAGGATTTAAGGATATTTGGAAACAGTAATTTAGGGGAGAACTCTTCTAAAAGCCGTGGAATTGGAAATATTTTCAAGAGTGTGGCTCTGCCTGTTCAGCCCTCCCTTGTGTGTTTCCAGACACACCAACGCAGCCTCAGCCTTTTCACAAGTTTGTTGGATATATCACTAAGCACTCTCATATTTAGAAGTCATCATCATTAAATAATGTCTTTCTATTTTACAATTAGATATTTAAGAATATTAACTTTGTGCACCAAAGATTTCTTGCTGCTATATTTCCAGACCACACCTTGTTTGTGCTACTCAAACAACCAAAGTTTTACTGAAGAGCCGCAGCTGAAGGATGAGGAGTTGAATGCTGCTCCAATTTTTGCTTTTCCACCAGATTTTTTTCCCTGGATTTAAGCCATTAGTTTTTCATTGGCAATAAATAATTCCAAAGGTATCAGAAGTGGCACTGTCTGGCCTGCAGCATTGCTGTTACCTACAAAATGATGAAGAAATCTGAGCCAGGTTCACTGGCAACCCCTAAATGCTGCAGTGTACCCACATTTGGCTGGGAAAAAGCACATTTAGATGAAGTTCAAATTGTATTCCTTCTGCAAAGTAAGAGAAGGTTAAACCTGTTCCTCTAAGGCTTCATCACTCTGTTAGGAATGTAAAAAATAATTTCTTATCTTTTAACCAATCCCATTCCATAGCTGGTTTCTCCATGAGGAACCTTAATTTTGAAAAGCGAGGTCCCTTGTGGAGGTTAAAACAAATATTTTAACTAAGTCATTAGGAAATAATTTGTGCATCCTTTTCACCCTTATTCATCTGCTACATTCATTAATTTTAGGGAATTCTGGTTGTAGAGATTGTAAGTCTTGGTGGAATTAAAGGCTAAAGACTTCATAGTGTGCTGCACTCCACCATAAATCATGCCAGGCTACGTGGCCAACCCCATTTTCTACCATTAGCAGGAGTGATACTGCTCCCTCTAGGGTGAAACTATTTAAGGGAATTCAAAATCCTGGGCCACCAGTCCTGCAACCTTCTCAGCATTTGAATCAGGAGAATCCTTAAGTAAAAGTCCTGCATTATTTACTTTTCAATTACACCCCATCAGAGGGATTGAACTGGGGGGCTCAGTAGGATGTCACCATCTCTAACAGCTGTAATTCCATTTAGAGTAAATGCAGCCTTGTAGAAAGATTTCAAACTTGCAGTGCAGAAGGGAGCAAACCCATGATTTTTAAAATTTTAAAATTAAACTTTATGGTGTTGATTTTGGAGAATTTTCTCGAGAGTAAATGACTGAATAATATAGGATGTAAATAAGGGGCTTTAGATCTTTTTCTCAACACGTGAACAGCCCTAACTGACTGCAGTCTTCTGCAGTGAAAAATCGGGATCAGATCAGTATTAGAGACGATAAAATAGTTCTAATTACCTTTTTGTTGAAAAATACCAGTTAATCAAAGGAGAGATCAATTGAGACCTACTGGAAGCTGCTGTGCTTCCCAAAAATTTTTCTGGGGGGTTTCTTGCAAACTCCCATCTTCCCAGAAGGTGCTGGTGATGCCTTGACTGCCCTTGCACTGTGTTAAGTCAAACAGTGCTTTGGTGTATGGGGGGCATGCTCAGCTTCCTGAGGTATCAGAATCCTTTACCTGTAACCTTACAGGAAGTTTCTTGGTGTCTCTGCTCATGATAAACTCTCCAGCTCTTGTCTGGGAAAGAAAAATTCTTCCTGCATTGGCTCAGGCTGTATCTTTCTTATTCAACTCCAGAGCTACAATTCACCCTGAGCCCAGGATTGCTGCTCTGTAAGAGCTGTAATGTAGTGATGAATTGAACATTTTTGCATCCTGCTGTCTCACTCTTTTCACATTGCAACCAGCTTTATGACAGTGGTGCTTAAAGACACTTGCAGAGGCCACTGATAAAAATTTTAGTCATGTCAAATGTTGTCCTTGTAAACCCCCCAGACTCTGTCCTTCCCATTGACTGAACAATTTCTATCAAGAGCTGATATTATGCCTATGAAGGTTGTAAGTCTAATGCAGGCTCTAGTAAAACTTACTCAATTTTGCTTGAAATTCTTTATCCAAATACTAGCCATGCATGCCACTCTCAATTTGTGTTGGCACAGAAATTTCAGGAATGACAGCAGCATGATTCAGACTGCTTTCTTAGAATCTTTCAGCATATTGACATTCCATTAAATGCCAAATGCCAGAGGAACTGCCTTTTTCAATCCTGACATTGCTACTGTTATCTGTCACTGTTACTGAACTGCAGCAGTGCCTGGATCCCAAATTTAGATCAGGGTTTTAAAGCCCCCAAAAAAATAAAAAAGAAAAAGCACAGAAAGCCACAGACAAAAGTCTTTACCCTGATGGATAGTTTAAGTAGACAAACCACAAATGGCATAGAAATCAAATATAGATACCCAGAAACTTGGAGCAATTTACCAAGAGTTTTAAAGCAAGAGTGGCAACACAGGAAACAAAGCCAGTGCTTCTGAGCAGCTACATCATGCTTCAATAATAAATTTATTATTTTCTTATGACAGGATTTATATTCCCTACTTAGCAGCCATCTAACAAGGCTGTTTTCCCAATAGAGATTCACAATAGAGTCAAGGGGGATTGTGTAATATCTCTCTTTAACTGGAAAAAAAATTTAATGTCCTAATCATTGAATGCAGAGAAAATTAATTTACATAGGGGGTAAAACAGAAAAAAAAAAAGGAAAGGCACAAATGTGTTTTCCAAACTTACAGGGTATTACAAAGACCATATATGAACTATCTAGACAGAAAAATAATAAATCACACAGCATCTGCCTCAAAGTCCTGCATGCTGCTGAACTGCAGTGACAGAAAGAGTTTATCTTTTATATCTTCCATTTCCAGCGAAGCTGATCCTTTCCTCCCTAGTGATTCTTTAAATTAATAGCTTTTAAATGTTCCTTTCCAGCAGAGAATTTATCTTTCCTTGAATTTTCCTGTAGTATTTACATCATGTGTGATTCTAGCAAAGATCACGTGCGAAGCCTCCAGCTCGGAGTGCTGAACCCTCCTCACATTAATGACTCTTAACAGGACCTGGGCCATGGAAAGGGGGCATCAATTTGATGAATTATCAGCACAGGGGCTCCTGCTCTGGGTGCAGAGCACTGAACAGTCTGCAGTGATGTGGGCTGTGGGTGTGCTCCATCTCCTGAGAGCCACAAGGACCCTGGGACAAAGAATTAAATTGTCCAAACCACAGACCCAGCAGGTAAAGGGAACCTGAGTCCAGGCTTTCCTTCTGCCCCGCTCTTGGAGTGAGAGGAATTTTGGAACTCTGTAATTCCACTGATTTCTAGGGACTCATTTCTGCTTTAAAATGAAATTTGGGTCTAAGAAATCAGACTTGATAGAGAAGTGTCCTAAAATATTCTCATAGGCCATCCCTGCAGTCCCTGGCACTGCCTTTGAGTGGAAATTTGCATGTGCATGTGCACAAAATGGATTTAGAAGTTATTAGATAGATTTGAGCCTAAATGTAAAACATCAGATTTAAAATTACACGTTCCCATGAGTTTTGTTCGTTTATGTGCATAAGCAAAATTCAATGATTGCCTGTTAACATATTATTCAAAACATAAAAATCAATTAAAATAATTTTGTACAATTCACTCATAGCCAAATGCTGACGCAGTTTAAACTCACTACTGCCCTCAAAAGCAATGGGAAAACCAAGATAAAGATGAATATGGATTTATCCACTTTAAGAAAAAAACTTCATGTGTTTTTCCACCCACATTACAAAGTAACTGAAGAACAATGGCTAATTAAAAAGATTGGTCAGCTTTTAAATAAGCTTTGCTCATATGGGCTCTAGATTAAATAAAGCTATTGTGATAACTTAAATAAAATTAATTCTATTTTTAGGGGATTTAGTCTAACTAGATGTAGCTGGTAATTAAGGAAATAGCAGTTCTAGCACTTGCTCTTGTATTTTATTGCAGATAAGGAACACACAACCTCCTACAGCCCAGGCACTGCAAAGCTTCCCAATATGAAAAAATATCTGTGGCTGGCAAAACCCTGTCTCTACAGCCCCAAAGGAATGATAAACCACAGGGAATATCAGAATCCTCACAGGCCTAACTTTTTCATGGAGATAACTCTTCATTTCCCAAGGATTCTCATAATTTATGCAGAATGTGACACATCCTTGAGTTTGCAGGTTGTGATTTGTTCTTCTTCATGGATTATGAGCATTGTCTCTATTTCACCTCTTCCTGATGGGCAAGAGATCCATCTACTCCAATCACAGCAGAATTTGGCCTGTGAAATAGGAGTGATGTAAATATTGAGCCAGGACTTGTATTTTAAGATTAAGACTTATTTGTTGTTGCTCTGACATGCTTTGTTCCTCCTTTTGTTCAGGAAGTTTATCTCAAAATGTGCTGAACTCTCCACAGATCCTACATTCAAAAGCCAGTGAGAGCCTATAATTAAAGAGGACTTAAAATTCAGTAAGGAAATACTTTTCCTATTCATGACTTGACTGGTTATTTTAAGTAGGGAGTAACTAATTTCAAGTTATAATCAGAGAAATTAAATGGTTAGAACACAATGGCTGACTTTCAAAAGCATTTTGTTAACAACAGGATTTAAGCACTTCTGTATCTTTATAAATCTGCTCCACAGCTTTCTTCCTACTAATAAAGGAACTAAAATAACATTAATCTGTGTTGGAAATGGGGAGCAGTGCTGTTTCCATGATCAGCAGGTCCCAGGTGGGCAGTCAGGCAGCAATGAAGATAATTTGCTTCTGTGACGAAAGTTGTGTCCAGCTTCATCCCTGTACACCCCTCCTCATCCCAGAGCCATTTCATTAGCCTCCCCTTTACTTCAAGGGGTTAATTTCAACAATTTTCCCCTCGAATATTTGAGATAAGGCTTTTATTCAGGCAACCCTTTTTTATTGCCCTATATACCTTACAGTAAGTCTGTTCTGAACTTGCCTGCTTAGGGTTTTTTTTTGCTGTTTTGGGTTTTTTTAACCTGGTTTTTGGGTTTTGTTGTTTTTTGGGGCTTTTTGTTTTGTTTTTTGTTTTGTTTTTCTTTGGTTTCGTTTGGTTTTTGAGGTTTTTTGGGGTTTTTCTTTTCGGTGTTTTTTTTGCGGGGGAGGGTTTTTTTTGTTTGGTTTGGTTTGGTTTTTTTTTTTTAGTTTTTATTTTCTATGTTACAGATTTATATTTATATTATAGATTGCCAGAGCTCCTTGGCAGGTTTTTGATTCCAGCTAAATACATCCTGCCTTTCCCCATGGTAACTATTCATCCAGATCCCTACTTGCTATAAATCCTCGCTACTCACTGCAGGTCAATGAAGCAATAACAGTGTGAAACGAGTTAATAACTGCCCCCCTTAATGCCAAAAGCAAGGAGAGCTTTGAGCAACAGTTTATCTTTAGGTTGAAGCTCATCCATGGCAGGCAATGGGGCTGAGGATCGTGTAGGGGTTGTGCTGCGGCAAACGTGGCTCAGTGGAGAGCCAGAGCTGAGCTCCCCCTGTCAGAGATATCTCAACTAAGTGACACAGATTAAAATGCAGTCAGAGAGTTTGGGCAGAACCTGTAGAAGAGGCAAGGAGCTAAATACAATGTTATGGTTTTCATCTCTTTTTTTGCGGAGGGGAATTAGCTGAGCCAATTTCCGCGCTTTTGGTAGAATACTCACTGAACAATCCCATTAGAGAAACAGAAATTGAATGGGCAGCCAATCGTAAAAATAATTACTCAGCCTTCATCCTTTCCAGCTGATTTTTGAGAATCTAAACTCAACAGAACTCCACAGGCTAAGCATGAATTGATTTGCCCAAAATTGAATTAATTTAATTTGGGAACAGTCATGTTTGAAGGCAAAATGTTGCTTGATCAAAATGTATTATTTTGATCTCTGATTTCTGTGCAAGTGCAATCAACAAATGAAATAACCTGTATTTGTAGGATGACTGTGTCTAGACATGAAGCTGCTACTTTTTTATATCACCAGCACCAGGAGCAGAATATTTGTACAAAGACCTTTAGACAGAAGCTCCAGTATAAAAGGAAGGCATGGAAGTCCCAGAGCTCCATTTTCCCCTAGGATACTGGGTAAGATATATAACCTTTCTATATTTGATTTTGACATAATAGCAAGAAATATACTTACCAGCCCAGCTGACAGTCACACTTTCAGATACATTATACATTTAGAAATGTGTAAAGACAAATATTGCTGAGATCAAAAAGCTGCAATTGGAAAGGTTCCAAAATATAAAACACATTAATAATATAGAGACTATCTGTAAGCTGACCCTGCACATCAGAAATCATTACAAGATTATCCAGGTATTTTTTTTAAGGTGTCCCAATATAGAAAAGAGCAGTAAGAGTTAAACAGAGCAAGTGCATTGCAGAAGCTGATATGAATTTATCTACAGGCCCACAGATGTGCCAGTTAATGTTTTTATATCAGGTGAGGTTGCTGAACTCTGCAAGATAACAGTGAAAAGGTGTGATTTTAAAGCCTCCATTCAGGCTACATTTATAGCCAAGCTCATGGACCCCAGTTAGCAGAAGGGCTGAGAACTTGCTGCTTCCACTGCTTGCCCTAGAACACTAGGCATGCTTAGGAACTTGGAATTCATGTCTGAGCCTGGCCAGAGAAGGACTGCAGAATTACCTCCTATATTACCATGCAGCTGCAGCATGTCTTTTTTAATCAAAGAGTAAAACACAAAGAGCTGAATTTCTTCTATTTTATCACCCCTTAGTTAAGCACAATCATTTCCACTGATTTGTGCTCTGGCAGCACTCAGGGTCCCAGCTCTGAAGCCTGCTGTAGACACACACACACATTGACTCCTGTCATGCCTGCACACCTTGTGGTTCTTCATGTGCGCAATAAATGTATGCAATTTTGTGTCTGCCTTACTTGTCTGCATTGTGAACCCACCTTGCATGTGCAAATACTGCAAACAAAAACAGAGATCACAAACTCTTTGGGAAGCCATGAAAACATCAAGGTTTTGGCATTATTAAAACCCAGCTGTGTCTAGTCACTGGCAGCATGGTCTGGCTCACTGTTGGTGCAGTTACTTGGTGCTAAAGGCAACTAAAGTTACCCAGTGGACAGTACAAAAAAGACACTTGTCAGAGACATGGGAGGGGAGAGTTATATAAAGATTCATGAGCAAAACATTCCTGCAAACCCTTGAGCCCTCCTTGTGTGAGCTCTCTCAGCAGCTAGACAAGATGACATTTCCAAAGGGAGAGCTTCTTCTCGCAAGGGGATTCACAGAATCCTTGTAATCTACACCCTGTGCTGATAAATATTTCCTGTGCAACAGACATCTAAACTCCCCAGGCCCATTCTGTCTTTTTACATGTGGTTTGGACAGAATTTTGAAAAAAGAAGTTTTTCTTTTAGAAACAATAATTGGCATGTCCATTCACTTTTTCTTAAGACATGGTATGCTTGTAAGCCTTAAACAACTTTTTTTCATTATCATGCAAAAGAAGTAGCCCTTCCTCAAGAAAGAAAGGTACCCCTAAGCAGGAATAGAAAAGGGATAAAGAACAGCAGACAGGCTCATAATTCTTGCAGCTGTCAATGGATCAGGAGTAGGTTCTTCACACAGAGGATGGTTGGGCACTGTAAGAGGCTCCCAGGGAAGAGGTCACTGACTTGAGCCTGCCTGGATTTGGACTCTCAGGCACATTTGGGATTGTTGGGGTGCCTTGTGCAGAGCTCTGATCCTTGTGGGTACCTTCAACTCAGGATATTCTGTGATTCTAATACTTACCTCAGTTGTTCAGAATTAAGACACAGAAGATTTTAGAATCAGCAAACACCTTAAGATATAAGAACATTTCTCTTTTCAAGTCCAGTTAAAATAGATGTGTGGTTCAAGCTCTTTCTATCTCCTGCTAGCCTTTAGTCTTTTTTTAATGAACTCTTTACTAATTGGGAAAGGTCCTTTCCAATTTGTGACATGATTTTGGATTGCTTAACAGATGTAATTAGCATTTGGTCACTTTATCTCTGAATCAAGCATTTTCCTGCCGCTGCTATCATCCAACATTTAATTCATTAGAGCTTCTTAGTGCCTCCAGGCCATTATTAAAATTTGTCCCTTAATCTGGAAGTTTGAATTGATGGTCCCCTGACTCTAAAAGACCCTATTGTCTGTGAACTCAGGGGAGGGAATGGGAGAGAAGGAAGGATGGTGGCCCTGGAAAGACAGTCAGGATGCACTGACAGGAAGGAAGTCACTGAGCAGCAATCCCAGCACTAAGCTGAACTGGAGACTGAGGCAAAAGTGCCTTTCATGTGTCCCACTGAAGACTGCAGCAGGTATTCCACAGTTTAGAGCAGAACTCCTGACCTCCCCAGAACCTCAGACCCTCCAGCTCTGTGTCATCCTGGAACAACTTTTACAAATTTATAAAAGTGGCCACTGTAAAAAAAATCTGTGGTGCAGAACAAGTTATAAAAAAATCAAAAACTACCATCTACATGCTGATAACTTATTTATTAGCTTACTGGCTCACTTAGAACTTATTGCTCATAGACAAAACAACCTGTGGCATAGACAGCAGGCAGTCTGGCATGCAGCGAAGATAAATAGATACCTACATACACGTCCTGTATCTGAAGGCATGTTCAGTGAATGCCCTCTTGGCCAAGTATGAATGAACAACAAAGAATTCAACCCACTGACTCTCACCAAAAAACACACAGTGTTTTTTATTTGCAAAACCTGAAAACCATCTTACTCTATTTTCAGCTCCCTATTCCCTTATGGGGCACAGAAAACATTGTGCCTTTGTTTGAAAATGGGTTATAAACAGAAACTGGAAAAGGAAAGCAATAGTGAAGGAGGTGTTTTTAGAGACCCTTTCTTCCACCACTTTTCAGTTTTTGCTTTGGTGGATAATAAAGCTAAAAGCTGGATGACACCCACACACAGCATCCCAAGTCTGAAATACCAAAGATAATTCAAGGAGCAGAGATTCCCTTCTGAGCTCTGAATGGCACATCTGTCTCAGTCCTTTGGGCTTTCTCCTTCTCACTCAGCATTTATTTCCTCTCTTTGTGTCCCTCAGTCTGTGTGAAGACTTTTTAAACCCCCCTCTCTTCCACAGACTGCTCAGGCAGCTGCCTGGCCAGAGATGAAAGGAACCTGCATTGCAGGGCCTGGAGCAGCGTCAGAGCGTGCAGAGAGGCACAATGTGCTGCCCAAGTGTAGCTGTGGCCACTGGCCTGGGCCAGCCTTGGCCTCTTTGAATCCCAAGTGTATGTGCCAAAATCGAGCTGGCAAACATCTTACCTCACCACACACTTCAACAGCTGAATTAGTCTGTTGAAATTGGGAATTTTACCGTTTTACCCTCCACTTCAGCTCTCGGATGGTGCCCACACTGCCTCAAGGGGCAGCCAGAGCACATGCCAAGCTGTGCTGCTTGCTCAAAGCAGATGTGGTTTGCAGGTAAAACCTCACAACTGAAAAATGATGTGCCATGTCTTTAATTGGGTATCAGGTGCTCCCTAGCTTCTGCTTTCATTCAACTTTGGCTGAGGTTCCATCCACAAAGAAAGTTTGAAAGTGTACATGGAAAAGCTCCTCCCTCCCCTCCCAGCCCCATGCCCACTCCTGCCAGCTCTTATGATTTGACTGAGCAGCCCAAAGCTCCAAAAAGGGAAGGCCAAACCCTCTCAGAGCTGTTATTTTTACATCTTGTAATCCTTACACCATTTTGGGGGTTTCCAGCTGGCTGGCAGACATTTGCAACACCTGATGCTGGCAGCAGTGCACAGTGCAGCAGCTGAGCTCCCACGAGCTGGGTCCTGCTCCATTTGAAGGAAGCTGATTTCAGGGCACACCCAGTAGGGCACCATCTAGAGATGCTCTTCCATGACTTCCCTCATGGAAAACAGTGTTTGCAGTCTGGCCAAAGCTAAACTTCTTATTTTAATTGATTTTGAAAGTGACAGCAAATTACCTACACTTACTATTGAGAAGGAAAAGTAATCCAGTGGAAGGAAAAATGAGGAAAAGTGTAACAATGGAAGAATGATCAGCTTTGCTTGACTGTTTCTTCTTGTGGCAAAGAGAAATGTTAAGCAAGAGAATTGATCATTTAGACACATCACAAAATATAAAAAATGAGCAGTTGAAATTAATAATCTCTTTGATGTTATTGATTCCAAACTTTTCTGACTAAACACAAAATCCTGAGCCTCCAGGAGAAGGAATTTGTTCAATCCCTGCAGGCTGGTGTCTTTCCCTGTACTGCAAGATACTTGAATTTAAAATGCTGTACTACTTAGCACTTAAAATCTTGGCTCTATATTCATTCTAATTACTTTCAAACCCAGCTTTGGACTGTGCAGGAAATGAGATAGCTGGCATGTCAGAGTAACCCTGCAATCTTCCATTGCTGCCTTTTTGTGCTAAAAGAGGAGTCAGCCATGCCGTGCTGCAATATTCTCACTATTTTTAATATGAGTAAAAATAAATTTCTGTGATTTTTTATAGTAGACTGAGAAACTCTTTTCAGCTCTGCTCAATGTGATTTTTAATAATTCCACTGGCTCTGACCAGAAATTTTATGAGGAAGCAACAGATAATTCACAGCAAACTGCTTATTTCTCTGACTGTTCCATTGCTTGGCTTGCTTGATGCATGGGGCAAAATGCAATTTTTAGACATATTGCAATGTCCCAGTGTCAGACCATCAAATATTGGTTAGTCAGTGCCAGGGAGCTGTAGACTTGAAACTGGGACAAAAGGGATGAAACCAGGCATCCTCCTTCACACAGACAATATTTGTGTCCCTGGGTTTGGGTGCTCTGCACTGCATGTACAGCCAACAAAATTTTTGCAGCTGGTCAAAAGACCTAGAAAAATAAATGGGCATGGGGGAAATCACCATTGCTTTCATGTCTCTGGCTTTGTCTCTTCAGTTGCATCCCACAGTCCCTTTCAATGTCAAAAATGAGTGCAGCCACGGCCCTCCTGTAACTCAGCTCAGCCCCATGGGGATAAGCACACAAGTGATTATTTTCAACTAACTTTTGCAACTGTGCATCCACCCTTTCTGTGCATTATAATGACTTTCCTGGCAATCTTTTCATGGACAGAGCCTACAACTAAAATAGACTGCAATTCTTCATTGTAACTGCACTTTTTTGTGAGATGTTTAATATTCAAAGTCTGATGTGTATTGATTGGAAGTTCCAGTCATACAAAATAGATGTTTGTACTCTAATTAATAAAATTCTAAACTAGATTTTTATCAATTTCATCAATTTAGAACTTACATTCTCTGGAGTTTCTTTCAATGTTTGTTTTATACTTGCTGCTTCTATTGGGGAAATAATTTCCTAGAATATTTATGAAAATGGAGTACAAGAAACATAAGCAGTATTGGAAAAAGTGGATTACCATCCAATTCATATTTATGGTTGCAGTTTCACGATGTTAATTTAATTTAGGAAAAATTTTACTAACATGGCACAAATATGAGAGTACTGCTAAGTTATTTCTTTATTCAGAACCTAGAATATTATCAGTGTAGCTATTGATTGTGCAGCAATGTTCAAAGGTTCTCAGAAAGCACAGACTTATAAGAAGAGAAGATACAAGAGGACATGCACACAATATCATAAAAGTCAGTGTTTGTGGTGCTGGGAGCACGGATTGATGGTCCTGCCCTTGGAGGAAGTCATCTTTTTGTACAGACACTGCCAGACCTGACTTTTATCATGCCTCAGAAATCATTCTAAAGCACAGACTGGTTTCTGAAAGGGCATCACATGACATTTGCAGAATTTCCCCAGGGCAGAGCACAGCAAGGGTTTGTCTTGCAGGGCTGTTTGAAGAGCCAACAACTCATTGATTGCTCAGTGCTGTGGAGATGGAAGTGCTCTGTCAGTGCTTAACATTTCTCACAATTTCTGCAATGATCATCTGTGCCTTGGGTCTGGCAGAGGAATCCACCTTTTGGAGATTCTCTCGAACTGGAGACTCATTTACAGCTGGATACTGGGTTCAGCTTTCAGGGCATGTGATGTCACTGCTGTTTGTGGCTGCATTTGCCTCTCTCATTATTTATTTATTCCTGGTGCAACTTGAAAGTGTGTAGGCCTCTCTTTTTAAAAATTATAGTTTATTTTTAATATAAATATATATTTATAAAATGTTATTAAAATGTGTTGGATATAATTTAATTATAATTTATTCATGCTCATATAAGCCAAACAGAAGTGTATAAAGATATTATGCACCTGGCTGTGATGCACCTTTCACAGCAAACCCCTTTTTGAAGTAAAAAAAGCTCTCTCTGCCATCTCTCCACAGAGATCCCTTGCCATGGCTCTGATAAGAAATATCCCAGGAGCAACTCTGCCCTGAAGGACACTGAAGAAGAGATAACCTAGAATTGCATTCTCTTGCCAGGGCACTCTATCAAAACACAGGGTTTGTGCTTCTGCTCCCAAACTTCTTCACTCAACTTCTGACCCATCTGAAAAACTCAAATTTTCAAATGGAAACACAAAAACTACACCAAATTTAAACCCTGTGCTCTTCCATTCTCAGGTATTCTGCTCCTCATAACCCCATAGGCAGACAGGCTGTGGGTGTGGATCTCAGAAAAGGTTTGCATGATTTCAGGATTTCTTTTCCACACTGAATATTGCAAGGAAGGCCTTTTGTAGCAAATCATCCCTGCACCTGCAGACCTGGCTACAGAAAGACATCCAAGGAAAGAAACCAAACCCTTGGCTAAGGATTTCAGCCATTAGCTTTCAAGTAGCAACTGAATAATCATTATGATGAACTTTTTTAATCATTGTGAAAAGGCAAGCACTTTTAAACCACTGATAAATGCACTCCCTGGAATTCCAAACAGCTTCCATTACTCACTGTCAGTGCATCCCAAGTTGGCAAAGCCTTGAATATTTGGTAGCTTTTTTGCATTTAGTGCATTTATCACTCATTTTGAGTTCCAATGTGATTAGCTGGTATCTGAACAAATTCCTCAGGCAATCTTCCAACTAGATTATATGATGATTAAAAAATAACATGAAAATTGAAAAGGGGAATCTTCAAGACAGAGCAATAATCCCCATCAGAAGTAAAAATGGAGGAGTCATGGTGAGAGAGAAGATGAAGTCCATTATTGTGAACAACTTCAACAAAGGCATCACAGCAGAGACAAAATGAGATCATGGGGTGGGGGTGAGATAAATCACTCTGGTTTAGGGAGCATCAGAGAGCCAGTGCTGATGGAGGGATTGTGCACAGCCCCACCAGTTCCCATCATGGCTCAAAGCACAGCTGGGGGCTGGGAGGGCTGCAGCACCTTGAGCCTTTCAGGTATTTCTTCACTTGGGCTGGGCAGACAGAAATGCTGCTCAGGGGGCAGAGCTGTCCTTGCCTGGCTCTGTGTAAGCAGAAGGTCACTCCATGCATTGCCCTGCTCCTTCACAGAGAATTTTTGGGGTCCTTGTCCTTTACCCCCTTATTCCCAGATAGGATCTCTGCTTCCTCCAGCTTCTTCAAAATGTTCCTAAAGTACTTGCTTGTGCTTTGGTTATTTTAGACTATATTTTTGAGTATCAAAACCTATTTTTGAGAATCCCAACCTATCAATCACAGAATTTCCTGAATAGATGTAGATCTGCATAGGCACCCACGGGTAGGACATCACTGACTCTTCACTTATCCTAAAACAGCCACATATACCAGGGTTGGCTACTTTGATATCCAGCACTGTTCTACTACATTTAGTGGGTTTGTACCTTCGTTTTTTGGTGTGTAATTTTGTTGTTTGTGTTCTCTTTGCTCTGGTCCCTGCCAGGGATGGTGTGGGCAGCAGAGGGACAAGGGACAATTCCTCCCCAGCAGGTGGGAGAAGGCTGGTGCCCTCTTTACACAAATTCCAGAGTGTAACCCCATGCTGCTCCAGGCCCTTGGTACAAGCAAAGCACGCTGTTCAGTGGTAGGGCTACACTGTTTGCATTCAGAAATGGCTTGTGGAAACAATTAGCAATGGTTTTGAGACCAATTTGTGCCTCAGCCGCTCTGGAGCTGGTTGACAAAGGCCTCTGGCATTCTCAGAGAGTTTTGCAAACGCAGCATTCAAGCTTTTTGTCTCTGCTGCCGCCAGCTCTCACAGCTCTGAGGGATTAATTTTTTGCAAATGGAAAGTAAGCAGCTTGATTCTGTTTACCTGCCCAGTGCTGAAATAACACAAATTCAAACTGGCCTCAGCCTTGAGCACAGCCAGAGGCAGCACATTGGAGAGCTCCTTTCACTGCTTTCCCATGAGAAAAAATGACCCACAAGTTATGTACAGAAAAGAAAGCACTGACAAGTTGGGGTTTTTTGAAAGGGAAAAGGACTGCAGACAGTGATGAAGCAAGAAGATTCAGTTTAAAGCAGGGAAGATGAGGAGATGGTAACAGAGACAAAGGAAGGAGAAAGGAAAGAGGACAGCAGGGTTTGGGGAATGCAGCTACTGCATTTCCCTCCTTGTGGCCAGCTCAGCACCGGGGTTTCATCTCTCTCACAGAATGGAAGAAGGCAACAGGGTAGGGAGCAGGGAGATCAGAGGCAGATTTGGCAGGAAGATGTCTGCACACAGAGCTGTGGAACTGGCTGAGAAAAGCTGAGCCTGGACTGGGCTCTGGGGGCATCACCCTCTGCCCTCCCCTGCAGGTTAATTGTGCTGTGGCAGGGCTGAGTGCACAAAGGGTTAAAACAGAGGTGCACCCCCTTAGAGCCCTGCACATTAAATGTCTGCTGTGCCCTGAAAGCAGCCCCTCCTCAAAGAGAAAACCAACCTCAGCTTCAAATAAAAAGACTTGAAAGAAGCTGAAACCTTCTATTTTAAAAATACCAGGATAAAACTATTCAATTATTCTCCAGAAAATAATCCTATTTTTTCTGTTATCAGGAATTATATTAAATCCTAACTTTAATTAAACTAAAAATACTTTTTTTTGGTGAGCAAGTGATTTGGTTAATGGCATCCAGCTTCATCTGTCACCTGTTATTGTAGTTCTCATGGAAAGAAATTGTATATACCAGCAAACACTCAGCAGGGAGATTCATTAGATGGGGCTCAAAGATTAAACAGAGTTTGTCATGTTTGTAGGAATAAAAAACCCTATGAATTGCTGCTGTGCACAGAAGAGCCAGGTAGAAGAGGCTCCCTGTTATTTTCTGCACTGGACCTCCAAGAAGAGCCTGAGGAAATGCACACACAGCCACCAGAGTGAGAGTGAAAAACTTCCCCTGATTTACTGAGGTTTATTAATGGGCCCAGACAGGAGGAGAACACAAGAGACAAGGAATAGAATCTAGCAGGGGATGGGGAGCCCTGTTAGCAGAGCCCAAGAGAGGAATTCCAAGGCTGTGAGGAGGAGGAGGAACAAAGCAGGAGCTGTGATCACAGGGAGTGTGCAGTGCCTGTGGCTCTCAGAAAGACCTTTCCTGGAAAAGCTCATTTCCAGCACGGGGTTAAACCCAGAGCAGGGATCAGTACGGACCCCAAATGTTTCCTCAGTGTGACACTGTTCGTGACAATCACTGCACATCTACAGAGGAGACCGAATGTGAGCTTTGACAGCCAGCCTTCAAAGGCAGGGACCAGAGCAAAGAGAACACAAACAACAAAATTACACACCAAAATATGAAGGTACAAACCCACTAAATGTCATAGAACAGTGCTGGATATCAAAGTAGCCAGCCCTGGTATATGTAGCTGTTTTAGGATAAGTGAAGAGTCATCCTACATCGTGGTGAATCATTAACAAAATATGTGGACATAATATAACCCAACCCCTTCTATTACAGTTTATTTGTAGTGTTGTGTCAATATAGATTTGCATTTTATATTCTTCTGGCTAAAATCTGAAGGGACATCATGTTCCTGAAGGAGTTGACAGAGCTGTAGTTTCAAAATAACTTTTTAGACATTCTTTCCATGGTAAAAGTTGTGAAGGTTGTTGTTTCAAAACAAAATCAAGATAGTTTAGTAAAGTACAGATAAATAATAGATGCTAAGCATAAAAGATGTCTGTTTTTTCTCTCTCAAACATGTTAGCCAAATGTAGAAAAGTAAACCTTAAGGAGACTGGGTCATAGTTAATTTGGTTGTCAAGGGAGAATAAATGATGAAATCACTTTTTCACCACCATAAAAAATGCAGGAAGGATATTTACTTTGCACGTATAAATTAAACAATTTATTGTTCTGTTTTAACATTTCTTCAGACCACCCCCAAGAAGGTTTCCATAGAAACCTAAGGAGAAAAGCAAAGAGGAACATAATTTTGTTCAGTTTATATTGATTTTAAATACCACTGCACTTATACCAGCTATGTGTCTTCTGCACACATTTTTTATCAGCTGACAATCCAAGTGTTACAGTTGATTAAAATAGCAATTTAGATTTAGCAGTTATCAAAAACACTCTTTGCAGTTCAGTCTATCACCTACCCAAATGATGGCATTGTAGAACATCAAAGATGAGTAATTTTTCAAGCAACTGTGATGAGCTTGATCAAGATGAAAACTGCTTGGGAACAGCTCTGGTCCTCCATTCTGTCTGCCCCTGCCCAGGGCTGATTTAAGGTACTATAGACAATGTATTAAATCTATAAATTAATCTCTTCAGTTTCTGAGCCTGCCTGGCATTGGTGATTAACAGGATGACTTCTCCAGAGAGCCTGACCTCTGTTCTTTCCAAGAGATGTGACCTGGCCACTGGCTGAGGGTGGCTCTGATAGTGCTGGGGCACAGCCTTTTTGCAACTTTAATGTCTTGATTTCTTTCCATGGGTTTTATTTATTGCACGGGCTTCTCTTGCTGTTGCTTTGTTGGTTTTATTCCTTTCTCATTTTAAAATCTTTTTGCCAAAGCCAGAAAAGAAGGAAAAGTGAAGAAATCAGCGTGTTTTAAACAATTCCAAAGGCTCCAAGGCTGCCTCTTTCCTGCATGCAATTACTTATTCCTGCTGTTCACTCCTGCCTCATTTCTATGGGCCTGAAACCATTTTAGGATCACCTGTCCAACAATAACTGAATGTTGTATTCTGAGAAGGAGCCTCATGCTGAGGTGGCTGGAAGATTCTGTGTCTGAGCCTACAGGAGCACTCAGGAGCTTTCACTCAGAGACCTCACTGTCTTCTCAAGAAGCTGCAAATTAGCCATCCCTTTCAGGATTCCAATTTCAATACATTTTTTTCCTGTTTACAGAGAGCTGAAACTTGGGGACCTCTCACACTGTTTATCCAAATGGCAATGCTGGAAGTCAGAGCTGTCTCAGTGGCTTTTACCTCTATGCAGACCTAGCTTTGGTATTCACAGAAAAAAAAAAAAAGGAAAATAAAAATAAAAGAATAAACCTGTTGTGATATGAGGCTAAAAGAATAAATTACTTCAGTTTTTCTCTCTGGGATCCATTATTTTCACTTTTATCAGTTCTGGATGAGAGAGCACTATGTATGCAAATACAGCTACACACTTTTACAGACAGACCATGTGGAGATGAAATTCTGTGCTCCCTTTTGATTGCCAGGGCATCAGCAGAGATGACCTGTGATATGGAGCTTCTGCTCTTAATTTATTTTTCATCATAGTCACCTTAGGAATAGCAGGGTCTTTTCCAGTCTGCTTTTGTGAAAACTTTTTTGGTTTTTTTTCCTCAGAACATCCAGAGGATGACAGAACCTTCCTTGAAAAGCAAACACAGGGGATTAAACCTTCTTCCCTTTCTTTACTCACAAAAAACAAGATACAGGCAACAAAACAGAAAAAACAGCAATATTATAAGCTTCAGCACCATTTCTTGGAAAGTCTCAAGCTTGATTTCCAAATTATAACCCCATTTCTTGGATCATATACCACATTGTGTTCATAGAGGAGCAGTTTCAGATTTCGTTTGTATGGGTTTTTTTAGGTCAGGTCTGCTAATGAGCTCAAAGTGAGTGACAAAAATCCCTCTGATGAAATGACATAACCAAAATGAGCTCTGAGTGTGTCCCCCACAATGGGTAACGATGCTGGCACATGAACGAGGGCCAGAACAGGCCAAATTTCTGTTCCTACCATTTTAAAAAAAGAAACACATTAGCCTATCTTTCCTCATTCTCCAATAGTGAAATGTAAAAATAGAACTGTGCACTCCAGAGGGCTCCAAGGGCTCTTTTCATTAATGTGAAAAATCCATAATTTATAGCTCTGCAGCGTGAATAGGTTTGGAAGACATTTAATCACTAGTGAAAATGCCATAACCCCAACCCCACTCCCACAAAAGTATAGATAGCTCCCAGCTTTTCATCTGGGCTGCCTGGGAGCTGCTCCAGGGCTCCACACATTCTCCCTGGTGCCTGAGAGCAAAGGAGCACCTCGTGAGAACTGCTAGTCCAAAACACAGCTCACACTGAAAATACACAAAGAATCATTTCAAAAGGCAGATAAGTGATATCAGTTGCTTTCTAAATAGAATACATTTTGCCTAAGTACTACCCAATGGGGACCAGGTCACACTTTTGATGCTGTCACACTTCTAGGTGTGATATGTGGCCAATGGAAGTGCAGCTTCAGGAAAATCTGTCTTGGTATTAAGGATGGGAAGGGTTGTGTTCCAAGGATTAATCTGTATTAAACTTCAGACCCCTCCACAACCTGATTTGAAGGCTCTATGTAGCTTTTTCCTTTCCAGTTAGGGAAGATAGAAAATGTTTTGCTGTGAAAATCATCTGTTTTGAAATGTCTCTTATGTTTCCAGAGAGATCACAATTAAATTAATCTACCTTGTTGTCTGATTACAGACATAGATGGATCTATTTTTGTTGTAAAGCCGTTTAGATTTCTACAATTTCTACTGACCTACTGTCCCCTTACAGTGGAGTTTAAAGGTGGATTAGATACTGGTGAGATTTACATGATTCTCATGATGTTCAAAGCCACCACAGATGCTCAAAAACTGCTTCCTTTTAACAAAATTTTATAGAAATCCAAGTCCTCTTTTCAAGGCCTGTATCACCGAAAGGCTAGGTACTGATTTTGAAAATAATGTGAGTGATACGAAGTGTGGGCTTCTTAAAATTGATAAAGACAGCAGTTAGTGCAAGAATTTAAAATAATGGACAGCAGCTTCTATTCCATAACTCAAAATTTATTCATCTGATTGCACAAAATGAAAGAATGCAGCTTAGAGAATATAAAAATAAAATCAACTCAAACCAGAACAAAAATGGAAGGCAGGAATTAAGATGATATCCTGGGTCATTAAATCCAAATCTCACACAACCATATGCTATTTTAAAGAGAGAGACTAATTTTCCAGGCTTTCCATTTCAACAAACCCAAAGAAGGATAATTGTGGTGCCTCATCCAGACAATGCATTAATCCGTCTTTAGATCCCCCAGCAGCAAATCAGCAATCCTGTCAGCACATGAGAAACAGTGGATATGTTAGAACCAGTCATTGCTTTTTAAAATTAGTTATAAAAATCTCTTTGGCTTCTGTTGCATTGGCAGGCTCTGTGCTGGAGCTGGTGTTACCTGGCTGTGGCATTGCAGCTTCACATGGCCCTGTCTGTGAAGCAGAAAGCAGAAAAGTCTCATTTTGTACCCAGTTAATACTGTGCCAGTATTAATTTGGTACAAAAATTACTGTCTGTGATTTCTACATGGTTTTCTCTGTTGCACTGATGCTTGCATTGATAATTTCCACCTTGGTTTGAGATGCAGCAAGAGGCACAGAGCTGGGATGGTTCCTGTCCCTCTCCCCTTCCCACCTTTCTGCAGGGCAGGCAGCTGGAGAAGGGAAGATGCCCTTGGATGGCAGCTCCAGGCCCCCAGGGTGGAGCTCCACAATCACCTCAGCTGGAGCACATCTGCCTGGAGGAGCTCAAACACATCCTCTCAAACACATCCTCTCAAACACATCCTCTCAAACACATCATCTCACACACACCATCTCACACACACCATCTCACACACATCATCTCACACACATCATCTCACACACACCATCTCACACACACCATCTCACACACACCATCTCACACACACCATCTCACACACACCATCTCACACACACCATCTCACACACATCATCTCACACACACCATCTCACACACATCATCTCACACACACCATCTCACACACACCATCTCACACACACCATCTCACACACACCATCTCACACACACCATCTCACACACACCATCTCACACACACCATCTCACACACACCATCTCACACACATCATCTCACACACATCATCTCACACACCATCTCACACACACCATCTCACACACACCATCTCACACACACACCATCTCACACACATCATCTCACACACACCATCTCACACACATCATCTCAAACACACCATCTCACACACACCATCTCACACACACCATCTCACACACACCATCTCACACACACCATCTCACACACATCATCTCACACACACCATCTCACACACACCATCTCACACACATCATCTCACACACACCATCTCACACACATCATCTCACACACATCCTCTCAAACACATCCTCTCAAACACATCATCTCAAACACATCATCTCACACACACCATCTCACACACATCATCTCACACACACATCATCTCAAACACACCATCTCACACACACCATCTCACACACATCATCTCACACACCATCTCACACACATCATCTCACACACACCATCTCACACACATCATCTCACACACATCATCTCACACACATCATCTCAAACACACCATCTCACACACATCCTCTCAAACACATCATCTCACACACATCATCTCAAACACATCCTCTCAAACACATCATCTCAAATACATCATCTCACACACATCATCTCACACACACCATCTCACACACATCATCTCACACACATCATCTCACACACATCATCTCAAACACACCATCTCACACACATCCTCTCAAACACATCATCTCACACACATCATCTCAAACACATCCTCTCAAACACATCATCTCAAATACATCATCTCACACACACCATTTCAAACATACCATCCCAAACACACCATCTCAAATACATCATCTCACACACACCATCTCAAACACATAATCTCAAACACATCCTCTCAAACACATCATCTCACACACACCATCTCACACACATCATCTCACACACATCATCTCACATACATCATCTCACACACATCCTCACACACACCATCTCAAACACATCCTCTCAAACATCCTTACACACACACCATCTCAGTGTGTCTAATTCTGACCCCTTCCAGCTGAGCTTTCACTGCCTTCATCGGGGCAGGAACAAAACGTGTTCCACTGAGCACATTATGAGTCTGCAAAATTTAGAGGTTGGCATAATGAGGGAAGAATCTTCCTGAATCTGGCAGCATTCAGCCCTTTGTTAGCTCCCAGATATATCAAGGACATGCAGGAAAAGAAGCTGAATTAACCAAAAAGGTGTCAATTTAAGGCAAATTGCACAGATCAGCTCTGCTAAGGGGATGGATTTTCCTTCAGAAATAGAGATGGTACAACTTGGTTTCGCTCATTTCAAAGTGAATTGCACTAAAGCAATTTGAGGCCATTTAAATTCTGACTGTGTGTACATAAAACAATTTATTATGGTTTCACTAATACATTTCAAATCCAAATTCATTTGGTTTAATTTTATTGAACATCCCTGAGAAGACAAGATATAATCCATCTCTAAACATCTGTCCTGGGATTTTTTGATTTTTGCATTCTCTCCTTTTTCATCTTCTTTCTTTTGCATATCTACCAGTGCAATTTGAATTTCAAGTGTCCCACTGGGTGGTGTTAGTTTTTTTCTTTTCAAAAGGAACCATATGGAGAAAAACAGCATTATTGCCAACACTAGCATTAAAAATGTGAGTCAGGCCTTAAAAAATGATGAGATTTATTTAAAAGTGTGAATCCTTTCCCCACAAACAATGTATTTACTTATTTTTTTTAGCGTGCATCTGATATTTTCAATGCACACCAGCCACTTTTTCAAGCTGTGATACAGCAAAATCTGGCTCGGCCAGGGAACCCCTGGACTGCAAAACCAAGGTTAGAATAAAACTACCAAATAACAGCAGATATACAGAGCTCTGAGAATTTAAATTTTTGAAGTCAGGAGCCAGGTCAGCACTAGACCTGTTGATGCCATGGGTCAGTTAAAATTAACCTGTTCCATGGGAGACAGACAGAGATTGGCCAGCTCAAACCTGGCAACTGGGAGTTCAAATCCCAGTACAGAAATGCCCCATTTTCTCATTTTTTGAATTAAAATGAAGTCCTGCTTGCTGGAGGGATGCAAGTGAAATTCAATGCTTGGGGCATCTCACTGAATTATGATCAAGTAATCTTAACCTACTACCCACACATATCAATTTTTTCTGTCTGTCTGGTATCCAGATTTTCTCCTACAATGAAGTGTTTTGATCATGTTTTGGCTTAGAAGCTTTTATTTCTTAAAATCAGTTCCTTTTCTAGATTACAGACAGTCTTAGGCGTGGCGAGCTTAACTTCCTCCAGCAATAGAAACTTAAGTGTTCTGCAGCTGGGTCAACCAGATCAGACAGTCCTTAAATGAATTTCTGAAAAAAGCAAAAACTGCTGCTTGAAACTATGGATTTTTAATCAAAATTAAACTTTTAAACAAGTTAATGCACTGAGGAAATATTTCTAACTTGTAACTGGCTTCATTCAACAGATGTGAGCTCACTGTGCATCCACAGATGATGTATTTAAAGCATGAGCAGCATCACAGAAATCTTTTCACAGGAGCTAAGCTCAGAGCTAGTGCCATGCAACACTCACAGGGCTCGAATAAAGAAGGAAATCAAACTGTGGTGCTTGCTCCAAAAAGCCTGGAAGCAAAGCAGTTCCTACAGGTTTACTCATAAATATGCTGAGAATTGACCCAAACCTTCAGAGGAGCCTCTCCCAGCCCTCCAGCACAGCCCCTGAGCTTTTCCCCAGGCAGTGCAGGGTGGAAGGATGCAGAGCAGAGCTCCTTCCTGTCACATCCACACTTGCTGCAAGCATGACAGCCCCAAACCTCAGCCTCCAGCCCACTCAGCAGCACACACAGGCTGGAGAGCCAAGGGGATTTTTTTCCATAGCCCCACTCAATAGAATTCTTTTCTCCCAAGTTGTGCTGTGAATGCATTAGCAGCCCTTCAGTGTTCAGCACTGCATGGGAGCTTTATCCTACACACAATGCAAGTTATATAAGAATAATTGCTGGCCTGCACGCTGCGAGGCTTGATGAAGGACATGTCTACTTCTGTATTTTATTTTTTTTTTTGGAGACATAAGTGTACCATAAACAAAGAACATTAATTATAAAGCAGCTCCCTGGAGAAATAGAAATGACTTGAGGAGTATGAACGATTGCTCTGTCCAGGCCATGTCCCACTGAGATGCAATTTGTTCCCATTTACATCACACATTTTTTCCTATCCTGTATTTTCCTGACTTTCCATTACAACCCACAGTACATAAAGCTCAGTGAATTTCACATCTGTTCTTCACAAAACATGTACAAAATACAGCAAAAATGTTTATGTGGTGTACTTGGAGCTGCAAGTTACAAATATGCAGTTTTTTACTGTAAGTCAGGTCAGAATTTTAAGGCAGAAATATAATCCTCCTTTGCCCCTGAATGACTGAGTGTCCTGTAGACACAGCAGCATATCTTGTGTTTCCATCAGATTCTTTTTGCAGGAAGGCTTTGTTTTCAATATGAACGTTTCTAATAAATTACACGAGGGCAAATGAAGGGAAACTGTCAAATATGATTATTAACCATTAAACACTAGATTCCTGTGTCTGCAAGAGTGCCTCATGCCTGTTACAGGTTGGAGTGAAAGAACAACTCTTTGTCTTCCAGTCCAACATGCATTTTATTTCTAAAATACAGATCGATCTGCCTCAAGGTAAGCAGAAGGGTGTACAACAAAAATCCTGAGGTTTCTTCAGACTCATGGTTCTCATGATCCCTGTGACAAAAACAAAGTGTAAACCTCATAGAAAAATCAGTATTTACTGAGGGCGCCTCAAAGGCAGACTAGAGCACCAGGTTAGATGGACAGAGCCATCCTGCTGGAGCCCCAGTCCCAGCAGTGCTGCTCCATCCCAGTCATGGAATCAACCTGGAAGACATAACACAAGATACACTCACAGCTGGATGTTCAAATCTTTTTCTCCAAAATTCAATCCATGTGTAGGTTTTCCTTAAGCTGAAGTACAGGCCAAATTCACAGAATCATTCAGGTCAGAAAATATCTTCAGGCAGTGAAAATGAGCATTTAGGTGTGATATGAGGTCTTACAGCACTTAAGAGGCTGTAAAAGTCAACTGATATTCTTTGGAAATTAAAAAATGGAAATAATTAATTAATAATGAATCCCCTGCAGAAATGACACCAGGGACAGGTTGCAGGCCAAGAGAAACCAATAGAGAGTAATTAAAATTGCCTTTATCACTACAAATAGCCAGTACAGAAAAAACAGCGTATTTTTGTCTTAACATCTATTTGATAAAGACCTTTTAGCTGTAATATTGACATTTTTGTGACTAATAACTCACTGGAGAGTCACCTACAGTAAAATAAAATAAAAACCCTCTAATTTTAAGTACCAAAATCTCTTTACCAAAGCAACTGTTTTACTGCTGTGTATTTGGGCATACTGGGCAGCTTATTTTAATTCAGAAAAATAAAATAATCTTTCCCAGTACAAAACCTCTCTCCAGCAGCAGAGGATATGCTGGCAATAGTGTAATTAGAGAGATCTGGAATCAGGTAACACCACCAACATTGTTTTATCCTTATCAACTGAAAAAAAGTTAAGTAAATGCCTTTAAAAAGTTAAAGCTGCCAAGGTTAATGCATTGGGGGGGTTGAGTGTGCTGTATTTGTGCAGTACATCTATTTGCCAGGTACAGCAAGAGCACAGCAAAACACGAAGTTTGCCTGGAATTCATGAATATTCAGTTATGGGCAGCTCTAAGCACCAGACTGAATTGGGACACAGTACATGGTAGTATAATTAATTGGATTAAAGTGGTCTGCTGGAAAAAAAATGTTTTGAAAGATTTTAGATGTTTGGGTAAAGAGCTGGCAAAGTCTGCAATCCAGTTCCCATCATGAGGTAACCTATCATCAGGCACTGGCTTCCAAAACAAAATCTGGCAGAAAACAAAGCACAGGCTGACACCACCTCACCAGGGAGGGGGACGAGCTGGGCTCTAGCAGATAGATATTCAAGCTTCTCTTTCATTTTTCCTGGGACACATCCCCTGGGCCCAGGGATTCCACTGAGAATTTCTACCCACGTGAAAATACAGCCATCTGGGAAAACACCAAAAAACCCCAATGGAACAAAAAGAAGCCAACAGTTTTAATGGTCCTTTACTCACGGGACTGTAGTCCTAAGATCTCAAAAGACAAAGTTACTGTGTCTTGATTACAGGCCCACAAATTACCTCCAGAGCCTTTCCCTCTAATTGGGAATACAGAGTTGAGTTGTTTCCTGTCCTAAATCGTTGTGTGGCACCACAAACCACATTTCAGAGATTTCTGTGTTCCGCTGCAGCAGAGAATGATGTTATCCCAGTTGGGGTGCAAGGATTTACTTGTTTAAAACATGACTCTTATTTTGGAGCCACATAAATACAATTTATTTTATAGGCTATCTATTGATGTTGTACATAAAACAACTGTGGAGCCAGTTCTGCACTCTCTCTTACAACATTGGAGGAGCAGCACTGAACTGAGGGCTCTCCACTACACAAATTATATCTCTACATCCTGAATTTGTGGGAAGGGGAAACCTGAGCAGCCAGATGCTCTCAGAAGCCTCACTCCATGGTACTGAAAGCGGGAGATGAGGAGACAATCCCAAAAACATTGGGCTAAAGCACAGAACAAATTATTTGATCCAGACTTTGGTTTATACCCAACTGAGTCCCAAATTGGTCTGGCCTTCTATGATCCTTGAAGAGGAAAAGTTATATGCAATGAAATTAAAGTGAGTCTAGTCCAGTATTTAAAGTCAAATATTCTGGAATAGGTATTAAAGTGTGAGGGAGCTGAAGGTGAATTGTTCTCTGGAGCTAATTGAAGAGCTTCCTCTAAGGGCAGGGAAACCTGTTTTGATACTTATTTTGCTAATGAGATGCAACATAAAATGACTTCCTAGTTATTATGCTGAAATATGTCATGCATATTCAAAAACTATCTCTGAGGAACTGAAACAATTTAGGCAAGATGAGCTACTAAATACATGAAAGGAATTGACTTCATGATCCAGCTAATGATTAGATAGGCTTCACTGTTAAAAATAATGATTGAACCAAAAAAATGTACATTCACATTAACTGCAACCACTAGAAGTTGCTGTGAGCATGCAGGCTGAATGGCAGTTTAATTTTGTTTCAACTGTTTGCTTTTCATTTGTCTTAAAAAAACCCAAGAGTCAATTTATGTTATTTGCATATGTGGAAACTCAGCATCAGTTTTCTTGGAGTTGTCTGATGACTAAAGTATTACCAGCTATTCATTAAGGCAGCAAAAGTGCTTTAACTGTCAAAATGAAGGGGTTTGACACTCTAATGGTGCAGATTCACCCAATAAATTTAAGACAAACATCGGGAAAAAATATTATCCAAGTGGCATCTACTTAACACAATCATGCAGCACTTTCCTGCCTTTAGCAAAGAATTTTAACTAATTCAAAGGAGATCTGCCCTGCAGCATGTTAGGCTACACCTAGAACAAATTTCTAAACTAAAATTGATAAATTCTCAGCAGATTTACAATTAACTGAAAAAACAGAGATGTTTGTCATCTTTGTGATTCTTAATGTTTTTCAGCATCCTCCATGAACAAAAGATAAGTCAATGTGTCCAGGAAAATCTCCAGAATCAGCACCCAGATATGAAAATATGATCCACCCTCCTGACTAAATCGCAGAGAGCCCAGAACCAGCTGAGGAAGGATCTGTGCAGCCCTGAAGGGTGGGCAGGAGGTGGGAGGTGCTCTGGAGTGCTCAAAGATGGTCCAACACAGATTTTGGCTGCTGCTGCTGACAGGTTTTAACCTTCAGAGTGAGGCTGCAAGGACAGGGGTCAGGGAGTCTGATTCATTCCCAAGCTCATTATCAAATCTGTCTCACCCAGGATATTTAATCTCTCTCTGTTTACAGAATTAATGTCTGGTTTATGATCTTCTAACATAACATTTGGGTAATTTGGAGCCTGTATATTTTTTTATATGATCTCAAGGCTGTGACTAACTCAAAACCCTTTCACCCAGCCTTCCCCTGGCATCCCATCCCATCCCATCCCATCCTTTAGAATTACTGGGGTTGCAAATGGGCATTGGTTTACTTCTGCACAGAATCACTTGCGGTATTGAGGCCCTAAATTCTATACATAATAATGAACAAAACATTTCAAAACTTACCCAACAAACAGAGAGGCATGAAAAGCCTTCAGGAGAGAATGTTTGAAAAAAATGTTGACATACTCAGTACATACTCCATGTGCACCTCCTGTGAGGAGGCAGAAGGGAAAGGGTGGCAGGTTTTGATTGGAACAGGCAAAATAGGCAAGTTGAGGTGAAAGATGTTTTAAGCAGAATTTTTAGAAGCACCTAGCCCCAGGTAAAGAGAGGCCGAATGCCTTCACTCCAGCTTTCCTAATCAAGTCAGACAGATTTGCTGGGTACAGAGTATTTCTTGCTTGGGGAAACTGATAATTGACCAAATTTCAATTGGAGGAACCTGTGACTTTGCTGACTAGGGCAGTTTAAACACAGCAGTCACCCACTGTAGCCTCAAGCTCCCAGAAAAGTAGAAAAAATAATTTAACATCCCCATTTTCTTTTGTAAGGAAAGCTTAAAAAAAATCTATCTTTTAAAATTAAGTTACCAAGCCAACAGTCTGTCTCTAAACTGACACTTCACCTTGCTAGGGAATCCTGCACATTGCAATAGCTGGAGCTGATGCAGCTCAAAAGGCACAAAAAGTGACAGAAAGAGTCATTTCAGAACTATAGAAATGTATGGGGCATCCACAGCTTCTCTGGGCAGCCCTGCTGGGAGATTTAATGTTTCATGAATCTAACAGAGGCTTGTTATCCCTGTTACTCTGATGAAAACGCCAAACTATGTGAGAATCCTGCCCATTTGCAAAAGATGCTGCAAGGAAAGTTGCACAAAGCCAGCCCCCAGATGGAAGGTCTGTGACAGGAACTCCTGTGCTGGATGGTGCAAGCCAGAACAAGCCTGGTGGCTGCACAGCTGCTTTAGCAGATAAAATTGGTCTTGATGGCTTGGACACCTTTGTGTGGCCTGGAATGTGCCACACCAAACTGCAGTGTTCAGCTTTACAGCCTCAAATTCATGTCAAATTTATGCTGAGCAAAGGTCTTTCAACTGCCACCCTCAAAGTGTGGCATATTTATGGTATCTCTGAGGCTAAATGAGTTTACTATTAACATGCAAGCTGAAATCTAAACCCCTACACTGCAAGCTCAAATGAAGTATTAATAATCCAGGTGGATTTTTTCATGCTCCACTCTACAGATTTGGACTAGAGCCCAACTCATTCACCTGCAGCTGCAGCATCATTGCCATCATACACACACACACAGTGAGAATGTGTCATTTGATCAATAAAGCAAATATATCTGATTAACAGCCACAAATAGCTGATGTATTGACTAAAACAGCGCCACACACTCATCTTGTTTTCTTTTTCTTTCCTTTTATTTCACTACTGTCTTTTACAATGAAAATATCTTTTGCTGAGAGAAAAAAGCTCCATTTCTTTTATAAAGATCCTTTGTAACCACAAAGGACATGTAACCGCTCAAGAAAAAAATATTGGAATTTTAAAATATTAAACCCATGTTTCTCATGCTTATATCTTTAGAAAGATAGCTGTTTGTGCATCCTGAAGATGAAATGTTTTAATTGAAAAATTTCCTGAGGTTAACAAATAGCTTGTTCATTCAATCCACACATCTCTTATTTATTAATATATGATATAACAGGTTTGGAAGTGATGGCCTTGCTAAAGCTGAATTTGACAGAACACTGATATTCTTTCAGCTGGTAAGAAGGGTACAATAAAATTATAAAACTAGAGGGAATTCATTTTGACAGGGAAAGAAAGTATCTTTATTATGGCGCTATCAGGATCTGCTTTTTCCTTGAGAGGTGCTCATAACTCAGACTCGTTCATCTCACACCATTAGCACATCAAAGCTTGTTTGGTCTGGTAACAAAAACTGGAAATATTATTCACAAACAATTGCTGCAAGGCAATCTCTGCACTTTCAACACAGCAAACTCTAAACTGAAAGTACTGTCCATAAAGTCACTCTGATTAACACATCAGCCCTTTTATGAAGAGATAAACAAAAATGAATGAACAGGTTAATGCAATATGGTTTAAGAAAATAAAGACTCAAAATATGTTCTCATTACCTTTCTCAGTCATTCCCTACTGTTAGTGGAGAGCAGTTTTTGCTGTTGCCCTGACAGCTTGCTCTCCTTTTCTTTTTGCTGTGGCTCAGACAAGCAAACACAGAAATATGGGGAAATGAATCTACAAAGGAGGATGGAAAACAGCATCAGAAAAAATAACTCAGTGTTTTTCAGATGCTTGCTTGCCTGGCTCTTGCAGGGGAGCAGCAACCTGGTATTTACACATTTCTGAGGCTGAAGTAGCCCCCCCACAGCCAAGGAATGGGGCTCCCTGCTGCTCCTCAGCCCTTCCAGGGAAGGGAAGGATGAGGACTCGTGGCTGAGTCACACCACTCACACCACAGAGCCCCTTCCCTGCTCATTTCAGCCATTCCCTCCTGCTCTGCTCACTGCTCTGCTTGTTCTCAGCCACCTCAATGAACAAAATTCCTGTCTCTGAGCTCCAAGCTCCAGAATGCTGCCTGGGAAATGGGTGACAATCCATCTTCATCTTCACTAGCACAGGGATTCAAACATCAGCACAGAGGGACTCAGAGCCAAACTAAATTCAAGCACTAAATTTATTGTTTTCTGTTCTGCCACAAGACCCCAGGTGCTTTTAAGAAGGAGAAAAACAAACCCCTGAGGATTTCATCCCACAGACAGTTCAGATACTGCCTTTACATAGCTGTGAGAGTACAGGTGAACTACTTCACTTTCATCCTTCTGGGAGAGAGGTTTATTGGCACTGATGCCAAGGTTTCAGCCCTGATAGACATGAAAGTGGTAGGAACTACAAAGTATGCAGAGAGTTTCAGCTTTAAATGCTGAAAACAAAGGGGTGGATATTCAGCTCATAGTTCTATGTCAACTAAAGATCAATCTATGCCACATAGGATAATTTACACATCACTAGCAGACACAACTGAGAAGACCAACTATCATCTTCTAATCATTCACTAGGAAGTTCAGAAAAGCCTGTTAGAGAATTGGATTTAGGATCACTACTTAAATGCAGAATTTCTTTAAATGGATAGGTATTTGTCAACCTACCTACTCAGATGCCAGGAATTGCTGCTCTCCAATTTCAGAAAATCTGTGTAACTTATTATGCAATTAACGAGCATCATGGTCAACAACAGTTATGAACACCTGAAATTCCAAAAGGTAATTTAGCTTGTCTGAATTCAATTCAGAAAGAAGTCAAGAAGAGAAAATTGACCATAAATAACAGGTAAGATTCAGTTATCTTCCCAGACTGGAGAAGATATTGACATTTAAAATAAAAAAAGTTCTGGAAATACATTTTGTGGAAATCATATTGGGGACTATTTCAAAGCAATTCATCAGGGTGACATAAATGTGTGATACAATTTTAGTTTGCACATTCTGGATGTCCTTCCCACTTCCACCTGAATGGAACCTTCTAAACATGAAAGACTTAACTGATCTATCTAGAGAAAATATAATGCAGCAGGCATTTTAAATCACAGATTCTGCAAAATTATCAAAGCAAACTTGTTTATTCTTCATCAAAAATCTTTTTTTTTTAAGATGCAGAAAGAACTGGCTACCAAAGTAAAGACAATTTAATGATACTTCAGAAAAATATGGGGAAAAAAGCTTTGACTATGTATCTTTGGAAATAACTTTGAACACAGAGCAGGACAGAAGCGGCTGAGTTACTGAGCACAGTGGATTGCCTGAGTTTTTCATAAATCAAATATGAGATGCACAAGTTAAGAGAATGAAAGATTTCCCTCCTCCAGATGGTAAGCTGCCTAGGCAGTAATTGATTTTAATCACAGATTCCTGACAACATTCTTTGCCCAGGGAGGGCTCAGTAGCTACTGATGTCTGAAGCTGAAAGAATGTGGAACCTGTTTTCAGTCATTTTATGGTCTAGCTCCCAAAAATCACAGTCAACTTTCAGTAGCATAGTTAGAAACATTATTATTCCTGCTTGTTCTGTACTTCACTGCTCAGTTTCAATTCCAGGTGCACTTAAAAGTGAATTTCCAAAAATGCCATTTATCTTTTCCAAGGCACTGATGAAGCTACCAGATATAGATATATAGTACTTAATGCACTTGGTTTAGTAGGTCACAGGTTCATATTTTCTATTCACTCTTGCATAAGATGTAACCAGAACTCCTTGACCTCTATTTTTATAAACTTGCTTCAGTACTTTTGCCAGAAACTGTCACCAAAGTTCAACCCAGTCCATTTAATTTTTCTATACTTTAATGTGAGCATAATTAAAATCATTTCTCTATACTCCTACCTTCCCATTTGCCTCCAGTAATTTTTAATGACACCAGCTATTTTTCACCTTCACTTAAGTATTCCTGGTTATCCCACAAAGTTATGTGAGACAGCCACACAGCCAACATTGATGAATAAAGGACTTTTCACATTTTCTTCTTCTGTTCATTCCATGTTTCTTTTAACTGGCTATTGGGTCCCAAAAATCCTGAAGCCTATGTGTATTCCTTTAATACAATAATAGGCTGTCCCTAAATTGCCTCTGAAAGCAGTCACAGAAGCCCAAGGACTTTAAACAGTGCAAGTGCCTCAGTCTCCAGGGTTTCAGATTGTTTCCCTGACCATGAAATATTGAACAGCATTCTCTGATGATACCCTTCAGAAATTACTCTCTGCAAGTCCCAACACTGACAGACTGCTGCAAAGGATTAAATAATCACCATCAGCCCATGAGCCTCTCCCCTCTTTTGTTTCTTACCAGACAAAAGAGAGAGAGGGAGGAGATTTCTTGCACCTCAAGATCATCTGTATTTCAGAAGGAAGTGATATAAAACAGTTCTACTACCGGGCCTTTGTGGAGGACTTGAACCAGCTACAAATCCAACAATTTTATTTTTAAAATAGATTTCAACATTCCAAAGGAAGAAATGCTCAGACGTGCAGAGGTAACACAAATACAAGAAGCTCTCTAACCTTCACAGAATAATTTCTTTTGTTTGGGCTTTCCAGTTGCTACAGCAAAAGAGTTAAGTACATCATGTACTCAAAATTATCACACTTTTTCTTTATTACAGCTGCACTAGAGGCATCTCTCAAAATAAATACCATGTAGTGCTCTCTCATTTGGTTGATACAATAATAGCACACTGTGTGTAGCCACAGATGTTCTTCACTGGCTTGTGCCGAAACCAATCTAATTTTGTGGGATAAATGAATTGTTCTGATTCCAGGACTTGATTTCCCTGCATAACAAAAACATCAAAAGAAGTGAAGCTTCTTACCACTCAGAGTTCAGATAGAAAAGCTAATTTCTCTTTCCTGAATTCCAGGAAGGTATCTGTGAAGGGAACATCCCTCAGCTATTTGGACAATGTCTGGAAAACAGAAAAAGTTGGCACTGACTTACAAATTACATTAATTGAAATAATAACTAAGTATGCAAAATATTGATTTATCATCAGTGGCAAGACAGAGGATCAGCATCAAAAAAATGAACAAAGACAGAGACTCAGAGAATTCTTTTAACTGAGCCTAAGTATGTCAGGAATTAAGTATTGTGACATGGCGCAGAGTGCAAGATCAGCTCTGCCATGACTTGACAAAGTTGCCAAATTTCAAAGCCATCCAAGTATTTGATGTGAGCTGGTGTCTTCCATACAGTTCTCAGTCCTGATGTCCCTGTCTTACCCACCGACACCACCCAGCAATCTCAGCTGAGGAATTAATTTCAGAGGGGACTACAGAATCCTGTTCTTACACAGAAGTGGCAGAAAAGAAGTCTGCCTATCAAAACCCACCCCCCAAAAAATGATTGAAACTTTTGGAGACCATAGCTTACACCTCTGAGTAGCAAGAACACCTCTTTGTTAAATGACATGGAAGGATTCTGTGCTGGATTTCCAGAGGTGTGCCCACACCCTGTGATGGGAGGCAGCTCTGAACTGAAGCACTGGAGTGAATATCTCTGCAAGCACATTTAAATCTTACATTTTAACGTAATTTTCACATGGAAATGACAGTCTTGTGAAAGTATCACCCAGGACTACACTGAGTAGAAGGTTGTTTTTTTCCTAATGAACAGCACAAGCTGGCAATATTTCCTACTATTATTATACTAAGTAAGAAAGGAAGTTTAGCTGTAACATAAAACAATATTTTTGTAAAAACAAATGAGTACAACTAATTAACAATCTCATGACTAAAAGCAGCAATACAGACCACAGTCTGTACTCTAAGGTATATTCTCCTTAATAATGGATAATAAAGCACTGATATGTTTTCACTCTGAGGAGCAGAAAAAGCAGTTCAGATTTTATTGTTCAAGAAAGCACAGGAGTTAGTTAGTCCTTGCAGGTAATTACATCTGATTACAAAGAACTGTCTCAGACAAAATAATATTTTCTTATTTTTATGAAAATTCATGTGGCAAATAATAAAAATTTGCATTTAGTTACTGTTGCTTCTTTTTTTTCCTTGTGGTGCCTTTGTGCACTCCCCAAACCTGGGACCCCTTTGTCACTGACACTGAGCAAACACATGACAGTCACTCCCCCCAAAAGCAGAAGAGGGGGACAAAGCCATGCAACTCTTCTCATTTAATAGAAAATGAAAGAACCGAGGATGTTTAGATATTTTGATCTAAATTCTGCCATAGTTTGTGGCAGAAACAGGAGCCAAGCCCAGCTCACCCTACAGCCAACTCTGGTACTAGGACCAAAAAAAGCACCTTTTCCCTCTATAGCTCATCATACATCTTTAGGAGGAAAAAAAAGTCAAGCAATAATTTGCAAGACTGGGGTTTAATGACTTGTCACTGCAGTTAAAGAATTCAGTGTCAAATGCTGATGATTTTTTAATGATTCACTGACATGGGCAGGTTCCATACACACAGAGGTGTCTGGTTACTGCACTGCCGCCATGGAAGTTGTAAAAAGTAGAATTCAAACATCTTTCACCACTTCATTAATGAAACAAATTTATCTTCTAATAGAAAATAAGTCCTTCAGTGTTCTAGAACTCCATTTTACATTCATATATAGCCTGTGCCTTGTCTGTTAGCATTAAAAGAAAATCGTTTTGATCAATGCTCTGGCAATGAAATTGCACTCCCCTGAATACAGTTCTCAGCCAGCCTGCAGTGTAAATGATACTTAATAGATAAAGAGACATGCTGTCAAGATCAGCTATGCATGTGTAAAAGCTCAATTGTCCCTGAGGTAGGAAGGAATAAAAGCCTTTCAGATAACACACTGCAGTCTGGTATCATCTGTAATACATTGCAGAATAAGCAACAGGGCTTTGTTCCTCCTCTTCACTCAACTTATTTCCCTCTGCACAAGGGCTCCACCAGGGGAAATGAGGAAACTTCATCACTTGCAAACTGGGAGATTGGGATGAAGGAAACCAAGATTATCACCTGAGCAAGATTATGTTTCTTCTTGGTGTCACAGGTGGCACTAGAAATCAGGAATCTCTGGATTCCAACCCATTCCCAGTTCATCAAACGACATCCCTGCTTCTGCCATCCAAATGGCACATCAGAGGTTTATTCTGCAAGGAGATTTACTCAAAGCCTTAATAGCATTTTACTCTTCCTCATTAGGATCAGCCAGTGAGGAATAATCTCCTTAGTGTGTGGTACAGAAATGACCACAGCCACACTGATCCTTCTCCATTCATTTGGGCAACATCCCCTCCTGATCCATTCCCTAAAATGAAACCAAAACAACCTAAAAAATCAGTAACTGGGAGTCCTTACATAAACACAGCACAGTGGGGAATGAGATACTTCCAACCCAGGTTTATGCTGAGGACTGCTTGTGCTCCTAGCAGATAAACCTATTTGGGATCAAAAATTTTGAGACTTAAATTAAAATATAACTCTACTTTTGCTTTTGCCATATTTTCTAGTCACCCACAAAGTTCCCCGAAATTCTTGACAGCCAGAAGTTGCAATTTAAATAAAAAGCTATCAAAATTTGAAATCTTCTTTCATCAATACAAAACCATGGCACAGTAGGAAAAAAATATTTTGGTTGACAAAAAGAAAATTTCAGCCCATGTAAAACTATGGGTTTCTCTCCCTTGCACTGTAAAGGGAGTAGGCTTGAGTTACTTATTTATAGGTATCATAAAATCAGGCCTATGAAGAGCCATGAAGAAAAAAAAAATCAATCCAAAGAGAGGCATTTGATATGACTGGTTAGAAAAGAAAGTCTGAGGAAAAGTGGATACTCTTTACTTTATCAGATTACTATGAGAACAACATGGGTTTTTTTGTCTTGTTTTGGATTTCTTTTTTTGGATAAAATAAGAGGCAGAAGGCAACAGTATTATTAACAGTTGCTTCAGTCTCCAAATATATTGGAAATGTTCCCAAAAGTTACTGCACAAAGCATTTCAGCCTGAGAGAAAATCAAATTTATTTGGAAAGTTCTTATGCAGCTACTGACCATAAAAATTAGTTCAAAGCACTGTCTTCATCTCCAGCATTGTTTCCAGCTGTGTTTAAGCAAATCTGATTTCCTCTGTCATCATCTGCAGCTGTATTTCCCTTGTATTTGCTTTCTTTTGAAAGCAGTCTACTGTGAAAAATTCAAAGGAAATGCACCTTCATTCCATCATTTTTCCATTTCTTCCCCACTCTGATCACTGATCCCAGACACATATTATCAAAAAGAAGCTGAGTCTGAATTGATACTAAAGGAGAATTACTTTAATACACACAAGGACTCATGAGGTCTGCCCTTAAAAGCAAAGTGTATCAGTGTCAGGGCACTGACGGACCCTGCTCCCCTCTGCTCAGAGAAACCATGACTTGCTCTGGATAAAAAAAAAAAAAAACCAAAAAAAAAACCAAAAAAAAAACTCCACCAAAAAAAAAAAAAAAAAAACAAAAAAAAAAAAAAAAAAAAAATTAATTGCTTTATCTCTCTCTTTGAATGACCACATTCACACCTTCCTCGGGAGGGGACCTCCGCTGATAACAGACTATTGAATATCAGTGCATGACTGATAAGAACTATAACATCCCATTGTGAGATGCTCCGCCCAGAGGGGAGGGGCCAAGCACTGCTACCCCATATACTCCAAGATTCTGAAATTGCAGTTTCAGTTTATTTTTCTCCACGAGATTCCCCAGAGGAACAGCAGCTACCTTTTCCTCCTGGATCTTCAGAGGAAGACTACATCCTTCTCTACAGAACCCCTTGCTCCAACAGAACCACACCTGATACTTCAGAGGACTGCAGCCACATTTTCAATCGGACTGCCACCAGCACCCTGACCAACAGGGTGTCAGGTTGGGTTCTGACTCTGTCAGTGTTGTTCCAGTGGACTGTATTGTTTATTTTATTCTTTTTATTTCTTCCCTATTAAAGAACTGTTATTGCCTGCTCCCATATCTTTGCCTGAGAGCCCCTTAATTTAAAATTGTAGCAATTCGGAGGGGTGGGGAGGGTTTACATTCTCAATTTCAGGGGAGGCTCCTGCCTTCCTTAGCAGACTCCTGTCTTTCCAAACCAAGACAGATTTTGGCGCCCAACGTGGGGCTCGAGGGCACAGAAACCAAAAGGGAATAACAGTTCTTGAGTAATCTAACTTGTGTGTGTGGCTATAGAAACCTCATTAAGCGACACCATGTGGTCCAACTTGCCCTGGTTTGGGTGGCACGTGATCGTGGCTGTATTTCTCCCATTTATAGGCCCTTATCTAAACATGGGTCCTATAACCAAGGCTACTGTGTCAGTTATCCGGTTTGTGTTATGGGTGAATAAGGTGAGGAATTCATGGATTTTTAACTTCCTCTGGAAAGCAGGCACATGGATTCACAGCTATCACACATTAAGTGTGTGTTTTTGGGGTTACTTTAATAATGGAACCTGCTGTAAGGAAATGACCCCAGGCGAAATCTTCTCCCAACCCTTTAGCCATTTCTTTGGGTCCACCCCACCAGTTTTTGAAGGGTTCAGATCCACTTTAAATATTAATGATATGATACAGTGGCTGGTGTTGCTGATAGGCCTGCTCTATTTAGCATTCAGAGAGAAGGGGAGACTAACCTGGATAACTACCATGACACCTACCCCAGAACCTAATACGCCTCCAGAGTCTAGGGATGCTGCTGCCCCAGAGCCTGCCCCTTCCCCACAGTCCACCCCAGCTAGGGATGCTGCTGCCCCAGAGCCTGACCCTGCCCCACAACCCACTCCAGATGTGAACTACCCAGATTGGGTGGGGGGTTTGGTGAAGGAGATAGGCCAGATGCTGAAGGAATACACTTCCCCAGCTGGTGAGAGGCCTTCCCCCCACCCTGAAGAGGGAGAGTCTAACAGTGCAGCAGCAGCAGAACCCACAGATGTTACAACTGTCCAGGCTCCAGCTGAATTGCAAAGGCAATCACAGCCAGCAGCAGTTGCCCCTGTAGAAACAAGGAGATCTAAGATGAAAGCAGAGCACCCAGATAGGGGAGGGCCCTCACAAGCCACAGGGGGAACCAGAGGTTGCGATCATCACCGAAGTCCCTGACGCATGAAAGTCTCCGTAATCTGCACAAAGACATTGTACGACGGGGACGTGAGGCTTATACAACCTGGCTACTTCGGGTCTGGGATCTTATGGGTACAGGTGTCCAGCTGGATGGTGGTGAGGCAAGGAATTTGGGACCCTTGACCCAGGACTCAGGTATCAATCAGATTTTTGTAAGGGAGCCAGGGTCCCTTTCCCTCTGGGAGCGGCTTTTAATAAGTGTCAGAGAGAGGTTTGTTCACAGGGAAAGAATGCAGGAGCAGCACCATAGAATGCGCTGGAAGACTCTTGAGGAAGGGATCCAACAGCTGAGAGAAGTGGCAGTGTTGGAGGTACTTTTGGGAGGGATGGACAGCATGATAATGACCCCGACAAAGTCAGGTGCACAGGGCAAATGTTGTGGACCCTGGCAAATCTAGGGCCATCCCAATACACCACCTTTATTGCAACAATTAATGCTGACACCAACCGAGAGACAGTGGGTTCTGTGGCCAACAAGCTTAGGAATTATGAAAGTATGATTAATGGCCCGATGCAGGCTCATGTCTCTGCCGTAGTCCAAGAACTCAGAGAGGAGATGAGGGAGATGAGGGAGGAGGTGAGGAGGAACAGTTCCCATATGGCACCAGTGCGAGTCACAGGCCCCAGAGTCAGAGTCCAACGTTCCCCAACTACAGAGAGAGGGTACACCCCACGAGCTGACCTGTGGTTTTTCCTGCGTGATCATGGGGAAGACATGGGAAGGTGGGATAGAAAACCCACTTCTGTCCTGGCAGCACGAGTGCGCCAACTCAAGGAGGGAAACACTAATCGAGGGAACTCCAGTAAAGTGAAGGTAGCCTCAACCTCCCATGACCGAGCTGCTGAGTATGATCTGTCAGATCCCCTGGAAGGTACCTCTACCATGTATACCCAGGGTTAGAGGGGCCCTGCCTCTAGCCAGGGAGAGGTACGGGAAAACCGGATTTTCTGGACGGTGTGGATCCGATGGCCTGGCACATCAGAACCACGAAAGTACAATGCCTTAGTTGATACTGGTGCGCAGTGTACCCTAATACCATCGGGACATGTGGGGGCAGAACCCATTTCCATTGCCGGGGTGACGGGGGATCACAGCAATTGACCCTGTTAGAAGCCGAGGTGAGCCTGACTGGGAAAGAGTGGAAAAAACATCCTATTGTGACTGGCCCAGAGGCCCCGTGTATTCTGGGCATAGATTTCCTCCGGAACGGCTATTACAAAGACCCAAAGGGACTCAGATGGGCTTTTGGCATAGCTGCTGTGGAGGCAGAAAACATCAAGCAGTTGAACACTTTGCCTGGACTATCAGAAAGTCCATCCGCAGTAGGTCTCCTGAAAGTGGAAGAGCAACGAGTGCCAATTGCCACCTTAACAGTGCACCGCGGCAGTATCGGACGAATCGAGATGCTGTGATCCCCATCCACAAAATGATCCGTGAGCTGGAGAGCCAAGGGGTGGTCAGCAAGACTCACTCACCCTTCAACAGTCCCATCTGGCCTGTGCGCAAGTCTGACAAAGAATGGAGATTGACTGTGGACTACCGTGGCTTGAATGAAGTGACTCCACCGCTGAGCGCTGCTGTGCCGGACATGCTGGAGCTCCAGTACGAGCTGGAGTCCAAGGCAGCAAAGTGGTATGCCACTATAGACATTGCTAACGCATTTTTCTCCATTCCTTTGGCAGCAGAATGCAGGCCTCAGTTTGCTTTCACCTGGAGGGGCGTGCAGTACACCTGGAACCGACTGCCCCAGGGGTGGAAGCACAGTCCCACCATCTGCCATGGACTGATCCAGACTGCACTGGAAAAGGGTGAGGCTCCAGAGCACTTGCAGTACATCGATGACATCATTGTGTGGGGAAACACGGCAATGGAAGTATTTGAGAAAGGAGAGAGGATCATCAGGATTCTGCTAGAAGCCGGCTTCGCTATCAAGAAGAGCAAAGTCAAGGGACCTGCCCGAGAGATCCAGTTCCTGGGAGTTAAGTGGCAAGACGGAAGGCGTCAGATTCCCACTGAAGTCATCAACAAAATCACCGCGATGTCTCCACCAACTAGCAAGAAGGAAACGCAAGCTTTTCTGGGTGCCATAGGCTTTTGGAGGATGCACATTCCCGAATACAGTCAGATTGTGAGCCCTCTCTACCTGGTCACCCGAAGAAGAACGAGTTCCACTGGGGCCCAGAGCAGCAACAAGCCTTTGCCCAGATCAAGCAGGAAATCGCTCATGCGGTTGCCCTTGGCCCAGTCAGACAGGACCAGAGGTGAAGAACGTGCTCTACTCTGCAGCCGGGAACCATGGCTTGTCCTGGAGCCTTTGGCAGAAGGCGCCTGGGGAGACTCGAGGCCGACCCCTGGGATTTTGGAGCCGAAGTTACAGAGGGTCTGAAGCCAACTACACTCCCACAGAGAAGGAAATCTTGGCTGCCTATGAAGGAGTCCAGGCTGCCTCAGAGGTGATTGGCACGGAAGCACAACTCCTCCTGGCACCCCGACTACCGGTACTGGGGTGGATGTTTAAAGGGAAGGTTCCCACCACCCACCACGCCACTGACACTACATGGAGCAAGTGGATTGCTCTTATCACACAGCGCGCCCGTATTGGAAACCCGAATCGCCCTGGGATTCTGGAAATAATTACAAACTGGCCGGAAGGTGAGAACTTTGGTCTGACTGATGAAGAGGAACAAGAACCAGTGACACGGGCTGAAGAAGCTCCTCCATATAACCAGCTGCCCCCAGAGGAAATGCGCTACGCTCTTTTCACTGATGGTTCCTGTCGCATCGTAGGGATGAACCGGAAGTGGAAAGCAGCTGTATGGAGCCCCACACGACAAGTTGCACAAGCTACCGATGGAGAAGGTGGGTCAAGCCAACTTGCTGAACTCAAAGCTGTTCAGCTGGCCCTGGACATTGCTGAGAGAGAGAAGTGGCCAAAGCTCTACCTTTACACTGATTCATGGATGGTAGCCAATGCTCTGTGGGGATGGCTAGAGAGGTGGAAAAAGGCCAACTGGCAGCGTAGGGGAAAACCGATCTGGGCTGCTGATGAATGGAAAGACATTGCCGCTCGGTTAGAGAAGCTACCTGTGAAAGTCCGTCATGTTGATGCCCATGTCCCCAAGAGTCGGGCTAATGAGGAACACCGAAACAATGAGCAGGTAGATCTGGCAGCAAAAATAGAGGTGTCAAAGATAGACTTAGATTGGCAACATAGGGGGGAGTTGTTCTTAGCTCGATGGGCCCATGATGCCTCAGGTCATCAGGGTAGAGATGCCACCTATAAGTGGGCACGAGACCGAGGGGTGGATCTAACCATGGACAGCATTTCTCAGGTTATCCATGACTGTGAGACATGCGCTGCCATCAAACAGGCCAAGCGAGTGAAGCCCCTCTGGTATGGTGGGCGGTGGTCCAAGTACAAGTATGGGGAGGCCTGGCAGATTGACTACATCACACTGCCCCAGACACGCCAGGGCAAGCGCTACGTGCTGACCATGGTGGAAGCCACCACTGGATGGTTGGAGACCCACCCTGTGCCTCATGCCACTGCCAGGAACACCATCCTGGGCCTGGAAAAGCAAATCCTGTGGAGACATGGCACCCCTGAGAGAATTGAGTCAGATAATGGGACTCATTTCAAGAATGGCCTTATCAACACCTGGGCCAGGGAACATGGCATTGAATGGATATATCATATCCCCTATCATGCACCAGCTGCCGGGAAAGTTGAACGGTGCAATGGACTACTTAAAACTACCCTGAAAGCACTCGGTGGGGGACTTTTAGAAATTGGGAAATGAACCTAGCAAAAGCCACCTGGATGGTCAACACCAGAGGGTCCATAAATCGAGCTGGTCCTGCCCAGTCTGAACCACTGCACACAGTGGATGGAGATAAAGTCCCTGTTGTACACATGAAAGGTATTTTAGGAAAGACTGTTTGGATTACTCCCACCTCAGGCAAAGATAAACCCATCCGTGGAATTGTTTTTGCTCAAGGACCTGGTTGCACTTGGTGGGTAATGCAGAAAGATGGAGAAAGCCGTTGTGTACCACAGGGAAACCTAGTCTTCAGTGAGGACTGTGTGTAAGGTTTGGGTTTTGTTTGTTTGGTTTTTTTTTGTGATACAGATGGAAATAGGAAAAGGGGTGGATAATGTTGAAGATTGCATGCAAGATGTTTTCCATTACCATCTGTATGGCTGATTACCTTGTCAAGTGAGCAGTTTGCTTTATCTCTCTCTTTGAATGACCACATTCACACCTTCCTCGGGAGGGGACCTCCGCTGATAACAGACTATTGAATATCAGTGCATGACTGATAAGAACTATAACATCCCATTGTGAGATGCTCCGCCCAGAGGGAGGAGCCAAGCACTGCTACCCCATATACTCCAAGATTCTGAAATTGCAGTTTCAGTTTATTTTCTCCACGAGATTCCCCAGAGGAACAGCAGCTACCTTTTCCTCCTGGATCTTCAGAGGAAGACTACATCCTTCTCTACAGAACCCCCTTGCTCCAACAGAACACACACCTGATACTTCAGAGGACTGCAGCCACATTTTCAATCGGACTGCCACCAGCACCCTGACCAACAGGGTGTCAGGTTGGGTTCTGACTCTGTCAGTGTTGTTCCAGTGGACTGTATTGTTTATTTTATTTTTTTTTTTTTTTTTCTTTAAAAAAATGGTTTTTGTTGGCTCTCATTTTTTTTTGCGGGAGGCCTTTAAAATAAAAAAAATATAGCAGGGGGGGGAGTGGGGGGGGTTTTATTTTCAGAGGGGGGGGGGGGGGGGGGGGGGCGGGGGGTGGCTCCCAAACAACAAAAAAAACCACCCAAACAAAAAAAAAAAAAAAAAAAAAGAAAAGAGGGGGGGGGAGGGGGCGGTAAAAAAAAAAGAAAAAAAAAGAAAGGAAAGGCCGGGGCTGGGGGGGCTGTTGGGCGGTGTTTTGTGAAGGGAAAAAAAAAAAAAAAAAAAAAAAAAAAAAAAAACAACAAACAAGAATTCAGCTGCGTGAAATCCATTCTTTCAGAAATGAAGAAAACCTTAATTATTGCGTAAAACAACTGTTCTTCAAATGCTGTGATTTCCAGAGCAGAGCACTGAGGATGGTTCTCACTCAATTCTTAGCTCCCTCTTTCAGGGCTTGGGAAGAGCTGCTGTAACCTTGGCGGCTGCCATGCCCTGATCACACAGACTGCAAAGCCTGGGTCTTCATTTTGGACTCTCTGAGAGCTGAAGAACTGAGATTTAAAGATGACCATCTGCATGCTGCACTGCAGGAGAGATACATGCAGGGAGGACACCCTTTTCTGTTCTAATACTTTTCAATCTGTTGTGAGAGCTACTTCTGATTAATTGAGTTAAACAATCTGGTGTGATTTTCTGTTCTTATGAGTTAATGAACTTTTCAGCTGTGTTAGTCATCAGCATGCAAATCAAGCTCCAGCATGATTTAGATTAGAGAAAAAAAACCGACAGTGAAGGGGGTGCTGGGGCTCCTATGTACAGCAGGTTCAAGCTCAGTCAGATTTTTTGTGTCCTGCCTTGCAAAGTCTGTGTCCAGGTGCAGTGAGAGATGATGAGTGCCCACCTGACCTCCCTGCTGGGCCAGTAAGCAGCAGAGCCCAGCCCCAGTGAGGTTCTCCAAATGAGATGCTTGTGAGAGCTGAGCCAGGCTCCCAAAGTTCATGTTAAAAATAACTCCAAATTCTTTTTAAAGATTAATTGCCTGGGTAGAATTCCAATAAATAAAGAAATATGTCTATTGTTTTAAATCCATCTAGAGATTTATATTCACAATGTTCAATTTCCCATCAAGAATGTACAACACATTTCAAAGTCATGCCATTAAATGCATTGTTAAGAAAGCACACACAGGCAATAAACCATCCACAATATATCCTTGTGATAAATTGGTCCTTATGGGTCCCTTCCAGCTCAAGCCATTCCATGGTTCTCTGATATTTGCAAAATCTCAGAGCACAAGCTCTCTGCACATTTCTCCATGAACTAATCCAGTGATCAGAGCTTTTGCACAAGTAACAGTAAATCACAGCACAGAGAAACCCAAAGACGTGGAAACAAAGGGGTGCCTGGTCACGTGTTGTCTCCTCAGACTGAACAGATGGGTTTGTTGAAGGACAGCATCCCCCATGTCAACAGGGGTGTGGAAAGAATCCACAGGATGGGATGCTTGCATGTCTCAAAGAATAAAAATCAGGGGAACCTCTGGGAGAGGAAAAGCAGCTGATCAAAATGATCCCCTCCTCTGTAATGTTGTAATTTCAGTCCGTCCTGCAAAACATCTGAGACTGGAACAGTCAGGGTGTGAGGAGGCTGGGTTAGCCCTCAGTGCTGCTAAACACAACTCCCTGCCTCAAGCAGGGATTTGAATAAACAAACAAGAAGAGAAGAAAATCATACCAGAGACAAGGAAAAAAAACCAAAAACCAAATCCTCAAAACAACAACATAAGAGAGGGAGAAAATAGTTAGAGATAGAAGGGAAGGTATGATCGGACTACAAATTAAAATTAAAAATCTGGGGTTTGGTTGCCTGTCTCTCACTAATTATAACAAAAAATGTCAGATGATGAAGGAAAATACAATTTCACAGCTCAGATATAGGATTTCCCCTCCCCTAAGTTTTAAACTCTATAGGGAAATAATCTATCAAAGCTGATACAAACTAACCAAATAATTCTTCAAATTTGATTCCTTTCTTCAGCTTTTCATCAGCTACATGTACAAGGTTTGCGCGACTGTCGTAAAAGTGTCGTAAAAGGTGCCGGAAAGCGCGACTGCCGTAAAAGTGTCGTAAAAGGTGCAGTAAAGCGCAACTGCCGTAAACCGCGACTGTTGTTAAAGGTGTCGTAAAGCGCGACTGCCGTAAAAGTACGGCTGTCGTAAAAGTGTCGTAAAAGGTGCCGTAAATCGCGACTGTGGTAAAATGTTGTAGAAGGTACCGTAAAGCGCGACTGCCGTAAACCACGACTGTCGTAAAAGTATCGTAAAAGGTGCCGTAAAGCGCGACTGCCGTAAAGCTGTGACTGTCGTAAAAGTGTCGTGAAAGGTGCCGTAAAGCGCGACTGTCGTAAAAGGTGTCGTTAATCGCGAGTGTCGTAAAAGTGTCGTAAAATGTGTCGTAAAGCGCGACTGCCGTAAAAGTGCCGTAAAAGGCGCGGTAAAGTGCGACTACCGTAAATCGCGTTTGTCGTAAAAAGTGTCGTAAAAGGTGCCGTAAAGCACGACTGCCGTAAAGCGCGACTGTCGTAAAAGTGTCGTAAAAGGTGTAGTAAAGCGCGACTGTTGTAGAAGGTGCTGTAAATCGCGATTGTCGTAAAAGTGTCGTAAAAGGTGTAGTAAAGCGCGACTGTCGTAAAAGTGTCGTAAAGGGTGTCGTAGAGCGCCACTGCCGTGAATCGCGACTGTCGTAAAAGTGTCGTGAAAGGTGCCGTAATGTGCAACTGTCGTGAAAGGTGCCGTGAAGCGCCGAGCTTTGCTCATGCTGCGAGTCCGCCCATTGCTGCCGCGAGTCTGCAATGGGACACGACCCCCACCTGCCCGTCAGACCCCAGCGCTCCGGTACCGGCAGCCCTGCTCACCCCTGCCCCCCGCTCCCTGCCCTCGCGGACCCAACACCCGTCGCCCCGGCCGCAGCCACGCCCCCGGCCCCTCCCACCGCTGCCGCCATCCCCGCCTTCGCCATCCCGTTGGTCCCCGCTGTCCCGCCTACTGCGCTCCCCACCCCGGTTCCGCCATGCTCGCGGCCCCGCCCCCTCCTGCCCCCGCTGCGTCCGCCGCTTCCCTCCCCGCTCCCCGTGAGTGCGGCCGCTCCTCCCGCCCCCGCAGTGCCCCTCGCCCCCGCCGACACAGCGCCGGTGGTGGGCCAGGTCCCGTCGCTGCTGCGTCTTTGCAGCCCCTGCAGCTCCCGGCTCCGCGGTGCCGAGCGCGCCTGGCGCGGCCGCGCGGCGTCCCCAGCGCCCCCTGTGCACGTTGCGGCGGGCAGCCTGGCCCCCAGCCTGGCGTTCGAGCGCACGCAGCACAGCCCGAGCTGCCCACGGGCCCCGCGGCAGGGCAGATGCCCACGGCTCACCCCCTCCCTGCCGCCGTTTCGGCGCAATCCCCCAGTCCTGGCACAGCGCCGCTTGCGCTGGGACCGGGGCGCCCCAGCCCGCCCAGCCGCCCCGTGCCGGTGCCGCGGCGTCCGCACCGGCGGCTGCAGCCTCTGCCGGGCCGGCAGCCACCGCAGCTCCCGCCGCCTCCACGGCGCTCCTCCTGCCTCCCGCCGCCCCGGCATCATCTCCCGCTGGCGAGGCCGCCCCGCTGCCGCCCGTGGTCGCGTTCCCGCTCCTGCTGCCGCCGCTGCATGGAGTTTTCTTCCTTATCTAAATGTAACATAAGCATTGTTACAATAATTTACAGTGTGCATAAATTACCTGAGCATCTGTGAACTATTTTCTTTTCTGGTTGTCTCACCTGCATTTCCAGTTGCAATACTGTATTTAACAGGACAGTGGTTTATTTTCAATTCATGCAGAAACCTGACAGGCATTGCTGGGATCACAGTTTTATTCTGGTATTAGAAAAAAACAGAATCTTCTCAACAGACTAGTAAATATTTGCTTATTTGAAGACACAAATGCTGATTTCAGGTGATTTAAAGACAATCTATTTTCATTTAAAATTAAATAGGTTGAATGATGATTAAGCCTTTATGGTATTATTCAAGTTACTGAGAGTGTGAATACAGTCTGACCTGAAGGCTCAGAACCCACAAGTTGATTAAAATTATAACTGGAATTTTTTCTGTTGGGACTGCTGGGGTGCACAGACAGGGGCTGACACAGGCACTGACTCTGCCTGGGCCAGTGCACAGCAGGAGGAGGCAGGGGAGCCATGGCCAACCCACCTGGATTTCAGGTGGGGAAATCCAGCTTGCCAGCACTTGACCCAGGGACTGAATTCAATCCCAGGTCGGGGGACAGGAAGAGGAGGACACACAGTGAGGATACAGGAGTCCTGGCAGGCTGCTCCCCTGGGCATCACCCACACTGGAGAGAGCAGGAGCATCCTCAGGGAAGGTTTCTGTGGATGTTGCTGGACTCTCCCCTCTGGAGCAGGGCAGCCAGGAGAAGTTTCTCCAGAGGAACAAGCTGCTCAGTGGGCGAGGAGAAGACAGGGAAGGAAGAGAACTTGCTCAGGCTGAAGCCTTGCCTTGCACAGTAGTGGCAGCTGGAGCTGCTCCTCTTGGGCTGATTGCTGTTTTCTAGATGCAGTTTCTACATAATTCTCTAGGAGCAACAGGAAAGGCCAGGACAATTCTCAGTAGGACCTTAGTAGAATCTGACTGTCACAGTTACCTATTGCAATTAAAGCTCAGTTGTAAAGCATGGCACCAATCTATTTCCACACATACAAATACCTCCCACTTAAATACTGTCTTGAGACAGGAATTTCTATGAATGAAACAGAAATATACTTCTAGAACTAAAGAAAAGAATGTAATAAAACACTCCAGTTCATGTCTGACACGAGAGCATCGAATGTAGAAACTTCATCTAGAAAAAACAATGTTTGCCATGTTGCTTAATGTGCTTTAGAGCCCAGTTCCTGTGTGTTGCATAAATAACATCTTTGCTGAAGAGACCAAGCATAGGAAAGATCCTGGATTTGCAGATAACCATTTACATGAGGCATTAAATTTCCTTTTGACAGCCACAATTACAACATCACCAAATGCATGTATATGTTGGTGTCCTGGGCCTCCTCAGCAAGGCTGGCAATTTAGAACAAATATTTAGGATACAGTTTCAGTAGCAGGAAATGGAGATGTCTGTGTTGATGCATACATTTCCAAAGCTGAAAGGACAAGGCTTCAGCCCACAGCTGTAAATTATTCATAGCATATTCTGACACACTGGGGAAAAGCCCTGAATATTCATATGCCACACAACTGGTAAAGTCCCTATAAATTTGGGAAATGATGAGGTTGTGGAAACTTTTCTTATTTTCATTACCCAAAAGTGATGGGACAAGCTGTGCCACAGTGGATTTCACCAATACAAGACATGTAAGCAGATGAATTTCTGGAAGACCTGAGCCTTGACTTATAGCTCCTATATTTTTAGGCAATTTTCCCCAGAACAACTGGGGATGCCAGGAATTTGAGAATTGTATTCTGAAACCACAGACACTCATAAAATATTACTCATTGTATTGCACTCATTTGTAAATCAGATTGGAAATTGTTTTCATAATCCGTCCATATTCAATAATGTAAACATCTGATACATGATTCTCTCTTCTCATAAATCTTATTTAGCTGGATAAAATGAGTGCAAAATATAACTATTCCAATTTGGTTACATCTATTGTACATTAATAAAATTGACTACTTAGTGCCCTTGATGATAAAGAATGTAAGTGCCCAGTGATTGCCTCTGAATAAAAAAAAAAAATCACTATTTCTGCAATGTTAGTAATTTTTATTACAGAAATACACTACAGTGCCAGCTAAGCACTGGAAAATCAAGAATATGGTGTTCTTTTTCCTTTTGAAAAATCATTTGATTTAACCAAGCGGATCTTCTCTGACCATACATCATATACTTCATATGAGCTGAGATATGATTCTCTTATATAGCTTGAAACATCTTTAGATAAAGCATCCTTTTATTTCTGCGTGGAATCAGTGGGGCTCAGATGTCTGCTTTAGGGAGAAATGAATTCTGCCCCAAACCCAGAGCCTGCACTGGCTCAGTCTGTACAGGGAGTCAGGATCACTGGTTCAGGTGAATGCACTCACTTGGGTCTGATGCTGGATGTCTTCTATGGAGTCACACAGCAGCAAATCAGTGACAGAGCCAGGATGGAACTGCAATTTTCTGGCCCTTCCTATGATGCCTCTGCTTCCATGTATTACTGCCTTGCTTTTGAAACTCAAGCAGAACAAATTTTAACTTTGTCCACGGATACGACATCAGGTTTAAAAATGCCAAAAACCAGAAGCCCACATTGAAAAGCCACGTTTGTAACACTGACTTCTCCTTGCTGTACACATAATTCCCACTGACATGAGCACTAATGTGGCATTTCAGCCTGGTGCACTGGGAATTCAGCTGCTGAAGGAGTGCAAGCACACAGTCCTCAGGTGAACCAGCCTCAGGTAGATTTCAATTACTCTGTGCTCTTTCAAAATGACAGTTTCTGATCTTGGGATTCCACTGGCTACTGAGCTCCAGAAACAGGCATATTGTACATGGCAAACAGTTATTGTATACACTGGGTCACTAGCCAGGTTGTCACCAGCCTGCCTTTAGTGACACACATCTACTGTCTGCAGCAGTTCAGGACTCACCCAGATATCCTGAAATTCAGCTTCAGAAATGCACAGTAGGGCATGGGTCTTGCTCTGGTGGAAGAAAACTATCCTAAAATTCTGCAGGATTTCCCCATGTAGAAAAAGAGTTCCTGGAAAGCTTGGAGCTGTTCAGCATTTCTCAAGATTTCCATCCTTTCTTGGGCACCTCTCTTTGCTTCAGGGTGTGTGGTTAAGAAATGCATGTGGGGCACTCCTCAGGAGGAAATTACAAATGATAAAAAGCCTCTCTGAGGAGCAAGAATGATGCATAAACCAGAGCACTTTCTGACTTGCATTTTTTATGCATGCAAACCAACCAATTGCATACATCTATGCCCATTTCATGGCCCTTAAGCCAGGAGCAGTCTTTTACCAGACCCCTGAACTGCACCGTGCACCCATCCACAGAGACCCTGTTACAGCTATAAAAGAGTGAAAGCATACAAAATCCTTTCATATTCCAATCAGTTCTGTGCAGACGCACCCAGAGAGATACACAGGCTGACAAACAGAGTGAAAGCACTGAGCAGTTATGTAACATCTTCCCTAAAACTCTGTAGAGCAATATAACCTTTTAATTTCTGCAAAGGCTGTAATGATACTCACAACTTGTTTACAAAATAGTGATCCCTCTTTAATCATTCGGTATTTCTCATATGTTGTACTGCATATTAAAAGATTTCAGCCTTTCTAAAATAGATCTTGGTTATATAACATCAGGCACATGAAATAGAGTTTTCACTCTACAGTAGTTCACACCAAGAAGTACCTCTGTGATTCCTACATGGCTTCAAGCAATGCAGTCTTCACTGGAAAAGTTGTTTTCCAATTAATTCTGAAAGTTTTCAAAGAGACTTCTGAAAATAAAGGAAGTAGTTTATTGTCCCATATATATACAACTCTATAAAAGTTAATTCTTTTAATTTGGTAGCATTTCAGATTATATTATCCATGCATAAACAGAGAATTCACAAGAACAGAATCCAGACACACATTCTCCTCCCATAAAAGCAGATATACCACACCAAAGGCAAAGCTTCTACAAATTATAATTTTGTGCAAAATAAATAATAAACTGTGGCACTTTTTTCTGCTAAAACTGACAAAAAGTTACCAGATGTCAACTGAGAGTTTAACTGGCTGCTGAGCCAGTTCCCCTCACTGTGAAAAATGCCATATTTTTGCACTGAAAATATATTATATTTTGCAGAACTGAACGTTCCTTCATACATGCATGCACAGACACAAAGAGACAAAAGCAAGCACGGATTTTTATTCCATAGTGTGATGCAACTGATTTGAACTTGTTCACAGTGGCGCTCAGGAAAGATAATGCGCTCCCAAATTGGGCTCTAGAGGTTTGGTCCTGCTCTCATTAGAGGCATTAGAAGAACTCTCTGTGATTTTACCAAGAGCCAGGATTTGGTCCTTAGGAAGATAAGAAAACTTAATATCAAGTGTTGCGATCTTCTTAAAAGATATTGTCACTATTGGTTGATTTTCAGAACGAGCATCTCGTAAGTAGTTGGAGCATTTGTTGTGATAAGAAGTTCTGCTCATGCCTCTGGCTTTTCTGAGTTTCTTTTTACTTTGTATTCTTGTCTAGTAAAAAGATAAATGCTCAATGAACAAGGGTGTTTAAAGTAATTTTCTTTCATTTTAATTTGCAGGGGTTTGTAAGATTGCAGTGGCTGTGTGTAATTTCTAAAAACACAATAATTTGCATACATTAAGAAGGTATGTGTGTGAAGTCTGTCATTACCTCTGTCTCCTGCAAAGCTTTTCTATATGAAAAGAGATTCTGATTCAGAATTATGAAACACATCTATAAATACTGTAGAGAAATTAAATTAATAGTACTTGGCAATTATTTCTTTTCTTGAAACATTAATCATTGGGTCTTGTTCAGAACCTGTTTAATTCTGAGTAAAAGTGAAGACCCACTGGAGCCAGAAAATTCATCATAAATTGGAACTCCATTTAAGTGACAAGGAAACTAAGAACTGGAAAGTTTAAGAGACTTGCAGCAGCTTTTCAATTTTTTTTTTAACACCAACAAGTCTGTGTTCAGAAAAACATAAGCTTTTTAGAAGTCTTCAAACCTCATACCATGTTATTTTTGTTACAAAAAGGAGCTACTGAGTATTGAACAGTTTTAAAGTCTTGCCAATGCCAAGTCTCCTAGTGAAGAGCTACTGCATATTCTGGTCTGTGTGTGAACCTATTTAGTGCATATTCAGTTGCATGAAAAAATAATGAAGCAAATTGCATTTATTTAAGGACTGATTACATCAAATAAGTTGTTGAAGGTAAATCAGAGATTTAGAAGGGAACAGTAATTACAGCCAGTGATCTAGATATCCACTATAACCCAAAAAAAACCAGCAAAGTGTATTTGTATGTAGCTCACATCTCTGTATATGGTGTTTTCTGGCCTGGCTGGCCATGCTGCTGAGTTTAGTAGAGGACAGGTCTTTCATGGTGCTTTAATGCTCCAACCCCAAGATGAAGAGCAGTCCAGAGCAGCTCCAGTTATAACCATGGCAACACTTCATCTTCATTTTGGCAGCTCAATTCCTTTTGCCCTCCTTTTGAAGACAAAGATGTCTATATCGCCTGCAAGTCATTTTTTTTTTAACCTGAGTGATAAGAATTGTTCTCGATTTTCCAAATCAAATCTCTCTAATGCCTTATAAAATGACATTTCTGTCACAGTTCTACTGGAGATTTCTTGCCTGACATACATCTCAAATGGTTCTTTATTTTATTCCATGGATGGCTTACAGCAATCCTGTGAGTCAAGGATTGCAGTTGGCTTCTTCCTCCTCCTGTTATTTTCAAAGAACTACTTTCAGGCTTTATTCATGTATGTTTATACTTACATTTTGTAGGCAGCATACAGGAATTATTAAATGAGGTTTTCTAGCATGTGTTAACCAGGTTGTCTGATTTCTCATGCCTCTTGGCTTGGAAAGATAATTCTATAACACCATATAATGCAGGGCCTTAGTCTGCCTCTAACAGAGCTGATTAGGAGAGGGCTTGCCTTGAGTTACTCCATAATTAGCTGCAGAAATGTTCCTTGGCCCCCTTGCTAAAGCATCTCAGCACAGCATTTTCAGAGCCACAGTGCTGGGTTAACAATGACAACAACAGCACTTGCCCTTGCCTGAGTCTCCTGCTCGTGGCACAGGATTTGTACTGCTTGGAATTTCTGCTTCTGCAGAAACAAGTAAACACTGAGGCAGATTAGAAAACAGACTTGGCCTCACAATCTTAATCATTTCAAGTAACATCTTTGTTACTGTATTAGTCACATCTTTCACAGAGAAAAGGACTATGAAACCTACTGCAATTTTCAGACTCTTCTGCCAGATTTTGTTTAGTTCAGAACCATTATACTATTGACTATGTTTGCTTATTTTCACTTCTCATTTGTGTTCTATTGTGTTTCATTCCAGTTTTTCACTCTGGTTCATCTCTAATTCTATTTCCTGTCTTCCATGGTTGAACTCCTTCATCTCTCATCGTTGTATTTGCATGAAACAACAGGTCTAGCACTTAGATTTGGTTTTGTGCTTGTCAGATCACAGAGCAGGATCTTCCCATTAATTACATTCACTCCTCTGCAATTTTAGTCTTTGTTTTGGTTTGAACAATTCTTTTAGTTACTGAACAAAACTTTGTACTTTTCATTCACATCTTCTGGTATTTGCTATCAGGAAGAGCCTCTGTACCACTGTACATCTTAGAGGGATGTATATGAAGCCTTCAAGTTTTGACATTTCAGAAACCTCAGGGACACATCTCATTCCACTTCCCTTGCTCACCTTCAAAACAAAACCCCCAAAAGAGAGATTTCTCTGTATTATGCAATGGAAAATTAGATCAGCTAAAACTGTTGGCTTTAACCTTCATTAATTTAACATCTAGTTCATATCTGATTTCTGTGTCCCTGCACTGTAAGAAAGAGAGTAATACAAGTTAGCTCCCTAATAAGCTCCCAAATATTTAATTTTTAGGTCTTTTGGCTAGAACTGCCCCAAAGATAAAATTTTTATTTCATTTATCTTTTTCAGCCTGTTTTTTATTACTCATTTCCTTAGCATGGGAATTATCACCAATTATCACCAAGCTGAGGACTGGGAGGGACATTGCCAGAGCCATCATCCCTCTGCAGCAGAAAATCAGAGAAACAGACAAAAAACACAGCCTTTCACCTCATCACAAAACTGAAATGTGTTTCCTGCCTGGAACATGCAAATAGCTATTTTGGGTACAGCTCTGGGGCTGTAAGGTGCAAAGAGCAAGCCTGTCTATGACTGAAATAGCTGTTATAGTGATTCTTGCTTATTAAGCTTTCTAAAACCCATCAGCACATCCAGACAGACCCTTGAAACTTTCCTACAGTCCAAGGCAACCTTCTGTTTAAGATTTTAGGGTCTCTCCTGCCAGTTATACCAACAGTGAGAAGAGCCATACCCTGGGTCCGTGGGTAAAATAAATGGTTAAAATAAAAAATAAAATGGTTAAAATAAAATAGAAAAACCAGCTGTGGGCAAGGACTGGACTGAAAATCAACCCCATCACTTTGCAGGCCCATTTCACTGTCTGACACTGCTCATCTCTACCACTGACCATCACACACCCAAGCCAAGCACCCTCCTGTCAGGGGGCAGCAGCTGCCAAGGGGTTTGCACATTCTCTATCTTCCCAGTTTCAGGTGGGAGACACTGAAATACCTAAATACCTCCCAGAGTCAGACATTTCAAACTCAGAAGAAAAAGTCATGCTCTGGAATATTAAATATAGTCTGGTGGAAAAATACTTGACTCCTCTCTAAAATGCTGTGCTGTTAAAAGAATGTGGAGCACCATTTTCTAGTTCTCCATGGGTAGGTGACCTCTATATCACTTACACACTGCTCCATTAGTCAACTCTGCTTTTTCTGGTTCCAACCCTCAGTGAGGAATTCTGCAGACTCCAGCTAATTGTTGCAAAAAAAAAAAAAAAAAAAAAAAAAAAAAAGAAAAAGAAAAATTACAGTCCTGAGAATTATTTCTGGATCATCACAAGTGCCTGTCACTGTGAGTAAAGCCATTATCTGGAAGCACTTTCCATGGAACAAAGCAGCTCTCTCCCATTAGTATGGACTTGTAGGGGCACACAAATATAGTGAATTTGCTGGCAATATTCTTAAAGATGCTGCTCCAAAACTTGCACAGGGAACTTCTACAGGGAAAAGAGCATCACTGCACTGTTCCCTGCCTTCAAAATAATCAGGTGTTATGAAGTATGGATCACTTTGTGGGTATCAATTACAGGAAATTCTGCTGACACATCCCTCTGTCGAGATTTAATGGGACAGATTTGCCTGTAAATAATGTGCTGAAGTTTGTCACAAGAAAAGAATTATTCCCAATGCAAATCACTCTCTTCTTTACCCATTCTCTCCTCTTTTCATGGATAGATAGATAGATAGATAGATAGATAGATAGATAGATAGATAGATGGATAGATGTATAGATGAATATATGGATAGTAGATAGTGTGTTGGATAGTATAGATGATAGATGGATTGTATGGATAATATAGTGGATAGTGGATAGTGATAGTGTAAGGATAGATGGATAGTAGTATATATAGTATAGTAAGTGTAGTGAGATATGTATAGATAGATGATAGTATATGTGTTAGATAGTGTGTAGTAGTAGATAGATAGATAGATAGATAGATAGATAGATAGATAGATTTACAGTCAGGGATGACACCTTGCTACACATGTGACTCACATGTCACCAGAATTTGAAAATAAATATATAAAGGACCAATAGGATGTACCAGAATAATAAAAACTAAATTTTCTTTCTGGTGAAGAAAACAACAATAAAAGGATGCATGTGGAGCTCACTTGAGGTAAGATTGATTAGGTGTTACTGATAGAGCAGGAAGCCATATTCATTCTGTTGAGTTCCTGTGCTATTTTTCTAAAATACAGGGAAATAAACAGTGGAGACATTGAAGTGACACCTGAAAGTCTATCACAGCAGTGTCTCTGCAGCCCTGAGCCTCCTGGGATCACTCAGAGCCTGAAAAGCAAGCTGGATTTATTAAAGAGATTTTTCTAAGAAATCAATAATTTTTTTATCATGACATTATTATAATATGATCCTGAAAATATAGATTTCATACCATCATGGGAAGGAAAAAATGGTTAATGTGACTACTGAAAGAAGTAAGTGGTGTATTTGGTATTCTTGGGCAGGATCAGTTCTGTCCCAAGGTTATATAAAATATTTACAGGACAGGAGTCTCTGCATTTCATTTTGAAGCTGCCATAAAAGATGCCAGTTCTACAGAGAACTCCGCTCTTTTTGAAGAATCAAAAAAATTAAAATCCTCAAACACAAAAATAGTTTTATTTTAGAGATAAAATTTTGAACATTATGATTCCTGAATTATATGACTTTGACTGGAACACATCCTTAACATGTACAAATTTCTCATGATTCTGCTGTCACATAAGCCTGATGTGCCAGAAAATACTTTATAAAGTTAATTTCTTAATTTAAAAAATAAAAAAAAAGAAAGAAAAATAATATTTATAAAATACATATTGACAAAACTTATTCTTTTCTCATCCCTATGCCACCCCTGGCGAGCCCTAGCAACAGCTCAAAACATCATTTTACTCTGTGGAAAAACTGTTATTAAATACATGTCCTATGACAGAGATATTCAGTATTACTCAAAAGATTATCTGAGCATTCCAAATCCCACAAAATTCATTTTTTTTGCTGATAAGCTGTAAGTAGACAGAACTCAAACTTTGTTCTTTTGTTCAAACTGTGTTTTATGGCATTTTGTATTTTTCTCATTATCCTCTTTCTAATTGTTTCTAGTTTTTGACAAATCCTACCTGAAGTTCCATACTTTAATTGTTTAAAAAATCTATTTTGTAGAAGCCCTTCATTAAGTAATTAAGTAGTTAAGTTTAGGAGTTAAAACTCTAAAGTTAAATGACAAATAATAAATTATCGCTCATTAGGTAATCCTGGTCCTGCAGTTGATATTTCTCAATGCATTTGCTGCTCTCTTTTTACAGCATGGTTACTCATGCTTTATTTTTATCATTTATTATTTACAAAGAACCATGTGTTCCTCGTTCTTCACAAAACAGCAAATGTTCCAGGTCTCTGCTCAGAAAGGCTCAGGATTTATGATCAAAAGGATGTGGATTCTTCTGCTTTGAAATGTTCTTGAATATTGCATCACAGAACAACCAGCAGGAAAGCCAACAGCCCATCCCAGCCCACTGCTGGCCAACAAGCCCAGCCCAACTCAGGCCTTATTTGTTACCATAAAGCCCCAATCTATTTCCTTTCCATGATTTCCATTCTTTCAGCACTGCAGAGCTGATGTTCCCATCACATTTTGGTACCCCTCTCTAATGTGTGTTTGGGTGCTGGTTTGTCCTCACAGTTGTTCACTGAAATCTGAATTTAAAGGGCTTGAAAAGTGACCACGACCCCAAGCTGCATTGCAGAGCATCACATCAAATTTCTTTGTTCTTTTAAGTGTAACTCACCAGCACACACTGGGTATCTGGCTTATGTGAATGATAGGTCTATAAATATAACTTATAGCTCTTTAAACTTGTTCATTCCATCCATGTCTGAGTGCCAGAGACATCTCATTAACATTCCTGATATGCCAATGAACACGATGAAGAATTGCATGAACATGCAGAATTGATTTTTACCCTTCTTTTTACATTTGTTCATGAACAGTTCATCCTGTGATAACAGCAGTTAAACCCTTTACCAGCTTTCTAAACTGTCTTGCTCTTTGTTTAACCACTTCAGGTTTTCAATGAGCTCCAATTTTGTAACTTCTGAGACGTGGAAAACCCACATACTTGAATTTCTCAAACTTAAAACAGACAAACCATGGTAAATGCTGTTAAAGCCATGATTAAAAACTGAGATGGCTCTTTCTCTCAGACCAAGGAGAGTAGCTGCCAAAACTAGAGGGGTTTTCAGGTGTGCCAACTTTTCCTGAGGTCTAAAATAGGAGTTAAATTTAAAGGCACATCAAGGCCCTCTGAGAAAGGGAGTTTCAAGTTTATAAAACAGGCAAGTGGTACTCGTAAGAGGGAAAGGAAATTTCCCAACCTCACACATTTATTCTCAGATATGATGTAATTGTGCTCTTCTTTCTAGAGAAAGAAATGTTTTTTCTGAAACATCTGGTTATAAGTCTCAAGATATCTTCATATAATTTGTTCAGAGATGCAGGGCACTACATGAACCTCATCACTCACTTAAATAGCCACATCATTGTATTTTATTTTCCCTATTTTTCTCCAACAAAGACCATATGTATCTCAGTGTCAGCTTTGCTTGGTGACCCCAGGAGGACATTGTGGCACCATATAGAAGAACCACTTGAAGATGTGAATTTTTGTACCATGTCAATAGAGTGAATAAAGCTAAAATATGGACAAGAAGAGAACAAAGAGGTCACCTATGAGAAGAAACTCACTTTGTGACAGAGTTATGGCTACAGAGGAAGTCCACGGCCACAGAGCAAAGATGAGGAAAAGTCTGTTCTGGAAATACAGTCTCATCTCCCCAACTGTATCCTTCCCTTTGTGACTAAGATTTAAAAATTCAAAGCTGATGGAGTAATAAATGCAGTTTACATGATGTTGAAGCTAAAATCCAACATTTTTACTCCTCTGTTAAATTCCTGACTGAACCAAGAAGTTCCTTTGGTTTGAGGTAAGATGTATTTCTTCTGTCAGTCATTAGGCTTTGCATTTTTGGGCAAACAAAACCAGAAACATTTCCCTACAGATTGAGAGAATTAGTTATAGGTCAGAAACCTATTATGCTAATTTGGTTTTAAAAAAAGCCGAAAACCAAAGGAAAAAAGGTCTCAAGAGGTAACAATACCAATTCAACTTATCTCTACTCATGTTTTTAAAGGAAGCAGTCAATCATCTTTTATTTTTATTAACAAGTCAGTTTTTACAGTACAGCCAAGTTAGAATTGGTTGCAACTGTGGATTGCAGAAAGTGATTAAGTGATCACTTCCCAGTCCAAAGAAATGGCTTCAGTCATACCTAAGATATTTAGGAATTTTTAGGCTTATATAAACACTCTTCTGACTCCCTTTCAGAAATACAAAGACATATTTTGGGAACAGTTTTGCTTCAACGACAAATGATTTTACATTTCAGGAAAAAGATTATTTCAAAACTGAAGTTGTCAGTACTTCAAAGTTTCCAATTCTTTTAACTTTCCTCTGAGATTCAGTAAATTCTTTTCTCAAATGAAGGTAATGATAATCCATAACTTCTAAAACTTCTAAAAGGTTTTGCAGTGCTTAAGAGAAAAATGTTACAACAATTGAAAGCATTTTTGATTTTTTAGTTAGAATAGAAGAGTGTCACCTTGGTTGAACTGCAGTTCACACTTTAAAGAGATTACAGGTGTTTTTGTCATGTTATTTTTGTAAATGTTTTTAGCTCTGAAAATATTTTAATTTCTCTTCTGCAAATGACACACATATAAAAGCATACCAAATGCACAGTGTCAACACAGCTCCCAGAAACATTCACTTATCTGGCCTTAGTTCTTCATATTTTTATTTGAAATTGTACAGCTGTATTGGAAAGAAATAACTCATGTGTTGCCTTTTCTCCCAAGAAAGTGCCGTGAAAATGAACTTGCAGATTGTATGGAGGAATCATGACCAGATCTCCATAGCCTGACAGCTCCAGTAACTGCTCAACAGGTTGGAGCAAAAATAAAGGATAAGTAGGGGAGCTGAAGAAATGCTGAGTGCTTTGGAAGGAGTTGCAATTAAGGTGGGCAGAACATAATTTTTTTTACCTGGAATTTAAGCAAGACAGCAGAGCCAACATGCCAGTAATGTAAGGGAATTGAGATGCAGGCACAGTAGATATTTTGATCACTATTAACTCACTTCACAGTTCTTGTAGGGTGATAGCACAATCTGTTACCACTGGAAGAATTGTGAAGCTTTAATTGAACACATTAAAGTCTCTTTATCCATTATTGGAGAAAAGACTTCAATATTATACAGCTGAAGTGCATTTTCTGAATCCTAAATGGAAACACCACTCAGTTTCTGAACCAAAGTTTGCATAAACAGTGCTTAAGCAGCAATTTCCTTGATCTGATTTATGAAGAGGCACTGAGACTGGAGCATCAGTATTCCAGAATCAGCTTCTGGAAGGATTTTGAGCGCATCAGTAAGAAACACCCTGTCACAAGGAGTAGATACACACTGGGCAAGGTATCTTTAGCAAAAGCAAACAGCAGACATGCAGTAATACATAAAATAAAGGAAAAATTCAGATGAAATTCCTCCATACTTCAGAGAAGGATGTGAGATTTGAGAGCTTCTAAAGCAGAGAAAGACAAGACCCAGATTTTTCTCCAAAGTGCCTCCATCTATTCATTTGGTTACAGAGCAAAGCAGGATGATATGCAGTAATCCAAATAAAGTGAGTAAAGGGGGATGCATTAAATGAATTAGGCTGTTGCCTCCTCCTTGGACCTACCAAGTAGTTCTTTTGCCAAAGTACAAATTCTCTACATGCCCTCCAGCTTCCCCACGTCAGCAGCGTTTTTGCTCCTCATCAGCCAGACGCTTCTCAAGTTAATTCTTTTGCCATGAGCTGGTCTAAACAAATCTCCCAGCACACATTGCATCTTCCTCCCTGCCTCATGAAACAGGGATCTCACTCAATCCCTATTTTCTCCCTTGTATCTAAGCAAATGCATATGTCTACTACACATGATATCTTAATCACTAGTACCTCCCGAAGAAAAGTTTCAACATCTGCTGTATCTTAATTATAGCATCTCAAGGGACACCAGCTGACTCTGACATTAGTTAGCAAAGCCTTTCCTATTAGGAATTCTTTGAAGGCCAAATTGTTCATCTGAACAATGCAACAACACAGCAGGTGAAATACTCTGATGCAGCAAAGCAGCACAAGATCCATTTGCCTTCCAACCCCTCATGCAGGATTTACTTGCTAAGCCCACACCAGGGAAGGTAAATACCTCCTGCAAAAAGATGAATTCCACTCCAAAAGAGGTGGAGTTGTTCTGTAAAGAGCAAGCCTTTGTCAGGTATAAATTATCACAATGCTGTTGTCATGGAGCTGGGAGAATTTATCCCTGCTGAGGATCTGCTCCAGGATTTTCCAGCTTTTATTGCTGTGTATGTATTGTTGTAGTGAAAGGTTGTCTGTCATGGTGAAAACGAGCACAGCACAATGATTTGTTTGTATTTATAGTTATAACTCTGTGGCTTTGTGTCTGTTAGTCATTGGTTTTTTTGTTTTTTCCTAATCACATCTGCTCATGCTACTTTCTGAATCTGAAATCCCCCATTAAGATGAGCTGTCAGTAACAGCTTTTTATCAGAGTTTATAACTCTCTGCTGGCCCTGGGACATGTGCAACTCATGACATGATTGCAACTGAGAAAGCAGAAGTAGGGAGGCTGTGCTAGTGACAAGTTTAAAGAGAAGCAGTGCTAGGAAAGTTTAGATAAATTCCTGGTCTAAGCCCTCAGTTTACATGACCAGGTAACATCCCTGACAAAGTGAGGAGGTGTTTCTTTTAGAAAATCATGCAAATTCATCATTAGTGAGAATAAAATATTCACTTTAAAAGTAAACAAAAAGTGAATAAGTAAAATTTGTAACAACTGTCCTGTAAAGCTTTGCTCAGTTGCACAGCTGTGCAGAATCTCTCTGACATAGCTGGTTGTAATGAGAATGTCTTATTTTTTGGGATTAGATTTATAAAAGCACCAAGAGATCTGTAAGTGCAAATCTCATGTCTTTTCTCTGAGTCTTGTGTTATTGCATCAGTCACATTTGCTTTGAAAATAACCTCTTCTTATTCCAGTGGGGTTTTTATTCTGTTCTTCACAATCAGGACAGGTAGTCAAGCTGGCCCAAAGCCAAAGTAAAAATATTTCCTCTGCACTGGAATCTTATATCATCATATAGATATGAAAGAATTCCTAAAATGAAACCAGATTCCCTGGCACTGAAAAACTAGAAGGCAGCTTACAAAGAATCAGTTTTTCAAAAGACAGACTTCAGAGCCCAGTGATGCACTTTAATCACTTGTTTTACAGAGATATTTCTCACATAAGCATAAGATGCAAATTATTATTCTCACCCTATCTCAGCCTGTTAGACCTGATTGCTGCTGATGCACATTCTTTAAAGAACTTTAAAATCCAGATTGAGATTTTTATTTCCTCTTTGTCAAAGAACCCAGTCAAATTTTGTCTGCTACCATCTATGCATCCCAATATGCTAATATTTTGTTAGCAACTGAAAAAATGATGCCTTTTTTTCCCTCTCTGTAGTCAAAATGAATATCTGTTATGAATATGCCTAGAACCATTAAATAATGAGCCTGAAATAGAAGTTATTTATGAATGACAAAAAACCCAAAAAGAAAAAAGCAGCAGGATTTGTTTGTGGCAGACCAGTCTGACACGCTGAGTCTGACATTTACAAACTCCTGCTATTTAAAAGTTACTTCCTTGCTATTAATCCTGTCTTGCCATTTTTGTAACAGCAGAAGAAAAGATGAACTGAAGCTGGTGTATTACCATAACTGGTGACCCAGCAGCTTTTCCCTTGGCAGGTGTCCCCCAGCTCCCTCCACCAGCTTGTGCTGGAATCAAATGAGGATCTGTTCTCCTCTCAACGAGCTGATGTACACACTTCTCTGCATGGCTGCCTCTCTTGCTGTGAAATGCTGTAAAATACAGAGATCCTTGTGCTGCCTCTCCACATGACACCACATCAAACATAAAGAATACCAAATGACTTCAGGGGTGACACTGAATCACTCTGGAACTGGCCCAGCTGGACTGAAATATTTCAGAGCACCTCTCATATTCAAGCACCTGAGCAAGGGCACAAGGATTTGACCTTTTGAGCTGGTGGGACAGACACACGTTCAGGATCCCACAAAAACAGGTTTCAGAAGATGTATTTCCTTATATCCTCCATTTTTTTGGCAATACACCTTTTCTGTCTGTCAGCAAACAATTCCTGATCTGCATGATAGGAACTATTTAACCAACACAGGTATTTCAGTTTAAATAGGGGGGCGGGGGGGAGAAAGATCCATCATTAATAAAAATTATTGTTAGGGGTTGAAATTGAACATGCATTATGAAAAAGGAGCATCTGAAACACAAACTTCCTGCTCAGCAGAGGAAAGTAATGACTTGGGAGCCAGTGCAGCCGAGGAAAGCCAAAAATTGTAATGAAAAAAGCACTGATGGCTCCAAGGGAACTGAGGAAAGCACATTCTTCATCTGCTATAGGGTGTATGTGGGAGATCAGCCCTGACTTCTAAGAAGAGCCTTCCCAGAGTGACATCAGCTGTCTAGAGGCCACAGGCTGAGGTTCAGCTTGGCCCTGGCTGGGGTTTCCACACTGCTGCACTCACCCAGCACAAAGTGCAGCTTGAGAGCTGCTCCTGGGCAAGGTGCACAGGTGGGGAAAGAGCTCCCTCTCACCTCCCCCACTGAGCATGGAAGCAGGACTCTCACACGTACCTGCATGTGTAAAAACCATATATTGAGGAAATTCCAGCCTTTCTCTTAATTAGTAGGAAGTGGTGTGGTATAGAGGATAACACCCCAGGCTGGCAATCAGTAGGAGCTGGTACTGTCCTGTCAGTGTCCCACTGGGTAGGCTCAAGTAAATCAGTTTAGAAATTCTAAAACCAGTTCTAACAATGATCAGTAACACAAAATAACATGACACAGTGTTCCCACAACACAACTACAGGTTCATCTAAATCAATTCCTACTTGAACTAGAATATATTTTCCAGAAAAAAAAAACCCAAGGAATCTTGATTTTAAAAACTCCAGGCAGAGGACCCACAATGATCCTTTACAAATAATTTGAATGGTTTGTTACCATTATTACAGAAATTTGCACCTAGAGTCTAACTTTGCCTAACTTCCAACTTTACACCATTTTATTTCCTTATAACTGCTATATTGAAGGTTCTCAGCCTCATATTCTGTGCTTTATATAGACACAGGCTGGGACAAATTACCTCTGCTTAAACTAAACAGGTTCAAAGAATCATTCTCTAAGCCTTCACCAACTCTTTATTCCTGTCTGACACGTGAATCTGTATCTTCACATGGACTCAGCTGCTAGGAAAGTTATCACATCACTACTGACACGGGATGCTCCATCATCACTGCTGGAAGGTTCTCTCTGGGTCACTTCTAGGCCCTTGGTGGGACAGTAAAACCCTATATGCCCCCAATTATCTATCATGATCCCCTACATACCTTTCTGTTATTATTTCACAGGTCAGTCATTCATCCTGCAATAATAATTTAGAATCACAGATCCATATAATGGCCTGAGTTGGAAGGGATCCATAAAGATCATCAAAGTCCGGTTCCTTGCCCTTCAAAGGACAGGGGTATACCTTCAGCTTAACTGAAGTGTATATGATTTATTAATCTCTTCATACACTAAATTTATTTCCAAAGGCCCAAAATTTATTCTATCTACATAAATTTACCATTAATTATTTTTAAAATGATTTCCCAGTCTTTAAAAGAAATGGGAAACAGAGCATGACCCAACAATCCCTAAGGGAGCCTATTAGATATTAATTCCCATTTTGCATATTAAGACTACCAGATAAGCAGTTTTAGGTGTTTGTAATATGTTGCCCAGTTTAATTTGCGTTATTCTCATTCCTTAATCAAAGGTTGTGTGGTACCATGACAAATGCCCCAAGAAAGTCCATTACATCAGCACCAGAACATTCATCAACTAAACCTCATATATCAGAAGAAAGTTACTGAGTTCGTCCAACAAGATATATTTTCCATAAACCAATAAGAACTGCCATATATTACATTATTCCTGATTATTTTGCTAATAATATCCCATATCAGTCTTCCATTATTTTGCCAGAGATTGGCACCAGGCTGAAAGGCCTGTAATTATGAAGCCATCCCATTTAAAATTCTGGCACAGTATTTGCCTTCCCAGTGCTGTATCAATTAATAAAAACCAACATTAACAGTCCAGAGACATCCTTAAGCAGTTCCTTGAATACTCCCTGATGAATGTTTTTGGAACTGCTCATCATAAAATGTTTCAACTTTCTGAGCTGTTTAACAACCTCCTTAGTCAGTGATGGAATTTCCCAATCTCTTTCTCTGCCTGCATAAAATGCTGATATGCACTTACACCCAAAATGCCTTGAGATCTGTAGTTTAAAGACTGTTCTTAAGACCCAGATGTTTGGGTTTTCTAACTCCTCTGTGTTGCAGTACCTCTCCAGTGAGTAAGAATATTCCTACTCCAATAAAAATATTTCCTTCTTTTATATTGAACAGGCTCTGAGGAACAAAGTACTCCCATATCTTTTTTGTGCTGCCTACCATGGATTTATATGGCAACATTAAACCTCTTGCTGCCAGAAGTTCCTCATGTCAGTAACCATGTGGAGTGGCTCTAAATGGATGCTCTGATGATTCCAGTAATTTCTGAAGGTTTGTGAAGTACAACAAACAGAAAAGCAGTTTAATGTAGTAAGAGAGGACTATGTCACATCTATATCACCAGCAATCACTAGTGGATAAAATCTAATTAGAGCCAAATCTTCACTTTGAGATCTGAAGAGAGTTTTTGTACTCAAGAAAAAAATGATCAGAAGAAAATTCTTTCAAGTCTTCCTTTCATTTCAGGGCCAGCATGTTTTAGGTACTAGTACAGCAGAAACATTTTTAGCACTACTCAGCCATTTAAGCCAGACTTTCATGAACTCTATAAGCAAGTTTTCTGCCTAAGCAATTTTTCTTAATTTAGAGTAAATTTATGTGTTTAAATTGCACTCATTTATGTAATGGCAATGCAGTGCAGGTATACCAAAGTTAGATGTAAACCACAGCCAGGCTGGATATGTCACCCATCCAGCACAGACACCAGGAGCCTGGAGTAGATAAATGCCTACATACTTATGCAGCTTCTAAAAGATGTTTTGGAACTTCCAGTGAGCTATATGAAACTTAAATCCTACTGGTATCTGGAAAAAAAAGTAGATTTCAATTACTTAAGATGGTCAGGTGGAATGGGAAGCACAACAGACCTAACAGTAGTGATGGGAAAAGACAGACTTGAAAAATATTTAGGCAAGTCAGTTGTCTTCAGAATACTCCACCTGATCAAAATTGCCCTCAGATACTCTGAGCATAAACAGAAGCAATCTCAGAAGCATTAAACAGAACTTATAAAGAGGTACAAACACAGTGCTTATCATTAAAAATAGGGCAAAAAGAGCTAGGAAGCTTATTTCTAGTTACAGTAGAAATACTGTAACAAATAAATTGTTTTAATACCTAGATTAAAATAAGGGAGGAGTAATCAGCATTGCAGACTGATTTTTCTCTACAGTACTGCCAGGTATTACAGGCAGGCAAAACACAGTAGGTATATTTAATAAGAACTTTACAATCTAGTCATAAAGAGCTGGGGGGAAAACATAGTCTAGAAAAATCCCACTTACATGATTGCTTAGCTTTACTCAGAAAATAGTTCCTGATGATTCACTGTCAAACTAGAGGGTTTTCCTGAGTGGCATTCCAGCATGTAATCCAGTATTTTGAGTAATGATTTGGCTAAAGGAATAGAAGGCATATTAGTTAAATTTACACTGAACATTAATCTAGAAAAAGCTTAAGAGAATAAGACAAGGATGTGCTCAAAATTTAAAAACATCTAAATAAAGGTGGGAAATGGTTTTGAAGAAGCAGAATACAAGTGGTTAAGTAGAGCATCAAAATTCTAAAGTTAGGTAGGACTTATCAGCCACAAAAACCACAGTGGCTAAGAAAATGATTCAGCAATATTCACCAGAGGTAGCGGGATCACTAGCTTAACACCACTCAGCAGGATCCTGGTGTTGCAATACCAGGGAGATGTGGAAACAGAAATACTGCCATACAACACACATGAAGAATTTCTTCTCATACTTGTCCAGTTTGGGTCATTACTGAAGTAAACCAGTCTAAGAGAAGTAACAAAAGAGATGATCGAGATCTAGAAAACCCAACCTGTGTGACAAGGCTTAAAGACCTGGCATTGCTTACCCTTTTAGAAAAGAGGAAATTACAGGAAGATGCAATAATTTTCTTAAAATGTGTACAGAGCAGCCACTAAAGAAAATGGAATATATCCTTCTGCGCATCAATTTTGTCTAAAGCAAACAGAACAAAGGGCATAAACTTCATCAATGCCTGTTTAAATAAGGTCAATATTAAAAACTCAAATAGTAGAATAGTTAAGAACTGAGCTGATTATCTGTTGGGTTGTGGATTTCCAACATTGTGAGACTTTCAATGGGGTTGCAGAATCAACCCCAACACATTTGTGCTACACTGCAGTCACACCAGCTGCAGCACCAGAGTATCTCTGGGGGTTCTAAATCTTCCATGAAACCTTTTCCTACTTCAGAAATGAGGAATGGTGGGGTTACAAGTCTGCAGCATTTGTAGATGAGGCCCCTATCCATGCACTCTGTTCAATGGAGTCAGTGAAAGGCTTGTGTTGACTTCAGCAGACACACACTGGGGTCCAAATTCAGGAAAACTTCCAAGAATGGCTGTTTGGCCATTGACATGGAGCTTTCTTGGGATCTGCAATCAAGTGCCTGGTGAGAGTGGAAAGCCATGCTTTCTCCTCTTTTCTTTGTCTACACTGGCAGATGATCCTTTCTGCATGAGGCATTTCTGTGTGGAGAGCAGTGTCACTACACATCCAAACCAGCTCTGCAAACAAAGCAAACCTCCTGTGCTAGGAGCTGGCTGTGCGGCTGCACAAACAGTAACTCTGGTGCTAAGAAACACAACCACGCAGGGTAAAGGCAGGACAGACCCACTGGGGGCAATTTCCTGTTCTCCTGGTTGATGATTTGATGTGGATGATGTGTTATTCTCTGACCATGGCTCGTATCCTCTCTCAGTGGCTGCTCACTGCAGCACCAGCTCCTGCTGAGCCCATTACAAGAGGGAAAGGTGAGCTCAATGCAAACACACTCAGAGCTCACCTCTCCCAAGGAAGTCACAATTTCTCCACAGCACTTGTTTCAGGAATGGGCAGGAGAGCACAGACTAAGTATGAACTAAACCACAAGAACTTGCACCTTCACATGAGGAAGAACTTCACCTTGAGAGTGCACAGCACTGGAATGGGCAGCACAGGGAGGGCACTGAGTTGGAGACATCCCAAACCCACCTGGACATGTTCCTGCATCACCTACTTCGACTGACCATGCTTTGGCAGGGGTTGGACTGGATAATCTCCAGAGGTCCCTTCCAACCAGAATTATTCTGTGAAGCAATAGCCTTGCCACAAGGAGAGCCGGCCATGACAGCGCTGGGCTGTTCCCCAGGGCCACTGACAGCACCCACCCTACACATCAAACTGGGGCACCAAGGCATGTGCCACACATAAACACAACAACAGAAACTCCCACTGAAACGGGACTGGGACCTTGTAATTATGCTGGTTACAATCTGTAATAATGTGATATTATTCTTCATTCTGCTGACAAGTTCTAGGCTGGTATTAACTAACAGATACAGAGCTGCAGGTGAATAGAAGTGCTGTGACTCCAACATAATGAAGACTTACACTGTTAGTATTCCACTCGCACTATCTACACCCCAATTGTCATTTGTTACTGTGGCTGGTGGTTTCTACACTGAGTCTTTTTAATTAAACATTGTATATGCATCATTAGCAAAACTTTTAGAGCTTTAAAATTAATTTTGGATTGTGTCTTGTTCACATTTATTATTCATTAAAGCACGTAAAGGATCTCAAAAACCTTTTTTATATGTATTCCCTAAACATATATAAACTCATTAGCATAGGAAAGGAATGTGTAAATACACATAATATAATTAGCACTTTCACTAATGTGTGGTTGTACCTTTCATACCTTATAACTGCCACTAGAAAACAGAGTATAAAGTGTAATTAGAATCTGTCAGAACTAACAATATCACAAATCCTAATTGTATGTTATTGATAAAGTTTAACACTATTAATATATAAATATATTAATTTTGATGGTTTTTTGCAACCTCACTTGAGTCTAAGAATAAGCTAGGTTATTTTCAGTAGTTAATTTTTAATCAGCTCCATGTTTTCACAAATTAGGCCAATTATTCTCAGTTAGCAGAAAACAGCATTAATGAAAATATTTATTAAAAATAATGTTTATAAATATCTATTTCTTAAAAAAATATAGGCACTAGGCATAAATTAACCCAAAGAGTTTCCATGTATGCAAATTACTTATCTCCATGGTTACATGAGCTAATAGACTGATGTTTTATACAACATATATGCACCAGAACATTAATCTATGAACAAAGCAGCAAATCTGTGCCTTTATGACCAAACTTGTGCTATTTTTGGATGCTGGTAGCACAATCTGTTGTCACACCTGAGAAACAGCAGAGATTCAGAGGGATCTGAGAAGCATCCTTAAGTGATGGGCACAGCACCTGCTGGGCATCCAGAGGCACTATTTCCCCAAAGTGGCCCCTCCAAGTCTCCACTCATCTTCCTCAAATTGTATTTCAAACTCTCCCATTGAACACTTCTTTGCACACAACACATTGAGGCTATTTTCACTTTTCTCCAGGAAGTGTGCAGGCCTGTTTATCTGTTCATGTTTAAGATTTTCCTAATAAAAATCAGGACTTACCCTTGCCATGTGGTTTCTTGGGGTGGAAATCCCAGACCCTGTCAATCCCATCACTGTGTCAATGAAGAATGTTAGAATTAGTGTTCTTAACTTGGAATCCATAGAAATGATTGTGTGCAGTTTCACAGCCAGTGATTTAAGAGTATTTTAAGTTTACAGGATGACAGAAATATCAGTAAGGTCTAAAGGAATGAAATCTCTACCACCTCCCAGGGGTAGGTAAGTGTCAGGGTCTTGACAGTAACTAGGTAGCTGCCAGCTTCTCCAAAATCACCTTGTGCACTTTGTATTTCTGAGAATGCCCTCCTATTACTGTCTTCAGCCTTCACAATAGTCCCAACTGCCCCAGCAATGTATTCAAAAACAAAATCTGAGCACTTATTTGTAAAATAAAGGATTTTTATTTGACTTCTCTCAAAATTTCCCCTGGCAATTTAATATTAATTAAAATCTGTTGAGCCATATGGTGACTTCTCTTTTTCTTAACAAACATTATGACTTTCATATTCTCTACCATGATTTTTTTCCATTTTTGCCATAACAAACAACAAAGCTTAGAGAGATCATAGCACACAGACATCACTGGTTCAAATATTAATGCAGCCACAGAGACAGACCAAAAGGGAACACAAAAGAAAAATGTTTTCAAAGCATTTTAAGCAAGTGAACCTTGAGCGATTATCTATGCCCTGCAACAAACCAGATTTTCACATTCATAAACAGAGCAGAGTCAGAGAAGATTATGGATCCTGGCACTCACCTGTTCCTAAGCTGTAAAGAACTTGCCTTTATATGCATGGTACAGAATTACACATTAATGCTTTCTGTGGCACCCAGCACTGCATTTTTTAAGTTGCAGTGTAACTGAGCAATAAGGATCATACACTGATTGCAAGTTAGGATTAGATGGAGAGAGAAACAATCTCACTGAAGCTTCTTCTTGTGAAGAGCGAGAGCAGAGGCAGAGTTTACACCTGTGGAAGCAGAACACTTGTGAGTGTTCCTTGGGCTGAAACATATTTGAGGACCAGCTCCTGAAGCAAGAGGAGCCCCTGGCAGCCCCTCTGTCCCTGCACAGCTCTCCCTCCATCTCTGCTCTGCACTGACTGCTGCTCTGCCAGCTTCCTCCCTGACCACTGCCAAGAGATTTAGCTCCTGCTAAGGAAAAAGGCAAAAGCTGGATCTATCTGGCTTTACTGGATCACTCAAATCCTGCCAAAATGTGACATCAACATGCCATTGCATCAACAAATTGTGCAACGAATTGTGCTTCAGATGCATTAGGAAAAATGCCTGTAACACTATGCTATTAATTTCAAGCATTTGTATCCTTACAAATTCTACCAATGTTTGTCCTGCACTCACAAATAACATAGCATGAATAACCATTGCTAAATTAACAGCTCTTCTGCTACAAGTGTGATTTTCATACCCTGTAGAAAAAATTTAAGTCACAATGCATATACTTGCATTTAGAGAAAGGAGATATTGTTACACACTGGCATTGACAAATTTCCCCCAGTTTTCCCCCTGAGAAAAACACAAGAGCCTCAGACTTAAAACAACAATAACAATAAAAAAAACAGTAAGAAAAAGATATTTTCAAGTGCCTTAGAAACATTCAGCTACTATAGAAAACCTGCACACTGACACAGGAATGGACACTCTGGATCTACTGTAGTCAGAGTGAAAAATTGCACCTTCAAGATTACTAAAAGCTTAAGAGTCTAATAAATCTCAACAAACAGCAAAGACATCAGGGCTCCAAGTTTAAATAGGACTTGGTTGTTTTCACCTGGATCTAAACTTATAAATTGAGCACAAAAGCAGCCAAATATCTGTTCTCCATATCATGTATTTTAAGTGAAACCAGGTAATTCAAATCTGATGTTTTCACCTATCTAAGTGCAGTCACCCTTTGTGAAATTTTACAGTAATATATGTCTAACAAGTATGGACAATCCCAAAGATGTATTTTAAGCTCATCAGCTCTTAATTGAGGTTTTCAAAGCAGCTTAAGGGATTTAGACAACAAAAAATTATTCATTTCTTCTTTCCTTTTGTCACCAATACATGGCTAAACTCCTCGGCTGCTCTGAAAATCTCAGTGAGCTGGATACATATTCACTGGATGTAAGAGAACTGTCACTTTTGCTATTTATCTAAAAGATAAAACTCCTAAGCCTAAGTGAAAAAAATAATTTGATAGATTTTGCTTATGCCATCACTGAAGACTTTACGAACTCATGTTCTGCAAAACCCCATTTTTTAGGTGAATGGGAACACTTCAAAAAGGCTTTTTTAGTCAGCTGAAATGAGAGCTGTGATGATACAAATGTGCTGCTTTCAGGAATAAGAAATCTACTTTGCATTGCTCTAGTACAGGAGCATGCTTAAGGTTGGATTGCTCTGGTCTATCAAAAGCATCATAAAGTTTTGTGTAGTTTAATAGTGAAACTTGACAGCTCAGAGCCACGAAATTACACAATCTAGCAAATTCCAGGCGCTGGAGGTTTTCTGTGCTACTGAATATAGACACACTGGGTAGGACAGAAATTTACGATGAAATTGAAGCAGCTGCTCCTTTTAGCAGATGGGGAGTTTCAGGTTTGAGGTGGCGAAGTAGAGAAAAAAGCTGGATCCAAGATGATGCAGGTGTCTCCTTCAGGATTTAGCCAGGCCTGTTGTGCCAGTTTACAAGGTCAGAATTTTGCACGTACGGGCCGGTGCCAGATTTCTGCCTATATAACAGCGTCTTTGGCAAGCGTTGAAAAACGCTACTAAGCGATACTACCAAGCCAGAACAAGAGTCTCCTGACATTTCCTGGGAATCACAAGAGATCACGTTCGCTCTTCATACGCAGAGCACAAGGTAGGGCCCGGTCCTTTCGCTGAAACCCGGTTAATTGCGGCCGGGAGCGCGGCGCTGCCGCTCCCGCTCCGCGGGCAGCGACCGTTCCCGGGATGCGCCCGCGCCGGAGCCGCTCCCTGCGCGCCCCCTCCGCTTCCACACGGGGAGCGAAACTCGCGACCCGCGGGGCTCCGGGGCCACAGCCAGGTTTTGCCGGGTCTTGCCTCCGGGACGCTCCGATTTTTGCTGTTATGCTTAGCAGGTTTTTTGTGTTTTTTTTTTCGCGTTGTTTTGTATTTTTTCTTTTTAATGACTGCAGCGGGAGCCGCCAGCCCTGGCAGGGCGGTGGGGCCGGGGCAGCGCGGCTGCAGCGCGACCCGCCCGGCGGCCGCGGGGCTCCGCGCGTTCCCTGGATGCTGCGCGCTCCCCCTGCGGAGGGAGAGAGGGAGGGAAGAAGGGAGGAGAGAAGGAAGGAGGAGGAGGGAAGGGGGCGGGAAGGAGGCCGGGGCTGCCGGCGGGGAGGCGGGGAGGGCGGCCGGGGCCGGGGCCGCCAGGCCGGGGCGGCTGCAGCGGGACGAGGCGCGGCGCGGGCGGGCGGGCGAGGCCCGGCAGCAGCGGCGGCCCCGCTCCGCCCCGCGGCTCTCCCCGCCCGGCCGCCCGCAGCCCTGCCCGGGTCCGCCCGCCTGCCCAGCGCCCCCGAGCACTGCCCTGGGCAGCGCCGGCACCGCCTCACGGGGGGAAGCACAGGCAGCGAGGCGAGAGGAGGGCGCCGAGCAGCTCTGCGTTACTGAAACCAGTACAGTAGCTGCCAGGACAAATTCTGCTATTTAGCCAAAAATAGCTCGTTCAGGGTTCAGGGTTAGGCTTTTTTTTTTTTTTTTTTTTTTTTTTTTTTTTTTTTTTTTTTTTCCTTTCTTTCTTGTAGTGGAGCGGCCGGAGCAGTGCCCCCCGCGCAGCGCGGAGCCGACTGCCGGCCTGAGGGCAGCCGGGCGGCCGGGCAGGATGTACCAGGGACACATGCAGGTAAGCGGCCGCGCACGGGCAGCTCCGGGCGGGCTCCGTGGAACGCGGCTCCGGGAAGTTTCGGTGGGCTGAGCGGAGGGGAGATGCCACCCTGGCACTGTGCAACAAGTGACCTGGTGCGGTGTGACCGTGGCGCTCCGGCTCAGGGCCGGAGGGAGCGGCGTGCCCGGGGCTGGCGCTGCTCGGCGGGGGTGGATGGCAAAGGGGTTCTGTCAACTTTGTAACTAGGTGAAGTTCTCTGTGTATTTTTCCGTGTACGATGCCTGCTTGTTCAAACAGATTCAAGGGAGTATTCCAGGGCAAACATTGTTATGGCATGCTTTAAGTGACACATGTCTCCTGCCATCCTCTTGATGCATCTCTTCCTGTATGTCAAGTGAAGGGCAAACAATAAAGGAAAAGACAGAGCACTTGCTTTGCAAAATCTGCAAAGGTTTCACAACACACTCACACTGTCGATTTGCTCAGTGTGTTGTGTTTAAAGGTGATGGATTTCTATTCCTCCCTCCCCACACGGGATGAGGATTAATTTTGCTAAGCCACTGAATGACTTTGTAGAATGAATTCAAACACATGGCAAAGAGACTTCAAGATTTTAGGCAGAAATCTTGTCTGATGATCCTACTGATCTGTTACCTTGGCAGAATACACCCCTCCCTGATAAACACATTCCACTGCCTTGGACCTGATGCCTTTAACCTTGACTCCCGCTCTCCTTCACACGGCTCTTCCCTGGAAAGCCAAGTCTGTTTTGAAGGAGGAACTATCAAAGTGGAGTAAAGGTTTTCATTGATCTCCCAGATTCATTCCTTTGCTTTGACCCAATCTGGCTTGGTGTTCACTGCCAGGAGCAATCAAATGCTTTTATTAGCATCACACTAGCCTTGTGTGTGGTGTTAGCACGGAGGCTGGTCAGAGGGGAACTGCAGCTTCAGGAGGTGCGAGCTGACCGCTTGTGTTGGGTTTGCACAGCATTTAAACCCCGGCTGAGTGGTCATGGGGACAGCAGGAGTGTCAGAGCCCGGGTTGTGCCCAGTACAGAGGGGTTCAGGCAGGACTCTGATCCAGCACTGCCGTCCAGAGCTGAATGACACCGGTTACTCTTTCATGTTTGTGTTATCTGGTCGCAGCAGTGATAAATAATGTGACATAACACTGCTTGTAACAGGAGAGCAAACAGGTTTTAACAGGAGATGTAATCAATGGAGGGACTATGCATGTTACCGTTTATTTCTGATAATAAGGTTAAAACACAAAACCAATCCTCTAAATAATGCTGCTGAATGGGACGTTGCCAAATAGGTGTTTACATCCTTAAGAAAGCAGAAGTTCTTTGCTGTGAGTGACATCTTGCAAGATTTCAACAGACATACAGCACTTTATAAAAGGGAATCTAATGGAATCTTGAGGTGTCTCACAGCACTGTAAATTTTCTGAGTCATTCAAAGATTGAAGTCAAACTTGCAATAGGAAGTAAGGTCAAAACATGCAAATATCTTGTGACTGGTGTACTTCTTTAATTTTTTCTTTCAAAATACTTTTATTTTTCTAGCTCAAATATAAATAAATTATAACCAAATTCTCTTAAAAGGCCTGCTGAAGTAAAAATTCCTGTTGAGTACACTTATCATTTTTATAAACAAATGCCCACCTCAGTTCATCATCCAAACTTTTGAATATATTTTTGTCGTAACAGGAAGCATTAATGGGCTTCAGATAACATCTACAAAGCTTAAAGCCTTAGGAGAGATTTTCATGTTTAGTATATCCTTAATTAGAGCCTCTAAGAGAGTCAGGCAAAGACAATAAAAAGGTAATTTCTTTACAATGAGATGATCTACTGCAATGTTGATTAAACCATGTTGGAACATAAGCTAAATTACCATACAAATACATGTAAAAAAAAAAAGAAAAATGTCAGCACATTTTAAGCATTATAGGTTCTTTCTTACTATCCAAGACTACTTCTAAGACTTTTACTGATTTAGGAAGAGCTATTTGCTATTACTAAAATAAAGTGAACCATAAACCCATCCCAGTTTGGGTGGATCAAGTCAGACACATAGGTCAGCACTCTGGACTCCTAAGCAAAAATGATCTGATTTTTAAAGCTCCGAGCCCTTAATAGAACTTACACTTCTGGAAGAGAAAGTGGGGTTTAGCTGGGTAAACTGCACTGGGTACATCCAAATGCAAAATGATGGGCCAATATCTAACACCTGATCCTACACGCCTTAGAGCAATCGCTCTTCTGAAGTTATCGGGGTCGAATGTAGGATCTGATTTAGAATTCCAGTAATCATTTCCCTTTTTCCTACTGTTCTGTTCTCAGATATAAAAGTAAAATCTGCAGAATTAATTCCATAGTCCCCTTATTTTAAAAGATGCTTGCAGAGCCCCTGTTTCACTAATAACCTGCTGTAACTCAGCTAATTCTTGGAATACTTCTAAAAGGGGAGAACCTTAACAACTGTAACAAGGTAATAAGCATAATTACAGAGATTGGGATTTTACTTATCTTGGAGAGGCATCAATCAGTAATCAGCTTCAGTGGGGAATTTCTGACTAAGCTCAGTATATTGTGCAAGTGTAGATGAAATATACTTTATATTTAAGCTCTGCTGAAGTCCATCACCAAAAGTACTTTACCACATCAGGTGATAATGTGTGTATCTTTCTTCATTTTTTGTTTAAAGTACAGATTAGGTTTGTTGATTTGGTTTTTTTTTCCCAAAAGCCAGAAAATGACTTTGTTTATTCCAAAGACCTAGGTTTAGATTTTCTCCTTACTGGTTTCTAAGTGAAGCCTTGTAACACCGGAATACTAAAGATGTCCTAAGCTAAAATTCCAAAGGCAATTTAAAACATCTAACAGGAAGGTATGTCCTGCCTTCACATTTCCAGGTGCCTTTCTGTAGGATTTGCTTTTGCCATCACTTGTGCAGCACATCCATGAGCAGCACTAGGATGCAGAGAAGTGCAGTGCCACGGGAGCTCTTTCAAAGCTGTCTCACCATCCTCATGAGATTAAGCCTTTGATTTCTCAGTGTTTGCTGGTTGAGTTTGCTGGTTGGGTCGCTGGCACAGTGACCTCAGGGACTGCCAGGGGTCCTAAGGCAGCAGCTGCCCCTCCTGAGCCATAGGGGTGAGGCTTCTGCACGAGAGGGGGAACTTCAGATGAGATGCACGGGTTGTTTGTCCACAAATGCACAACCTCAGTTATGTAAGGAGTCCTGTTAATTTCAGTAGATGTAGGCTCTGACAGGATGGAACCTGATGGATTCAGGAGCACACCCTGGGATTCACAGATAAGGCAGAAGAGCCAAGTCTAAATGCTAAACTCTACAGGTGAAAGAGAGTATTTGTCTCTCAGGATTATGTGTGCAATCCTGTGTGTGTGGTTTTCCATCTTCAACAGACCAGATGGAAGCAGAACATAAGCTGAGTTCAACCCCCAATCACTGCTCTCAAATTGCTGTCATTTTAACAACCAATTATAAAATGTTTTAAAGTCTTTACAGTATATTATAGACCTGGTACCAGTCTTCCTGTTGACTTCTATGAAAGTACTATAAATGAAAAGGGGGCAGATTTCAGTCACAGAACGGGATTTGCACAGCATTTGGCTTCCTATGAAATTCAAAATAAATGCTTTCAAAACTGTTTGCCCTGATGCTGTATTTAGTCAGCCTTCCCCAGCACAAATGCTTGAACAGAAGAAGTGCTTTGCCAAATGTTGGCATGGGATTTTATATATGGCAGTGTTATGTTTTGACATGGCTTAATTTAGACAAAGCAGAAATCTTGACCACACAAGGGTATCAGAATTCCTGTGGCACTTTTTTGCAGGAGCAGCCTTGTTAGTCAAGATGCCTTGGCCAAGTTCCAGATCAGATAGTTTGTCTCCTAAACTTTTAATTGCATAGGCAATCAGCTTCGTGCCCTTAATTCTTGTGTTGTGATAGTTAACATTGTGCCGTTGGCATTTCCTATTTACATGAAATGATCCATATTAATCATTCCCATTTCATTTCAATTTGTCAAACACACACCTATATGCTCGTAGAGGATCTACAAAAAAATATGTGTACATGAAAATTCTTGCAAGTTGGAACCTCAAGGGCTTCACATGTTTTAGTGGGCATGAAAAGTATTGCTAAATATTTTAGAAAAGGCATTTTTGCACTGATTTCTCAACATTTAAGACACAGCTAAGTCACTGAGGAAAGGAAAGCCGAACGATCTCAATATCCCATTTTGGTTTACTTGGAAACCTATTAAAAATACTGTAACAGTGTTGGTCACACTGCTACCTAAAGTAAATAAACCCCAAGCTATTAAACAGTTGTGAATAAAAAAATAAGTAATGTCCATTTTTACATTAATAAAATGGCCCACAAAGAATATGCACAGTGTAAAATTCAATTCATTGCTAAGTTGAATCTCTGCTCAGCTCTTAATACCAACATAAACTTAATAAGTTTAAGCTACAAAATTTTAAAAATCTGGGCACATGGCTGGAATCTTAACTGATCTCTAGTGGTGTCTATGAATCATAACTCCTATCCTAGGTAAAATTACATTATGATAAACGGATAATATTTTATTATTACAACTCTTTTCTAAAAGCACTTACAACAGTGGGGCAGTCTTTATGGTGGTATGTTTTCCATTTTGCCTTGATATTTTCCAGTGTTTCAGTAGCAGCCCAACCAAGTTTTGAACAGCAGATTATGAGTTGCTTGGAAATTGAAAAAAAAGGTAAAACTAATGAGCTCACTTTCATAGAATGAAGTTAATTCAAAGAAAGTAGATGATAAATTGCATTTGGCAAAGGCACAGACTGAAACTGTAAAAATTGTGAGCATTTGCAATGCTGGTCGAGGAAGCGTTGCTTGAAGCTGTTGAGTAGTTTTATAGGAGCCTAGTAGAAAATCTTGCAAAGGCTCAGAAATTCTTGGCTCATGCTGTATTTTTACTGGATGTAAATTAGGAAGAACTTTTACTAACTAACTAAGGATCCACCCTTCTATTCTGGAATTAAATTCATTCAAAAACTAGAAAAACAACAGCCCCTAGCGTAGTCCCTGTCATATATTAATATAAATGTTAGTCTAAACCCAGTATATAACTTTCACCAAAGAGGCACTGTTTACTCAAGAACCATGCTGTACTTTATTTTTTTAATCTGCCACTATTGTCACAATTTACTATACAAAGGAGGAGGATAAAAAGTTGGAATACAAGTCCACCAGCTGTATCAGGATGAATTGTTCAAATAGAACAACAGGCATGAAAGGATGGAAAAAATAATTAATGCAGAAATTTAGACTTTAAAAAATGCAGTCTCATAACTTGGCTTTAGATTATTTTGTAATTTATAATAATCTTGTTTCTAAGCAAGCTTTAAAAATAAGGGCGTTGATGTACAAACCAGGTCCATTTAAAATCCTCTATCCAGCTTAATTTGCTACTCTTTTTGCAAATGTTGAAAATGAAAAAGGTAAAAGCATTGAAATAGTACTTAGAATTAATCTACCCAGCACACAAAGTACGTACTAGTTGTTTGTATCACAGAATCTAATTTTGCATAGTCTGTTTCAGAAGCAGGTGATGCAAAACTGAGAGAAACACTTGTCTACCAAATTAGAGTAATGGCATGTAAACTAGGAGGTGACTTTCTGTAGCTGTGGATTTTCATCATTGTCAACTAATATTTCTAATAAAATGCCTAAGGATCATAAAGACCAAATTCAGCAAATTTTTCTGCCAGGTTAGAATTATTATAAACAGTCTAATGTTTCATTGCTCTGCTCTCAGGCTTTTGAAGTTCTGAGTCATTGGTACATTAGTTTTACTTCCAGTGGTTTATTTGCATATAAATAAAGTAAATTCTAAAATATCAAGTAAGTGAAACTCATTATACGCAATGGAAAAAAAAATCCATGTCTCATCAGTTTACCCATGCCCAAAAATACAAATCACAACCCAAAGTTTCATGTAGTCCCTGAATGGATTTTCCCAAAGTTTGCACAATTAATCATGTATCAGCATTACTGCAGTTCCTCTCAAAAAAACATTTTGTGCCAAACTTCTTTAGGTTGGCATAGTAGGTGTAAGCATTAAATTTTCTTCCTCTACTTCTCCATTGCCTATTACGACACTCAGATTTGCCTCTGCTGCTCCTCTCACTGTCCTGTTTGCTGATTTTCTCCTCCTTGCTGGAGTTTGAAGGCTTTTATGAGATGTTTTGCCTCCTGCCACGTTTGTGGTGTTTTCCCTCCTGCTGCCCAGGGCAGGGCAGCCAGATCACCCACCCACGGCTGCTGCCTGCAGCCGGGGCCGAGTCCCCTCCCAGCACCACTTGGGCACAAAACAAAAGTGTTCCACAGCCAAGTTCTGCTCACTGAGCAGTGGTTCACTCACATGAGTACAGGGAGGTGAGCTGGTGGTGGAACGTTTCTCACCAGCAGAGCTCCCTCTTCACAAGCTGAGTGAGGATTAGGAAGCAATAGGGACTCCCACGAGAAGGGAAGAAGCCGGCTTTAAAAAAAAAACACCTGAATTTTATCTACAATGTTTGCAGGGTAGGCCTGTGCACATAAACTCACTTTTCTCACATGCTTCTCTATTTTGGCAATCCCTAGGGGAAAAGAGCCACACTAAATAAAGTGTTTGTGAGTTTCTCTGTAAAACGCGGAGCACTCTGCTGCTTCATGTTCGCTTGTCTTAGAGCAGTCTGCTGTCTTCTGGTTCATTTGTGTTCATGTTCATCTCGTATCATTTTCTTTTTACACCTCTTACCCCAATATGGGTGTTGAATACAAGTTACCAACACTTTGGGACAGCATTTTTTAATAAAATATGCATTTAGAACAGAATAACATCTATGCATTTAGAACAACAAAAACATGTGATAAGGAAAGTGCAGTGCAATGAATTTAGACAAATTACCTTCCTTGATTACATTAGGACTTTGTTTGCTGTTATGAGACACATAAAAGAAATTCAGATGCTCTTGTCCACTGACATTTAAAAATGAGACCTTCAGAATTATTTTGACATGCATTTACTATCATCCTTTGGTTTTATAGGCTTTAATAGTTTTCAAAAGCTGACGAAACAAACTTTAAAATTTGCCTCACCGGCATTAGAGCCAGCTGTATCTTAACCTTTATATCAGTGTGTCTAATTTGAAATTACACTGTTGTAAAAAATGCACTCATTTACTTCCATGTCTTTTTCATGTTAATTTCTGTCTTCCCAATGTCACCAGTTGGGTTCCAAAGCTACAGTGTCAAGTAGTGAATACAGCATTTCCTGCATAGGGGTAGGAAAGCTGTCACAAAATGCCTTTTCAAATTCAGCATTTTCTGACTAGTAGGTGTATCAATGAAAGGTCCAGGAACTCTTATTCACTGTTAATTAAAAATCAATTGAGGGGAAATACTTGCCCATTTAACCTTAGCCTGGAATACAGAAATATGATTCTCAATAAGTAATGCTGAATATTAGAGTTTAACTTCACAGAATTTCCTGTGGTCAATTTTGCTAATATTAATGTAGGAATAAACAAAGACCATAATCATAAATAGAAGCTTTTTGAGTATTTCTGAGTATTATGTAAAACTGAGAATAAAAATCACATTTTGATAGGTTAATAATCTGTCAGAACATCTTAAAACTGAAAAAAAAATAATATTTTAAACAAAGGAACAGATTCATATTATTTATGCTAGGTAGGAAATGGCCTTAGTCCTCAATATGGCCTTGGACACCATTGTTATAGGAGTAACAACAGAAATGTGACAGAAATTATTAATAAAATAAAATACACAGCTTGACATGTGTCTCATCAAAGTGACAGGTTACTTCTGCTGTCATTCATGGAAGTTTAACAAGGAATATAATTTAACAGTTGCAGGCTTGAGATGTAGATGACATCTTTCATCTTTTGCTATTTGTTGTCTAACACTGCTTTTAAGAACCAGGACAATTTTAAGAAGGCTTTGAAAAAGGAACACAAGAAAGAATGTATAATAAAAGAAAGGGGGGGAAATTATGATGTGCAACAGAGAAAACAATGCAAAAATATGGGAACTAGGAAGTAAGTGGGTGCTGGTTTTGTTCTGAACAGTTGATGTTACCACTCTATCCAATCCAGGTAATGTACACAACATGACAAGTTATATACAGCTGGAAGAGATGCATAGGATTGCCTGAACCTGTGCAAACAAAAGAAATAATAATTATTAAAAGACAGGTAGATACTACATGGAAATAGTGAAAGAACAATAATCCATGTAATACTCACAAAAAAGGATTACATGCTGTTCAGGGAAGGCAGAAAAACAAAGGAGTTGGTTATATTAAGAACCTGGACCAGAAAATGAGCAAAAATTTTTAAGTAGCTTCACAACTAATATTTTAAATTTTTATATTGTTGAGGTTATGCCTTTACACAGAGTATGGAGAGCACACAGAGGATGACGATAGTTCCTCATAGGAAGAAGGAAAAAGTACAAGTTACCTAAAGTAAAGCTTATTTAAATACTGGAAATATATTAAAGTATAATAAAACAATCACTGGAAGTTTTTTGGTTATCTCATGAAAAAGAGGGAGGAGAAGTAAAACATACTCAAAGTGGCATCTGTATTATGGATAACCTAATTTATGGTGCAAAACCAAAATGTTTAAGAGGGTATGAATTCTTCAGCTATTACAAATGTGTTATATTAAATTGGAGACTTGGTAGAAAATATGTTATCGTCTAGTTACAAATGTGAACAGAACAACAGAAAGTATACCAGATTTAAGATAAGGTGAGAAAAATGGTAAGACAGCTAACAGCCATATGACTGTCTGTAATCTTCAAGGTTTTAGGGAACAGATTTCAAGGAGAACTAAACAAACCTAGACAAAAAAAAAAAATTGAATTTGTCAGGAAAACGTAATGTCAGACTAACCTGACAGTATTTTCTGTTATCATAGCTGGGGGTTTAGGCAAGAGAAGTATAACTGGCCTGATCTATATGATCTTTGGTAAGCATTTGTTATGGTGTTACAAAAGAAATTATTATTGAATTTGGAGAAAGTAAAGAATAGCACTAAATCTGTAAAGAAGGCAGGAAACTCACTCATGGGGAAATGAAAAATAGAGCACTCAAGGAAGGACTGTCAGACTTAGGAAGGTTTAACAGGGAAGGATTTTCTGGATCACTGTTGGAAGTAATTTTTTCTGATGTTTCATCCACAAACACACAAGAAGCAGGAAGATGGTGACTGCGTTTGTTGATTACTCAGTGTGGAAAACATTGTCAATATTGGGAAACATTCAGTACTGCTGAGCTCCAGTCACCACACAGAGGGACCTGTCTGTAATTCAGCAATAAAAAGACAATTTCATTTAACACTATCATCAATAACAGAAAGCCTACCCTAAGCCATGGACTATCATTTAGAAATTACTGAGAAGAACGACTTGCACACACATAATGACTGCAAGTTGTCGATAAAATACATCCATAAAAAAGACAGATGCAGATCTAGTTTTAGAAGAGTTTTTTCCAGAATAGTCAGGAAAATATCAGTGCCAGTTGACAATGCCAGCAGCAGATTTTCAGTTGAGAATCTTGTAGAGAAGAGAGGCATGGAAACAGCTCCAAAGAAGGATGATCAAGGAGAAGGGAAAGTCTATCTTGCAAGAAGAGACCAAAAGATTTTGGCTTATTTCATTGAGCAGAATGACAGCTCAGCAGGACCATAATCACAGCATGTAAATGCATCGGGGAGATAAACACCAGATATGGAAAAAACTAAATTAGCTAAGAACAAAACTGGCACGGAAACAAATGGATATTAACCAGCTGTGAATAAATTTAGGTTGGAAATTAGAAGAAAGTTTCTGATCATTAGAGCAATCAAGATTTCCAGTAGCCTTCCAACTGGAATAGTGGAAGCAAAAAAACTAATTACTTTTAAGATGAAACACAGTCAGTTTCTGAGAGATTTGGTATGACATGCTGCCTGTGAGACCAGAAGATTGAAGCTCCAAGGAAGGAAGAGCATCTTCCTTGTCTTAACAGAATCACAGAATGGTTCAGGTGGACTGTAGTGGATCACCTGGTCCTATTTCCCAGCTCCAGCAGGGTCATCCAGAGCACATGGCACAGGATTGTGTGCAGATGGTTCTGGGGTGTCTCCAGTGAGGGGGACTCCACATCTTCTCTGGGCAATCTGTTCCAATGCACAGTCACTGCAAGGAAATTTCTTTCTCAAGTTCAGGTGGAACTTCCTGTGCATCTATTTCTGCTCATTGCCTCTTGTTCTCTTGCTTGGCACCATCAAGAAGAGCCTGGTGCATCCTCTTGACCCCCTCCCTTTAGATATTTATACAAATGAATGAGGTCCCCTCTCCGTTGCCCCTCTGAAGTCCTCTTCAGAAGTCTTTCAGAAACTGCATTCTCAAATTTCTCTGTGACTTCAGCACAAACACACCCTGAGTCTGGTTCAGAAAAACCAAAATACTCAACATCAAGAGGTCAAAAGTCTTCCTGTTACAGCTGTGGAAGGTTTGGCTGTCTTCACAGTTTGAGTAACCTCCTGCTAGGAGACCCACACAGGCAGTGACAAATTTGTACCACTTTGCCAAGTCCAAAACATTATTTTGAGTAGAGCTGAGCTCTAAAGTTTGAATATTCTCTCTGCCAGCTTTCTTATCAAGTCTCCCACTCTGCTGAACTCATGTTTTGCTTCATCTAAAACCTTTACAATCAGAGGAAATGTATTTCCCCCATACAGCTAAACTCAGTGGCTCATGTTGGAGACATTGAAGCCTTTCACCATCTCGTATTCATGTGAGCACTGAGGGCTGGAAATTACCAGCTGTGTCAACATTGTGTAACAGGAAGCTTAAATGTATTTCAATAATAACCAAATTTTGTGTGCGTGAGGATATAAACTAGAACCCATCAGAACCAGCAGGAATATTTTCCCTGACGTTGGCTGAGTCAGGACTAAGCTCTTTTTCTGTGTTACCACCAGCTCACTTTTCTCTCCTGAGCTCCAGAAACAAATGCATTGGTTATTATTTAGAGTATGTGGTCTTAAATAAGAGAACTCTGTTTTCTGTTTTGCAGTCCTAGTCAGGGAAAACTGCTGAACTCACTTTGGACAGTTCTTTTGGAAGGGATCACAAAGCCACATCTTAGTGTCAGTGCTCCTTCCCTGTACTGAGTCAGAAAATTACTTCTGGATTGATTCAGGCTGATAAAAGTACTCAGGATCTGATTTCTGGAGTTCCTGTCCCATCTCATATCTGTGATTTGCATCCCACAATGTATCAGGGAGACAGATGTCCCTGAACACTCCATCACAACCTGATAACATCACTGCAGCCTTGCAGCTCTTGGTCATTATCAGTTCTGTGCTCTAGTGTACTGAGCATCACTCTGCTACTCAGAATTTCAAGACTCACACCAGCAAATGAGTTTCCAAATAGGTGAGATCACTGGATATTGGCTAGAAAAAGATATGCAAAAGCATATCACTACATTTACTGAGCAGGGGAATAAGTATTTTTTCCTGCCATTACACAAAAATGAATATTTTTTTCCAAAGTGTTTTATGGTTGTCAAAGAGAAAGCAAATTTCACTGCCTTTTTCTCAAGTAGTTGTTGACAAATACCAGAAATAAAAATCAAATAAAACTTCAAATAATTTAAGATTAATTCCTTTATTTTACTTGGGACACATCCTTGCCCGTGTGATTCTCAGTTTATTACAGTGTCAAAAAGCAGCTGTGAGAGGGGCCAGGCAGTTGACACACATGGCCCCAGGTGCTGGAGCACTTCTATGGGAGGAGGAATCTGCCAAAGGCATCCTGAATATCACTGTGGTCACCAGCTGCTTTAACAGCTGGTATAAATCTCAGCCTGCCCCGTGGGCAGGGGATGTGTACATTCACTTCACCCTCTTTTCTCAAGCTGTGTTAGGAATGACAGTTTCGACAAAACCTGCTGTTAAAGACCACAGTTTTTGCTTTAAGTTGTTCTCAGCTCTGAACACAGTTCTTTGTCATTAGACTGTGTGAGCTGTAGGCTACTGCTTGTAGAATCCCAGACCAGCTCTCCAGGGAGCATCAGCAATCTCTCAAAAGAGGTAATAAAGAAAGATGTGATACTTGGACCTCAATTCCCTAGGGATCCTTTTTTAGGAGGAGAAAGGAGTCCCAAGTTCCTTCTTCCTCTTTAGGCTGCACTGCCTTTAGAGCTATTACTACTAATGGTACCAAAAATTATCGGTAGTGGATCTTGGAGATGGAAAATAGAATGAAATCAAATAGATCTTCTGTGGAATAGATCACTGCAAGCTGCTGAGCTATACCCCACCCTGACATCTGCATGGTCCCTTTGAGTTCAAGGGATGATACAGATGTAATTAGAAGAGAACCTGATGGAAGATACTAATAACAAAAGCTAAATAAAATAATGTCATGGATTAATATTGAGAAACTATTTAGGAATAAAGGAATTTTTTTCACAAAATGCTGAAATAAAGAAACCATTAAATCCAATCATTTTAAGAGAAAGCTACATTGCTTTTTTAGGAAAAAGAGAATGAACAGAGGGCATTGCTGCCGGCTAGGTGTTTGTTAATTTTTCATGTGAATTTATTGCATATGTAAGTGATTGAATTAGTAGCACTGACAGGAACCCAGGCACGGTAAAAGCTTCCTGCTACTGACACAGCAGTGCTCAAGCTGTGCACTCCTGACCATTAGCAGCCCTGCTGTGGGAGCCTGAGCCTGGCTCAGCCCGGGCTGCAGAGCTCCCTGGAACGGGACCGAGCGCTCCGGAACCAGGGCTAGCATGAGACCACTCCACTCCTTTAGATTAATGACCTCATTTGGATTCTGATGCCAGGCTCCAGGGAAGAAGGTCCAGTGCAAGTTAATATGCTGCCAAAATACTGCAAGGTAAGTTTGGGGGGGAAAAAATTGTTAAAGAGGATTTTGTGTTTTGTGGTAAAGAGACTGAATGCGGAAGGGAGTCAGAAACGGGCAGCTTGCAGGAGAGAGTGTAAGGGGCAGGAATCAGAATGTTTTCTCACCTTTGAAAAAAGAAAGTCATTTCCAAACACTCAGAGGCTGAGCAGTGAGATCTGGATCTTCTGTCACCAAGCAGTAGATTGCTTCAGAACAGCGAGGCTTTGAGAGCAAACTGGGGGAATATAAATTGCATATATAATAATTTAAGCATGCCGGTGTGTTGCCAAATATTACCATCTAAAAGGAATAGAGGTATCATGGCTGCTGTGAAGTCCTTAGGGAGGCTCATAACCTTTTGGGAACCCTTTCCTCCTCCCCTGCAACGTATTAACCTTTTGACCACGTCAGTGCTTAGATGTACATAACGAAATGGTACATGCAGACAGATACAGTTGGGGAGCGGTAGGAACAAAACATCAGGGATGCAGGATGTTGTGTGAATATCAAAATCTCATAGCCAAGAATAGATACAGAGCTAAAAAAAAAGGTATTTCTGATGTATTATGAATGTGCAGATGAGCTGCGATGGAAAAACATTTCATGGCTGTCTTACAAACTCTATTCCTGTAGCGTCAGATTGTGACAACTTAAAGGAACAAAAATGAGCTTTTTGTACGAGTAGCACTGCTGGATTTAATGGTGCTGCTAATGGAGTAAGATTTTTCTTGGAGTAAGAGTGCCATAAACCAGCCCTCAGCCACCACTTCCTGTTTACTTGTGGTTTATTCTCTAGAGCAAACCCAAGTTTCTCTCGCTGCAAATTTCTAAAATTCTTCTCATTACAAAAAAAAAGATTCTTGCTTAGTATTTTCCTTTTCATACCATTCATCCTCATGGAGGGTTTTCTTTTCTAGTCAATCATTTGACTTGTAGAAGAATGAATGAATGAACTGTTCTTTGATTAAAGTGGTACTCTACTTTACTCTGCTGAGAGGTAGAGCTTCACTTAACATGTTCTTTTCAGTAGGTCTAGACAGCCACTTCTAAAATTTCATTTAGATATCATTTGTAATGAAATTGAACAATCCTAGTCACTTTTAGTAAAGTTGCTTCAATTCTTTCCTTTTTATTGAAAGTTATTTCAGTGCTGCAAGCAAGGTATTTTATTTTATGATTTTCCATATGGTTGGTCCCAAAGGAGAAAACACAAAAGAGTTCTAAATTAAATTCTAATCCAATTTAACAATAGCTGTAAGGGAAATGAAGACATATTAGCTACTCTAGAACCTCAGCGTCCTGGAAAAATGAAAAATGAAGCTGATCATCCCAAAATTTTTACTAGTTTTAAGTTTTCACCTATATACAAATGTATAGTGGGCAGCTGGAGACAAAACTAGGTAGAAGCTCCCATTGAACTACGACATTGTACTGATTAAACAACTGTAAACATACACTGTGGTGCATAACTAATAGCAAAACTAGCAAATGTTTTTGACATTTGGACCACACTTGAAGTTACAAAAAAAATTGTGTTCCAACACCTTGACAGATTTTGAGGCTGGGAGGATCCATTTATTGACCTGTCATGTGAACTGTAACATGATACAGGCTGATGGACTTCACACACTTGACACAATTGATTTTCAACATCATCATTTGAATGGGAGCAGCACATGCTCTGTAAAAGCATTTATTTTAAGCTTAAAGATTTAAGTGATGCAAAAATCCACTATCACTTGCTCAAGATACTCCTGCAATGATTCTCCCGAGTCTTCAAAGTATTCTCAGCATCAACAAAATATTTGTGTCGTACACACACAAAATACATTAGAAACGACCTTAGAGTAATGTAACAAAGCAGATAATATTTTTAGAATTCTCAGGTAAGCTGTATTGGAATTAAAAGGCTTGAAATTACATTTATAGCCATGAAGCATGCAGCTGACTCAGGAGCTGTGCAAACAAGCACACAAAGAATCAGTCAAAAGAGGCTTCTTGTTCCCACTCAGTTTTCCAGTTCACTTACAGTGGTTGAAAGTGGCACTTGGAAGAGTTGGAGGAAAAACCCTCAAGGCATCAGCAGCCTCCTGCTGTACACGGCACAAAATGAGCTCACGGTGTAAAAGTGTCCACTGCCTCTGGAGGAACCAGGATTTCACCTCCAGTCTTGTGGGAGGGAATTCTGATCAACTCTTAGAAAACAGCTGGGTCACGTAACAGGAGAACTGCTCTGCAGAGAAAATATAAAATCTATTCACATGTGTATTAGGAGTGGGTATATCTATATTACAGTAAGCAAAAGGTAGTCTTACCTCCTCTGAGGTGTTTGATCATCCCTCTATTTTAGCATTTTCTCAGTTCTTGCCAGTGAGGGGTTTTACAGTCCAATTAACACAACAGGGAGTGACAGTCTCTAAGCCTGGAAACAGTTCTCACTAACAGTGATGTGGACAAGGCTGCAGATAAGAAACTCCTCTTTTATGCATGAAAAGGTAATAAGGTTATTCAACCAGTTGCAAAACATGGAAGAAGCATTTTTACCCACACTAAGAATGGAAGAAAAAGACAAGGAAGTTTGTACTTGGTCAGGGAAAGAAATAGGTTAGCATGTGTCCTGATTTGGGAAGAAGAATCAATATTTAAAGACACTGAACAGACTACAGTTGGATACAATCCTTTCTCCAGGAGAATGTTAGAAGCCAAGAAAGGACCAGAGGGAAGCTGAAAGGGGAAATTGCACTGTGCTGGTAAATCCAGGTAATGATAAACACAGGTCAGAATAGCAGAAGCATTGACTCCACCACCAAGTTATCATTTCCATGTTTAGTGGAAATTACATACAATATCACCTACTGCCCTGCTTTATTTATGATAACTAAGCCAATACTCCCAGCACTTAATATTTCATGCTTACCAGTTGCATTCTCTGGATTCATTTATATCTTGTTAACTCCATCAAGACACCAGTTTCTTGGGTTAATTCCCTTCTCATTTCTTGGCATAAATAGTAGTAATTTCTGTGAAACTAATACCAAAATGCAGTGCACTGATTTGGAAATGTTTTGTGTACACATAAAACAGAAATAGAGTGACCTTGCCTGAAAAGTACATTACTAAATGCTTGAATATTTATCAGGACTAATCAGCTAAGAAATACTGAATTTCAGAAGCTTATATACTTCAGACAGTATGATATTTACTTCCTTTCACAGAAATTATTCAGTATCATTAATTCAAACCAAAATACATCTACCATATCTCTTTAATGCTGGATTAAGGGATGTTTTTATTCTATCTTCATGACAGTATAAAAGCCAAAAAAATTCCTTTTCAGAGACTCAGTGGATGAATCCACTTGTTTATGAAGCGAAGCCTACTTGTTTTATTTAGAACAGACTCAGCAGAGTGAAATGAATCTCTGCCTGGATGCTGTCAGCCTGACTAAGCTAAATCTGTGCCTTACCTTGAATTTCTAACATTTTGACCAACAAATTTTTTTTTTTTCCTCCCAGGTATTTTATTTGTATTTATCCAGCAGCAAAAGTTGATACTTAATAATTCCCGGACAAGATTGTGTGCCTGCACCTTTCCCTTGCAGCTGTATTTACTCAAAGCAAAGCTATTCAAATGAGCCTTAATCAAGGCACATCATTCTGCTCAGTGTGTGAGCAAATCCACCCAGATCCCCTCAGCTGGGAATGCCAGCAGTGAAGCCCCAGACAGGAATTCTGGACAGTTCTCTGACAGGGCAGACTGGATCCATTGGGATGTGGTGTTAATGCCACACTGAGCAGATTTAAGATTCACCTGGGTCCCCTGAGTACTCAGCAGAAATGCTGGTCCTTCTGTGCCTGTTGAGCCGTTGTTGGAAGCTGATGGAGGAGCTCCTTAATGCTTGACCCTTTGCTTTGGCAGCACAGCTCTTCCCAGAGTGTCCCTCTGGGTCAGTCTGTGTCCTGCCCTGTGACCAGCTCCAGCTGGGGGTCACAGGAACAGTTCCACGTGGAGAGTAGTGTCACTTGTTACCTGGAAATTCCCAGGGAAAGATAATCTCCTTTTAAAGCTTGCTTTTAATATAATTAGGGGTGAAATTACAGTTTAAAAATACTGGATGATAAAATAAAAGCTTTATCAATAGCTACTGAGTGCCAGGTGTTTTGCTTAAGGGAGGCCTGTCTCCTACATGCCATCCATCAGTGTTATTTAAATAACATTTTGACAGCTCAGCATAGCAGGTTATACTGAAGAGTTTTCACAGAAACTGAATGGGATATGTTAATAACCCAGACAGGCTGTGAGGTGTTTGTGATTCCCAGTATGTCAGGTTTGGATTCTGCCAGGCTGCCCCGTGTAACTCAGTCAGAGCTAACTGCCCATGGCTGTGTACGAGTTAACAAAACACAGATGTTCTTAAAAAAAACCTCACTTTACTGAGCAATAGTGCATGTTCTTTTAAACTCTTATACTCCACTTTCACTCCATCACCTCCCACAAAAAATAGTGTCTAAAGTGCTTTCTGTATGGAGTGGCTGTGAGCTGGAGTTAATTCAGTGCCTGAGACTTGCCAATACATCAAACGGCGTGGAAAGAAATAGCAAATTTCCAATGGCTCCAACAAAACAGCTTGAACACCCTGCCATGAGACACAACCCTTTATCTTTTCACTTGAAGCTGTGGATCCTTATATATTGTGCTCTAAGCACTAAGGAAATATTAGAATGGGCAGATGCCAGAAGGAAGACAACCATTTATTGAAGCATTCCAACCCTGAGCAGCAGCTCTGTGTGCCAGCCTGCAGCTGGGGGAACTTTCTGCTCCTTGGCATCCATCTGCACATGGAGCTCGTGGCAGTGAGTGGGCAAGGCCACAACTGCTGCAGTTCACACTGCAGAGGCTGCACCCTTCTCAAACTTCTTAAAATAAATCCCTATCTATTTTATCAGTGCAGCAATCTGAAGTGCAAGTGTCTTGAAAGATTTCTGGCTTTATCTAAAATATGAAATGTATTTAAAGAATAAAGTTTTCGTGTAGAGCTGGGAAGATAATGTGAGCCTTGTGGGAAATAAAGCTATTTGTGTAAGGAACTTTTCCAGCCCGAGTATTTCTGAACATACTCAGCTCTCTAGCCATAGGTACTTGGGAAATGTGGCTTTAACTTTGTGACTAATCTCCAGTGGTAGATTTAAGAATGAACCAGAGAAATCAATCAAAATCTGTTTCCACATGAAGTTTAGGTCATTTGTAAGTAGAAGAACTAAAGAACTTTTCTAAATAGGCTACCTGTATGACTAATGCTTCAGGCAGATAAATGCAGGATTAAACAGAATCATTTGGAAGGTCACAGAAAGAGACTGCAAAAAAATTTCCATTCTCCCTTCCTACCAGACCTATAATGGAAAAATATTTTGTGTTGTTATGACAATTTGTAGGACTTTAAACTCTACATAATAAGAGTACTCTTGTCCCCAGAAAATCAGTAGCTGTATCTTCACTAGAGGTAATCACTAAGGCTAAAATTCTAAGTGCATTTTGGAAAAGCAAGCTCTTATTTATATATGTACTTTTATATACATAACCAGAAAAGTAAAATTAAAGAATATCTATGATATCAATCCAAAACTACCAGCAAACACCAAAATATCATCTCCAAAACAATTCTAAAAGTTATTCTTCTCTGTGCGTGGACTTTAATATTTTCTTATCAACCCCTCTGTCTTGAGCATGAACTTTTGGTGTCATGCTGGAAGTTACCCCGTACAGACCACAGAGCTGGCAAATAAACAGCAAATCAACATTTCATACCAATATTTATTGGTGTGTTGTCAGCTTGGCATACACCAAAGATCCTTTATTGGGATCCCAAGGTGTTTGAAGAGTGAGTCTCACTGGACACAAGGTTCACTGTGCCTGTAAATACAATTCTCTGTTCTCTGAGCCTTAATTCCTCTCTTTGTAGAAACACCTCAGGGACAGTTCCAACTCATCTGAGATCAGTCATGTGGTTAAATTCACTGATGCCTGTCAAGTTCTCCTCTTAGATCCTTTGATATCATCTGAAATAATATCTCAAACTAGTGGGAATTAGCTACTACAATATAGCAAATTGTTTAGTTTTTAGGACAGGAAATACTAAATCCTGCACCATTAAAAATTATTCAGTACATCCATAGCTTTAGTCCAAGATGCACATACATTCCCAGACTGAAAAAAAATCTATTGTTTCAGCACATCCAGAGGGTTATATGGGAAAATAACAGCTCAACCTGTTAAGAAACAGCTCACATCAGCACTTTCTGCAGTGACCCAGCTACTTCATCTTAGTGAGCTTCAGCCTGTTTTTGTGGCTGGCAGTAGTGAGCAAAGAGATACTGAGGGAGAAAAACAAAATGAAAGTTGGGGTGAGACATTAGCTTGAGAAAGCTGCAGAGGGAATCTCTCTAACTCCATTATTCCCAGGCTTGCAGGCACTCACCAGTGGGCTGCAAAGACTTGCTTGTGTTCCATACATCCATGCAACAAAAATTAAAATCACCAAAGATTTAGTGTCTTTTGAAAAATGCATAGGGAGCCTCAAGCTACATTGAACCTAATAGGAAAATTATTGCAAAATTTCACCACAGCTGATAGATTTGTAGACAGATGGCCTCTATACACCACCCTGTGGTCTCCTCCAAGTTGTTTTGGGACTCAGGCCCTTGGATCAGGAGAAAGAAGAAAGAGCTCTCTGGTTTTGTTGGTCTGTGGGTATGTTATAAATATGAGTGCCTTTAATTCTTCTATTTATCACCATGATAACTTAGAAAAAAACGAAAAATACTAAATACACACAGTTTCTCATTCATACACAGGCAGGTGTGAGAGTGGTGAAAGAGTTCTGCCTTAAAATGCTGATGGGAGTAAGGAGTGAGGGGCAGAGGGGAGAGGCCAGGTATGGGTAGAGGCTGGTGTGCCAAACCAGGGCCACTGAGGTGCTGCAGAGACAATGTTGTACCTGCTGCCCTCCTGACACACGTGAGCCTTTGTCAGTCAAGTATCTTAAACACTTCTCACTTATTTCCAGAATGTCATTGGAAATCAGGTCAGTAGTTTTATCTCCATCTTGTAAATGGTAAAAGCTGCTGAAGGAAGTCACTTTTCAGTTCTACACAGCAGACTGAGAGGTAAAAACGCATCAGAACTTGTAGACCTAAGTTTCAGCACCTAAATTAGCTCCCTAGGTGCCTTGGAAATCAGCAGGCTCCCTGTGAGAGCAAATGCAGACTATTCCCCTTGCTGCATCAGTGAAGTGCCTGTTGCTGGGTTCAGCAAACAGCCACCCACTGGCTCCAGAATCCCACTCAATAATGCTGCCTTTTTCCTTCAGTCTGTTCCTTCCCTCTTCCAAACACCAGTGCCTGCAGGAAACGTGGCATTTGCAATTCCAGAAAGCCCATGCCATGTGTGTGAATGAGGCTGAAAACTCCAGCAGTCCCCCACGAGGAAACTATCTGACAAATTCATGCTTTTGGAACACAAACCAGTTTGTGGTCAGCAATTTAATCAAATGTACAAGTTACATTTTCCATTGCAAATCCTAACACTGCTGCCTCCTCATTCTGATGCTCCAGTATTCTGCAATTGTACCATAAATCCTGCTGAAACACATTGTCTGCCTGCTTTAGAAGTGGTGTTCAAAAACACCAAGTCATGGAGAGCAATCCTGAGCTGTGAGAGAGAAAGCAGCATAACATGCAGTGTTTTTCCACCTCTCAGGCTTAGGAAGCAGTTATATTAAAGTAGCCTCAAAGAGCTTTCAAGCTTCATTTTTCAAAGTCTAGCCTCTTTTTAGAATAATAACTCATACCTGGCTAACCACGTCCAGGCAGTAATCCTGAGCACAGAGTCAGAGAAATTAGGCTAAATGCTGTTGCCCTACAGGTTTTATTTATGCTGGTAAAAGGCCAGGGGAAGGGCCTGGATGCTGGACTGTAATAATCTCTGCTGGGCTGCCATAATGGTCCTTGACAGGCTTTCACCCTCTGTTAGCCCTGTGCAGTCCTCCAAGCAATTCCCAGGCAGGATTCAGAAGGTGGCAGAGGACAGTGACCATTTCCAGTGGCAGCAGCACAAACCAAAGAATGAGACTCCAGTTCCTCAGCTGAGACCAAGAGAATCTGTTCAGAATGCATCCTTCAGAAAGCCAAGCAATCTTGACAGAAACAAGAGGCAGACAAGCTGCATTCCCCAGTGCAATTCCAGCTAAACAGGATGCATCATTCACTTCAAATGCACATGGCTTGTGTGGTTTTAGCACTGTTACCTGCTTTGTCTAATTAGTTATTCCTAATTGTATAACCCAGCACTAACTTTGTTGTAATGACAGCTTTGGAAGAAGCTTTTCATGGCTGAGAGAGAAAAGGTTTGCTTTAAAACCTCTAAACTGAAAATGTGCTCATAGAAATTATAGCATGCCCATTGTGCAAAAATATGCAGAATTATGTGAAAACAAGCAGTCAGCAGAGGGCAGGTAGACTGTGCTGATGTCTCTGGGTGATATGTATGTTTTCCTGTCTTAGCCATTCTCAGCAGTTTCTTTTGTCAAAAATGTAAGTGATGCTGTCTGGAAAAATCAGAGGCAGTCTAGTGCTTGTTGCAGATTTGTCACTAAGAATTTATTTGACATACCTTTTTCTCAGACTAGGACACAGGGAGGGTTTATTCCCTACGTAATATTGATATGATTGATATTGATATTCCCTACAAAACCACTGATACTATAGTGATTTTATGTCTCAAAATATCTGCTTAAGTTATACCAGTCAACTAAAGACACTGCTACTAGTCACCATCAGCTTCTGCTTTCTGTGCCCAACTCCTGTTACCAACAAACAAAACTTCTTTAAGATTACCTCCCTGCAAGACTGAATCTCACTCTTAATAATTAGATAATCATAAGATCTACCCAGTTGTCTCCTAAAAACAAATAGACAAACAATAGAAACAGCTGTCCAAGGGGTCCAATCTAATTTAACATTGTAGGGAACATTGCTACTCTGAAAGCTATTCCTGTCTTCCTACTGATGGAAGTGCTTGGGATCTCTCAGTGCCAGCAGCATGAAGTAATGTAACTACTCTAGCATAGAGCATGACATCAGATCTGTCACTGCAAGCCAGAAAATCCATCACAGTGAGGCTTTGTTCCCTAAAATAGTCATTTACTACATATCATTGAGCTGCTTATTTAATATTTACGCAAATTTTTCAAGACATTGCACTGGACCATGCATCAGAGACAATCTGTTACAGAGGACCAGAGAAATCAGAGGGGAGTCCTTTCACTTTACATTCTTCCCAAACACAAACAGTCACCTAACTGTGGTTTCTCAATTACAGTTTCCTCTCCAGCACAATTTCTGAATTGGAAGCCCAGTACAAATCCAATTGGCTTTCAAATTGGCCTGCTCAGCACAGCAATAAAAATAAAATCTCAGATGCCACACTGTCAATCAACCTGGCCCTTACACAACTGTGAGCTCCACTCTTACATAAATGTCACAAATGCCATAATTAGTATCAGCTCATGCCATAGGAATGGATCAGAATCTGTGTTATTTGATCATTTGGTTTTGATCAAAACTCACTTTTGGAAAAGCAAAAAAAGATAAAAGTAAAAAAATTCTCTTTGATCAGGACTTATTTTGCATCATTTTGATTATGAGACTTTGTCTGTGTTTGCAAACTCTAACAGTGGTGTCTGACTTACACCTTACAGTACCAAGTAATTCCTAAAATAAACATAAAATTAAAATCTCCTTAACTCTTGAAGTTTTAAAAGTATTTGGGATACAGACAGTGTTTAAATAACACCTTCTCCCTTGGAGTTATTACACTAATATTATTATTCCTGTCATGTTCTGTCAGTTTAATTGGATAATAGCTGCAGTCAGATTACTGCCTTGTAAGTGCATACAAGCACCTAACAATGTTTATGCAAAGCAGCCCTCATGCCTCGCTGGTTAAATGGGAACATCAGATTTGGGAGGTGCAGCAAGGGCTGGTGACTTCCTTCAGGAGTGCAAATCACAGAGGGCTGAGCAGGACAAAGGGTGAATGAATGAGGATGCTGAGATCCGACCACTGCTCACTGCTGCCAATGACAGAACGAGAACTGGGGCTTTGCAGCACAAGGACTGCTCCTGGCCATGGCTTTCCATGACCTTCCATGATTTTCCTTCTTGCCTTGTTCTTGCTGGATCCACAGGGCAGGGAGCAGAGAGGAAACTCAAGCACAGGCACTGGGAGTTTGGGCTTTCCCCTCCACAAACTGTGCCTGTGCTATATTTGACAGCACAGCAGGTTTCCATGTGCCAGGGAAGAACAGGCTATCAGAGATTTTTGCTCCCTAGTCTGGCAGAAATCCCACAAAACAGGTGAAGTGCAGTGGCCTCAGCCCAGCTGCTGAGTATAGGTCAGACCCAAATCAGTCAAAATTCTCAACAACCCGTTGATTCCTGTAGCTTATTATTAACATAGAGAACAGATTATACACATTTCTTTTATGGTAACATCCTAGATTCTGAAGACACTGGGTAAAACCCACGACAGCACTTTGCCATCATTTATATTGAAGTTAAGCACAATCTGAGAGCAATAGCACTGAAAGCTCTCACAGAGGAGTCATCAAATGCTCACTTCATATTCATATAATGCTTGATTTGCATCTGTTTAATATTTTATATGTAGGGGAGCACTTTCCAGAGGGTTCCAGATAGTTTCTCACAGAGAAATTGGGAGAGCTATAATTTTAATTACAATATCAATGTAAATACTCTTTTTATCTCATTTTAGGGAAAATTTCTCCTCCTACTGTACAGTGAGATAGATTTGAAGGAAAACAGGTTCAGTTGACACTCTCTAAACATATGTTTTCCCCATCTGAGCTCATTCTACTTCACAGAAGTCAGAATGCTGGTGGAGAAAACTGAAAATGCAGCCCAATCTTCAAGCACTAACGTAAATGATTGGTTCTGACACCAGTAAAGGCATGTTGTTTTCCCTCCAGGTTGCCTACTTCTCACATAGGCGAGAAGGATTAAAGGCATAAGATTTCTCTTCATGTGGGGAGTCGATAACCTGCCTTCTGAGAGGGGTTTGGTTATCTCAGAACATGTGCAAAGGAAAAAAAGCACAAGCAACTTCAAGAAGCAGACTGTTTTGTAAAAGGTTTTTTGTCTTTTAGCTGACTTATTGTTAGGGGAAACTGTGTTTCAGTATCTTTTTTGAGGATAAAGGTAGATTTCTCTTTTATTTCATAGTAACCAAGTGGCTCCAGTGGTCAATGCAAAATGAAAAAGTCCTCATTCCTTGGTTTAAATCCTGACTAATTGCACTCAAATAATAAATCTAATTGTGAGTTCTAAGTACCAACTAGTGAAGAAAAAGTAAGAATTTCAGAACCTCAAACACTACATGTAAGGACAATACTCCATCTGTATAACAATCAACATCTCTGGAAGAGGACAATGCATGCTAGGGAGGTTCAATAAAAGAGTTTCTTCTAAGATATATTCTGCCAAATATCTGTCAGTGTGATGTGATGGGCATTTCTCATGCTCCACAAGGCAGTCAGTACATGACCCAAAGAAATTTCAGGTTTCTGAAGCACTTTGCAGTTCCTGGTGATTAAGGGCATCCCCAGTACCACACATTTATTGTGGTAACCTGGAAGTGCTTTGATTTCAAATAATGGCCACTAAATGAACAGTTGGGGATGAACCATTTTGAGGACTTATAAAATTTCTGACATTCCCCTAGAAGGTTCCACTTAAGAAGCTGAAGAAGGGAGAGAGGGAAAAAAGGAGTAAAATATTGTGAACTCGTGATTTCTTTTCCATGCAAATAATTACCAAATAAGCATTTGTAAGGTTATAACCGCAGATTATTTATATCTCAGAATCCTAAATGTTCAGATGAGGAGTGAAAGTTTAGATACAAGTATGAATATTTTCATTACATTGTATGAAATTCAAGGGAATAGTGCCTTACTAACTGCAGGACTGTGGATTAGTCAACACATCATTTAAGAGATATTTGCTTGAAAGCCTCCAGTTTACACTGAAGAAATGTGCTTGTGATCTCTTTACCTGCCATGTCTTTCATTTATTTACAGCAATACTGAAATGTTCAGTACCAATCAAGCCAACAAGAATGAAATACATCTGCAGTATCAGGTGGTGTGTGAAATTGTACTGCTCAGGGAAGGAATCAGTGAACAATTTACCATGCCATTTCACATGGCTCTAGGATTCACTTTCTGTACACAAATAAGTTTTTTATGCAAAGTGAGAAAATTACATTCTGGAAAAAAAGAAAATACAGGTCCTTGCCTCTGCCTTGGTTTTCTTCCTAGCAGTTGTCTCCCAGATGAAATAGTGCTGAGCAGATGTAGAGGCAGATTCTTAAGGTATTTTGTATGGTGTGCCTGGGAACCTGCCACAAACAAGCCTGGTTTATTTTTAGATACCCTTAACTTTATTTATTGATTTAGGAGGATATGAGGAATGGGCATAAGCAAAGACAGTTTTTTGAAAATGGTATCTTTTATTAGATTAGCTGATACAGCTTGAAAAAAGCAAGTATGCTTTTGGGTACAAGCTGCTTTCTTCAGCAAAATCTAAGTCAATAAAAGCAATTTCAGTTTAATCTTATTACATTGATAACAATGCTGTTATGATATGAGTGTGGAAATGAGTAAGAAGGGGGGCATTTTGAAAGTTTTTTTATTTATTCTGAAATGTCGAACTTCCATGTAAAGCCAAATGAAATTCCTTGGTCAAGATTATGGGAGGAAAAGAACAAGATTTGTTCCAGCCCCTCCCATTCTCCTCTCCTCCAAGAGCTGGCTGTGGCTGGTGCTGGGAGTGGTAACTCTTAGAAAAGCAATATTTACTCTAAAGTTTCCATGCAGCAGCAAAGATTCTGTTGCCAGTATGTGTTTTTACTGAACACATAAGATAACCAGTGAAATCCCATTGCCTTGCACGGTCCTGCTCCTCTTGCAGATCCTGTTAGGAAAAGGCTGTGGGAGCAGCAGGTGGGAGATACCCAAGCCTGGATTGCTGGTGTGACTGTGCCAGACTGAGAAACAAAGTGCAGGGAATAAAAGACCATCACTACTGAGAGATCAAATGGTGACAGAGAGGCTGCACTTAAAATGAGGAGAAGGAGAAGGAGCCAAGGAAGAATAGAGAGAAACTGCTGAGGCCAGTAGGGAAAGGTCAGGAGAAGAATAAAGGCAGATTGCCTGAAAGCTAAGAGGTGTAAAGAAAGACTTATAAATTGATGAGAGGAGAAGAGAAAAATGATGAGAGTAGAGAAAATACCAGATAGCAATCCCATTAATAAGTGGAGACTGGCCTCCATGGTGATTCCTGGCAGTGCCACTAATAGCTGACAATTAGATTTTTCCACAGCAAAACATAACTGAACATCTAAGCAAAAATAAACAATTTTCTAGAAGTCAGCAGAAAAACAAGGCAGCAGTGTCAGTCAAAATTATCCTAATTAATTTACATCTAACTAGATGTGAGTCCAAAGAACCAGGTATTTATTAGACAAACTACAGCAAGCAAATTAAGTGCAGCACTGATTATTGCACCAGCACAATGTTTTTATTCATCTCCATCAAGCACAAGACTTTGCTGTCTTCTAATTCTTTCTGACTCTGCTGCTAGATAACTCCTTCCTGAAAGCAGGACCATGAAAGTGGCATTTAGGCTGAGAAGGGCAAGAAGCTTTGCAACCTATCTCACAAAGATCATCCTAAGCACACAAGGCTGCAGAAGAAGAACATGATGCAGGTGGAAGGACCCAAAGGAGCATCAAAGCTGACAATTTCAGGACTACATGGGAGGATGTGTCGCTGTGTACAGAGGGTGACATTGTTCTCTATTTTCTTTCCATCCTGTCCAGGCTTCAGCTTCCATCAAAGTTCATTAATAGCAAATATTTCCATTCACTATTCATTAAGTTGAAAATGAATAGGGAGAAGGATTCTGGCTGGCTTTATTTCTGTCCCTGGTATTAGCGAGCTGCAGAAACCGCAGGCGAGTTATTTATCACCTTGTAATGAGCCACTGCCTGGAGTGCTGAGGGAGGAGGCAGTGCATCCCAAGTGCCTCTAGAGGCTTCCAAGGAGAAAGAACAACATTGCATCCAGATGGGAGCAGAGGCAGGTTCACTCAGCTCAGATAGGTCTGGTCTTATCTGGGTTTACTATAAAACAGGATCAGCAATGGGTGTGGCAGCACATCCCAGCTCTTCTCTGCCCTTGTTGTTGTACACCTAGCGGGATTCATGTTTGCCTCTGAGCTAAAAAAAACAAAGGATGTTTCTGTATGTCCTCTGCTTTTGTGCTTCTACTTCTCTTTGCTTTGAATTATCTCCTCTGTAAAAGAGGACCGAAATAGTTCTCTACTGTACCTGCAAGTGTTGCTGTGGCTGTGCAGCTCAAGCACTGCAGAAGGTCACGTGAAGTGCTGCTTAACAGAAGTCAGAGCTCTTTATTTACAGCCTTTCATCCAGCGGTACTGTGCTCTGCTACCCTAACTGGTGTGATCTTTAGTAAGCTCTTTCATTGGTGTTTTGGCATGTGCTTTTCCAATTGCATCCTGAAAAGCACAACTTGTTTGCTCCATGTACTATTGCCAGCAATTTTGATCATTTGAGCAACCATTTTATTTTATTATTGTGAATATTCTGAAAATTTTTGTGGATAAAACAATGCTTTAAGCTGAAAAGAAAAAAAAAAAGGAGGAAAGAGATGAAATCTTTGGAAAACTCTTTCTTACTAGGATTCTAAGCTTTCCATGAAACACCTGGTCAGGGCAGGAGAAGGACAGAGGCACAGTGGTGCTGAACAGGGCATCATCTAACACAGAAGTGCTGCACTGTGCCCTGAAATCCTCAGCTCAAGCTGTGCCCCAGACACCTGAGGTGAATGCATGCCTGAAATCACCATTCACAGTCATTCAGAGCTGGAGCTGCTCAGGAAATCCACTGCTCAGAAAAGGCAGGTTTGGCTTTTTACTGAGACAGAGGAAAGATTTCTTCTGACCCCCTTCCTGGGAACCCAACGTGTCCCTGTCAAACTGAGGTGGCCCAAGTCCCCCTCCCCAGCACCTCAGAGCTCCCCTCTTCCAGGGGCTGTCTGTGGAATCCCCAACAACATCTGCCACCTCCAAGGTGTCCCCAAGCCAGCAGATGTAGGACAAGCTGCTGTATTAATGGAATTTTCATTCCTTCCTGCCGAATCTGCTCCACTGCATGGAGCTGATGAAATATTCATAGCACCAGTCAGAAGAGGGATAAAAGCAAACTTGGATATAACCCAGAGGCCAAAGTAGTTCTGCTGGGCAGAAAAACACCCCAGTTTTAGTCTTTCTTTTGCTGGTTATTTGAAAATTAAAAAATGAAGTGTTCAGTAAAGCAAGGGTCTGAAACTCAGGGTATTCTCCTCTTAGTTTTTCTCCCACTCAGTTTTCTCTGTATTCATAAACAGGGCTTTCTACAGTCCACCGAAAAACATTTATTCCATACAAAGTAGGGTTGCTACAATAAAAAAATAGTAAGAATGGCTTCCACTACACCAGGGTGTCCTGCAGTTTGGCATGTGAACACTCTGATGGAGCGAGGAAAATTAAATAATTTTGGAAAATGGACAGAATGGGGTAGAAGATGTTTATTCTAACCATGGGTGAAATAGAAGGATGTTGTGTGAATGTGATATGCTCCCCAAAGGCCTCCCAGATTAAACCAAGCACGCAAAAGAGACGCATGAACATTTATTTGTTAATTTTACAGACACAGAATGAGACCTATCAAAATGGGAATGTCCAGCAGTAAAAGCTAGGTAATTGAGAAACTGCAAAATAATTGATTTTGGTGTTGGACCTCCTTTCTCCACAAAAAAACCCGAAACCTTCTGAAACAAAGAGCCTTTACCTCATTTAGAAGTTCTTTGGGCAAGACAGCATTTGTTTAGAGTAACTAAAATTAGAACTTACATGACTAGAGTAGAAATTTTCCATCTAAAATCTGCCCACCTAAGGAAATTGTTTCACAGCAAAAGAAAGGAGGTGCATAGAAGAGGACATGTAAACAATATATAATTAATATTTAATACATTTGAAAAATAACCAATGCATTTTGGAGACTGTTTAAAGCTTAAGGGATATGGACTGTCTTGCTGCACAGCCATGTAACAAGGAAGATCTCACGAGCACTCAAGAGCTTTGCAGCACAATTTATGGATGTCCCACACATCCAGCACATATGGGCCAGTACAGACACAATAAAATCATGGTAGTTTATATGTTGTTGGAATCTTGGCTGAAATGCAAACAGGTGGGTCCTAATACCTGAGAGTGACTGAAAAAGAACTGTACCAAGGAGAAGAACTTCTCTTAGCACTGTGTGCTGTAAGTTGCACACTCTGGACTTTAGTACTGTATTAATTGCCCTCATTTGTCAGTGTTTAACACACAAAGTGCAGAACAAAATCATTTTGCCAATTCAGTCCAAGTAATTAGCTATTTTACATCCTTTTTAATGTGAAAGGATCTGGTCCTTCACTTTATGACTTGGAAAACCATTCACTATCAATTTAGTGATAACATATTAATAATTGTGTGATGTTCCAAGCAGTTTCAATGGATGATGTCATATCCACAGAACAGCTTATTATCAAGAGAACAAATCAGAGATGGAAATCTGAGTGAGAATTTAATTATGTTTAAAAAGACAGATGCTTTGCCATTCACCAAGCCATCTACTGACAGCATTCAATAAAACACAAATTGAATGCACATTTTTACACACAACTGTCACTTCCTCATCTGCATCAGTTGTCCCCTTCCTGTACACGTGCTCCTGGCTTAATAAACAAAATATCCACACACAATGGATGCCAGCTGACTTCCATCCACAACTGTGTGCCACACAAAGGAGCTTTCTTCCATAAATTTCATTTTTAATGTTATTGCATCCTTTATCATTTTCACCAATTTGCATTTTGGTCTCATTCTGTTCTTTTTTAAACAGCCAGCCTCTAGAGTCACAAGTCTTTTGATTCTGGAAAAATGTGTTTAGCTTTTCGTGGTTGTGGAGAGGAACTTTCAAATGTAGACTTAACAAGTCACAAAGCAAGCAAAATAATTGACAGTTTTATTTTTACTGTCTCATTATTTTTAATGAGTTGGTTTGTATTCCTAAAGAATTCAGGAATTCTTGACTTTCAGTGCCACTTTAGGACAACACTGAATCCAAATTTGCAATGTTTTTTTCAGAGAGCAAATTTTCAGAAGATAGGGACCTGCAAGTAGGAATAGCTCAGGAATTTGAAAGTGTAAAACTCCTCATATTGAAAATAAATTTGTGTGCAAAGGGAACCACAAACATACTCCTAGAGTGTTTGAACACATATAAAGAATTATTTATTTGTTCCCACATATGTTTAAAAAAAAAGAGCCATGTTTAAGTTGATTTGATTTTGCTTCACACGGAACTACTAATAAAGCACACTGAAAAAAACAGAACTTAATTTCTTTTAAAACCAAGAGTGGAAGTACCTTTAAACTTACTGACTGAAGAGAGAGTTACTAAAGGAACAAAATGTTTTGATAGTGAGAATGTTCATTGAAACCTGACTGCTGCCACATAAATCCAAGTAACAGCAAGCTGAAAAAATCCCTTCTGATCTTTTTCACTATAAATGGGCTTTTCCATATCCACATCTCACCCAGCTGAAAATTGCCTTCACAGAGGTGAATACAGCATTCATTCCTGCCCTGACCCAACAGGACAGATTAATCAGGTTGCTTCCCTCCCTGGAATTGCCTGGATCATTCTTCCCCACTGATCTCTCCTAGCCCCCAGTTCCAGCGCTGAAAAGCACCTTACAGTAAGCAGCCCTTCTGTACTTAAGTCCAAAGCAGTCAGATGTGAATCACTATTTAAGGCTTTTCTGCAGCTTCTCTCAGCTGTTCCAACAGCATTTGGCTTTGAACGATGTCTCAATGTACATTAAGCTGGAAAAATATCTAGGGACTGATTATCAGTGAGATGTAGATGCTTTTTCCTATTCATCCTGTTTAGTTATCTTCATAACCTGAAAGACTGTGTAAAATATTGGCTACATAAACTAATTAGCTCTTACCAAATCTGCATTCCAAAGAGGGATGTGCTTCTTAATGAAAGCTGCAAGAAGCAGGTGACTGGTGGTGTCTTGGAGCAAGTTAATTTGTACTGGGCTTTAATCTAGAACAGTCTTTCAAGTTCTCACCTCTTTCTTGTGGTGGGTACATAAAGCAAGGCACCCCTTGTTGAAGGGGACAGGAATGCCAATAAATGCAAATTACTGTGCTGTGGAAAGCTATATCAGATTCATTGTAATACAGGAATTTGAGAGAAATTAGATTTGTATGTAATATGCAGAACAGTTTCTACTAGTACAGGCTGAGCTCAGATAAATCAGTGTGGCTTTTGGATATTTCTCTTTAAGCATTTTTCACCCATTAGTGTCTCATCATGATCACCCACTGACTTTCAGCTTCAATCTGTGCTTTTCTGACCCTGCCCATGGTACCAAGATCCAAAGTTTCCAGGCCCTACACTGTTCAATTCCTGACCAGACACCTGCATGTGTGCAGCAGACATCTCCTTTAATGCTGCCTTTGCTGTTCTTCTCCTTCATTTTGCTGAAATCAATACCTAGCCTTAATGTGAATCAAAAAAAGCAGCATTTGAATCTGACATCGACAGCTTTAATTAGGATTGGAGTACAAAGTTTTCCCTTTTGTTGCCAAACTGTTCTCTCAGTTTCAACTCCTCCAAGCTAAATCCTCATGGACAATTCTGTATGACCAAATTTTGCACTATATGCATTAGGGGGATTCACATGAAAAATCATTTGGCTGAAAATTAATGTAAATTAGAAAGTTTGGTGTGTCTTATATATGTATCAATTTTTTTCTTAGCAGAGTGGATATATTCAGTATGTAGACTTCAACTGGCTTAGTATAATAAATTCCACAACTGTGGAAAATATGTATTTGTGCTATGCTTTCTCCAACATAATACTGTGTAGTCTCAACAATTTCATGTCCTCTTTGGTAAAAACTGCAAAGGCTCAATGTATTGTAATCTACTGTGAATTCAGCATCTGTTTGTGATAGTCTCAGCAGGAAAATGTGTTTCTTTTCATCACCTGCAGATGCAATTATACCAGCAAGGCCTGCAAATTGCTCAGATATGAGATGTGTAAGCTTGGCAAAACCCCTGGAATGAAACGTTACTTTTGTCATAAGAAAGATCCCTTGGGTTCTCCTGTTCAGAGCCCTTTAGCTTGAGAGTAAATATCATGTAACTGTAATACTTTGCACCCTTGTTTCACCTCCCATCCAAGCCTCTCAACTGGCTTGGCAAACATAGCTGGATTAGGTATTCCAGCAGGGAGAAGCATCCTGCCAAAGCAGAACGCCCCAGAGGTCACACTCACACATTGAGCTCTGCATGTCTACCACTGTTCACACACAAATATGCTAACACTCTACATAAAAATATAGAAACTTAAACTTTTCTAAGCTAACATGCCTATTTTCAAAATAAATGTGAGAGCACATGGAGATTTGGAGCTGCTCATCACAATAAGATCTGAGAGTTTGTCAGGAAGTGTCAATGAATGGCTCAGGGAGGGTTCAGAGACATATTCCCTACAAATAAAAAACACATTCTCACATCAAAGACTTTACATAAATCTGTCAAAATTAGCTGTATAATTAAGGACACTGTGGGCTTAGACACATGAAAGTGCCATGAGTGAGTTAACACACCAGGCTACAAGGATTCACTCTCCTAGGCTGCACCAAATAGAAAACAACCCCAGTTACTTCAGCCTTTCTTCATCAGTTCCACAGGATCATGTAAGTGTTGATGTTGGAGGAACCTCTAGAGGTTGTGTAGATCTCTGCTGGGAGAAGAGTTAACAAAAGCAAGTTGCCAAGGACAGTGTCCATTGGGATTTTGAGTATCTCCAAGGATGGAGAGTCCACAGGCTCTCTAGGCAACCTGTTCTGGTGCTCTCTCTGAGATCCCTCATATTTAAGATTCTCCATTTCTCTTCATCATCTTCACTGCCCTTTTCTGGACTCAATTTGGTGCCCACCAGGAGCCCCCAGGCCCTTTTGTGCCAAGCTCCTTTCTATCCAGGCACCCCATGGCCTGTACTGGTGCAGGGGGTCATTCCTCCCCAGGCACAGCACTTTGTTGAGCTCAGGAGCCCATTTAGCCCATTTTCCCAGCCTCCTGAGATCCCTCTAAACAGCAGCACAACCATTTGGTGACCCAGCCACTCCCAATTCAGTGTCTGCAGCCCTGCTGGGCTCACCGTGGCCCATCAGGCAGGTCATTAATGGAGATGTTTACCACTATTGATCCCTGGGGTAGACAAGCAGACATGGACTGTTTTCCTACAGCTCAAGCAATTTATTTTTGTCTGAGTCTTAGTCCCACTTCATTAAGTGCCTAACGACAAGGCTTTGCTGTAGTCAGAGAATCACCAAACAACTATCTTCCCAACTTTATTTAGGATCAGCAACCTAATCTTTGTAAACAATTTTTAAAATATCAAAAACTCCTTATCTGCATCTTTTGGTAACAAAAATGTTGGGAAAAACCTAACAGGAATTGTGTTTTAAATGAAATGTCCACTGCCAAAAAGTCTGCCACTTTTGAAATTTTTATTCGTAAATGGGCAAATAGTTACCACTGTGCATTTAGTGGTGACAAATGGAAACAATAAAAATCTGGGCAAAGTTTCACAAAAAGATTGTAGCAGAGCCAGGAGCTGAACCTAATCATATTGATTTAAGCATCATTCCTCTCAGAATTAAGTTGTGGGTAAATGGCTGAAGATATATGAAGGTTATGCAGATTATATATATCCATTCTTGTTATAAGAAACAGACAGCTTGGTTTTGATTGAAATTAGGTTTGTACTTTATCTTTGGACATCTCCTCGCTGCTGATTTTCTCCAGCTCTGTCCTCCTGCCTCATGTCTGGTTCACAAGTCTGCCACAGCCTGGAGCAGCAGTGACAGAAGGAGCAATCACAGGAAGGTGAGCAGAAAAGCAGGAGAAATTTGCTTGGTTTTTCACTTGCTTGGTGCTGAGTTCATTTGGTTCCAGATAGGAAGTTCAGCCCAAACAAGATCTCTGACAGCACAAAAGGCAAGTAAGTGAAGGACAGACTTTAAAGAGGTGAACTGGTGGAAATTCTTGTGTGCAAGACAGGCGACTGTTGCACACCTCCAGATTATGCAATCTTAGTAGATCCTAAGAAAGTTTTTTCTATCACTAATTAAAACTACCCCAAATTCTCCTGTCAGTTTTCAGTGGGTTGATTCTGGAAAGATGAGTAAGTGTGAAGTTACAGGAAGCAGTGTGGTTTCTGATCAGATGGCAGAGAGTTACTCAAAGACAGACATTTTACTGGAGAAGACCTCGTCTCATTTCTTGCCATGCATTAGTGGTCAAATTTAGCTAAAAAATGCATAAAGGAATTAAATTCTACCATAAGGGTAGTAAAGGTAAGGGTTTAAGTAGCCATTTATTGTGAAGGACCACATGAGCCAGGGGCAATGATCCAGAATGTCCAAGCAACTACAGAACTATCCAGGCAGCAGTAGCAAAATACAAAACAGCAGAAATACCACCTTTACTTCTTAGTCCACACCATTGGTTTTCTACCCGTGGCTCAGAGAGAGGGAAAATTCACAATGAAGGGAAATCCATGGATGATATCTAGAGAGACTTTGAAATGCAGTCAACAAAAGCATTGTCACAGTTGTTAGGCCTAAATTCCCTCTGCAAAGGTTCCAACCTCCACTAGAAACAAACACACACACACCTACAAGTGAAAATTATTTACAAACAGTGCCCACAATTCCCACCCAGGGAAACAATTCATTGTTTAGAAAGTGAGCTCATGAGCTGGAGAAAAATATTCAAACCCTTGCCTTGCTGTGCACTTCCTTGACTTTTAGAAAATCAATCCCTCTGCTCCTCAGCCTGTGCCTGCAGAACAGGGCATGCACTGCCCTGTCTCTCCAGATCCTTGTGAATGGCACTGAAGGTGTGCACTTCAAATGGATTGCTGTCAATAGGTGTCACAGGGTGGAGGAACAGCTGTCGATGGAATTATTTTAGAAGCGTTTGTAAAGGAAGCTGCCTGTAATTACCAGTGGATTTATTGGCCACACTGAGGAAGAAGGAATACTAGAAACAGCATCTAGTCATCTGTGTAGTCATTTATGAGACAGCTATGAATAAATGAAAGGTTTTTGTGGGAAAAAATATGGGGGGAAAAAAGCCAGAAGTATCCCTCAACTGTCATAGATGAGATTAATCACAGGATAAAATCAGTCGCTCTGCATTGCACTGCTCAAACCCTTTATTAAACCAAAGAGGAAGCAAGAGAAAATCAATCAGTAGCTTAAAATTATTTGGGATATGCTCAGTCACAGCATAAAAGAATTTCATTTTGCACTTGCAAGGAAGACAGTACTTCTACAGGAACTTGTTTCTTCACTGTTTCTAGACACTAAAGTATGACAATAAAATGCTATTTATAAGTTCAGACAGTCAAAGCCTCCGGTACTTAAGCAGTACTGCATGGCCAATTCCAGGATACTCTGTATTTCCTCCTCCAGCAGAAATGCTGATGCCCAAAGTGTCAAAAGATCTCCTCTATTTTTTGCATTCACCTGTCAGTAAGGAAATACAAGCTTAAAAGGGCTATAAATTGCAAGATGTTGCCAGTGGAGGTATTCCAGGTAGTAACAATCAAGGATTCTTTTTTCCAGATGCCCAAGATACATCTACCAAGAGCACAAAAATAAAAACAACATAAAAATATATTAAATAGGGGCAGAAGAAGTAACATAAGGTAAAATGTTTTGCAATGCACTAAATAATGCTGAGGATTCTGGCAGCTTTGGTCAACTCAGATGCTTCACAAATGCAACTACTCACTGAGTCATTCCAGGCTGCTAAAGACTTGAGTATTTATCTAAATATCTTTGTGCAGGGTGCCTCTGCCTCTTGGCCATGCTGTGAATTCAGAAATCTGTGTTTGAACAGGCAGCACTGGATTTCAGGGATGTTAGACAGTGCAGGCCAGAGCATTAAAATTCAGTTTGTGTGATTACCAGTGCCCAGGCAGGATGACTCCCAGTGCCAGCATCCATGTGCTGACACAGGCAGGGTTAATGCTGTCCTTGGCAGGGCCCAGACAGAGCTGGTAAGGGAATGCAAAGATAAATATTTGTGAAGCGTTCACATACTGCAGTGACAAACACAAGTAACAGAAAGGTGATCACAAGAATAACCTCACTCATAAAACATCTTCAGAAGCAATAAAAATCTCACTAGGGCTTATCGTGATTTATTCAAACAGAAATATGCGAGTGGTATTCCATAAAACACACAAAATTAAAAACAACATTCAAATCTGAGAAACAAAGTACTGCAATAAATCATACTTAGCAGCTTTATGTCTAACAATCCTCCTCTAAAAATCTAACTTGCTCATTTGCTTGGTGGCTACATTTCTGAAGCAGAACCATCCAGGGCTTCTGTAGTGAAAGTTTCCTGAGGTTTCTCCTTGAATACAGTGTGCCAGCCCCTAAAATTTCTCAGAAAATGGTTTCTGCATCTTGGGCAACACTGTTAGTTTCCAGTTCTATTTCAAGTCGTACAAAGTAGGCTGAACAGTCTTCAGGAAGATGACAAGCCTTGGAATAACATCATTTTCTCAGCAGAAAAACAGGAAGACCATAAAAAGGTCTATAAAAACAGACGGTAATAAACAATGCATTGCTTCGTGAAACATCTGCAAACAACTTTGTCATCTCAAAGGGGATGGTGCAGCCTGGTTTCATGGGCTTACCTGGATCTCATTTTGCCTACCAAAGCATGAATGCTTTTGGCTCTGCACATGCAAATGGAAACACACACCTAAAACTGCTCATGTAGTCAATCCACACTCGTATTTCACACAGAAACACTTGCCTGCACATTTTTCTCAAAATTCTCAAAATTTTAAGGCGTCTGCAACTCAAGAGCTTCTCTGACTTAAAGCTTTCAAAGGAATAAGATTGAGAAGTTTTCTAGTAAATTGCTAGAGATTGTTTGAATGCCAATCCACCTAGTAACAGTTGTATTGTAATGCAATCCAGGACCTAAATCACATTTCAGAGTCTGCTAAATTTCAGTAATTACTGCAGCAATTCCCTCACAATGAATTTATGAAAGTTCAGTAGCTTTGTTAGGAGAAATGCAGGAAGAATTCAAGAAACATATATTATTTTCTTGTAATTTTCTCCCCCCTGCAAAAAAAAAATCTATATCTGATTTCCAATATAACTGGTTTTAGAAGAATTCTGCAGAAGCTGGATGTGTGTACAACCCTGAAAGCTTCCAGGGAATATCATATGTCCAAAAAATTCAGTTTCAGTACAATTTCAGTCTTCTATACATTGGACAGTAGCAAATACTCAAAATATTTTACATAGGTGGAAAAACAAAACCATCCTTGGAAATAAAAGAAAAATAAAAAGGTGTTTTAGAAGAGTCCATGTGTCCATATGCAAACAGTTGCACCAAGCCTGAGCCCCACTCACCCTTTAAGTACTACACCAGCTCAGGGAAGAAAAAACATGAAATCTCAGTAGAAATTTGCAATAAGCAAATCAGTAAACAAATTGTTTCATAAACTTTCTAAGGAGATAAATTCAAGGAGAGATTAATAGTATACACAGGCGAGGAGAATTAGTTTCTCAAAGTAAATTGTAAATTTCACCACGTACATCCTAGCACATGTTTTTCCCAGCTTTTGACTACATCATCAACCATTTCTTATCCTGTTAAATATAATTTTAAATATATCCTGTTAAATATCATTTTAAATATATGCTGTTAAATATCATTTTGCTACTCCCTATATTTTGTCCCATGACAAAATAAAGGAACATTGATACCCAAAGTGTCTGAGCATAGGCAGCACAATTCCAGGACAATACCAATATCTGTGACATGATAATGTGAGTTATACCCACAGAGATAAATTTATTTGCTTGGCAAACTCTTTCCTCCTTCATGTTTTATCACCTTTAGCTTACAAAACTTGGTGATGATTAGCAGAGCACTGCAGAGGCTAATGCTGAATGGATTTAACAGAAGGGCTTGAAGAAGTGTCCTCAATGCCTGGGGCTTAAGTCCTGACACAGAAATGCAAACGCATACATATGCTTTAAATTTCACCACATTAAATATTGTACAGGATATTTTCTCCTTGTAACAATGCCTCTAGCAAAGTTCAGCTCAGGAAACCCAGAAGAGAATATGTAAAGATCCCTTACTCAGCCAGCCTTCCTCTATCAGCTTTTTAGAAATGTTTATAGCTCTGATAACATTTCTCCAGGCTTTCTAGAGCTGCATTCATCCAACCACGAAACAGAGAGAGCCAACACCACATCCTGAGAGGAACAAATCACACAGGAGCTGAATGCTGAAATCACATTTGTAATTCTTCAGTAGACTGAAATATGTTTACATGAGAATCCATTCAGTATTTCTGAATAAAAAGTCTGGAATTGAAAATGAAGAACTGTTCACATGTGACTTCTCAAGAAGAACAGACTGGATACTCAACCCATCTCTAGCACCACTTATAAAGTAGTTTATGATTCATTATTTATATCAGATACTCACTGGAGGAAAAGGTTTACACTCCAAGCTGTTAGCCTTTTAGGTATGCTTTCTTTATTTGAAGATTTATTTTACCTCCGTGGTTTTGTGAGTGACACACTACTAAGTCAAAAGATCCAAAATTTGCAGCCTAACATTGAGATTTGGTTATTTTTATGTTATGCCTCACCATGGATTTCAAGCTAGGATGCAAATAGGGGCCAGTGCCTATTTCACTGTTAATATGAGTGGAAAGAACATGAAATTTAGGAGAAGACACAGAGCCTGGCTGCTCCAGGTATAGAGGAACTGGGTGGATTCTTGTAACAAGAAAATTTGGTGAGCGTGGATCTGTGACAGTATTTCTGTGATAACTTACACCAAATGATGTGCCCCTACATGAAGAATTTATGGTCTAAATCAACTACAACACAAGAAGAGATTAAAACCAAGACCTGGAAGCATGTGGCCATTTTTCTTGTTAGAATTTTACCTGTGAAAAAATCAAATTGATGTAAACATCAGTACTCAAAGGGCTACTTGAAAACAGTGAGTTTGGAGACATTATTGCTCTCATACAAGCAACAGAAATTAATTTCTTAGTTCAGTGATTCCGTAGGGTACCGAGAATTTTCTAGAAGCGTGAAAATGAAGATGATCATTATCTCCTAGGAGACAATAATCTTCAGTAGAATCATCCTCCTGAACATAGCTAGCAATTCTGTAGGGTTCAATTATTTTAGAGGAAGAATTCAGAGTTTACCTGCACTTTTAAATGTTTCTGTTGGGTGGATAACAACCAAAGCTTTAATATAGCTTTTGAAAGATCAGTAAAATGAAATTATTGGAGAGGGACCAATATCATTTATGATTATTTCCAGTTTATAGTCTTCTGACAAAACATAGAAACCAAATGTATTTCTTCAGCAGCCTAATTTTTACCTTTGTTTCACAGATGTCATGCTTTTGTCCCTACAGTCATTATAATTTATCAATTCCATCAGAAACCATGTAACAATTTCACTTTTCAAAACAAAGACACATTTCAAAACTCCCAACAGAAATCTAAAGGTCAGGCATTTACATTTTCACCAGTTAGCACCTTGCCAGCAAAAAGCTTCCATTGTCGGTTCAGCACATTCCTCATTATTTTGACATTTTTTACCCTTTAGAGGGTGATATCCCTCTTTTAATGAGAATATCAGTGGAGAGCAACTGTTAAACAGAGTCATTTTCTCTTCATACTGAAACAAACAGTTTATAATTTTAAAGATCATTGCCTTCTGTAACAAACACAGAATGTAAAATTTCTTTCCTCTGGAAATGCCCTAATGAGGCACTGTGTTCTCTGCACCAGAGGACTGCTCCTATCCATCAATCCTGAAATATATCAGAGACTTTTGTTTCTTTGACCCAGGCTGATCTTAAATCATCAGCTTTGAGGCGGCAGAACATCCTTGCAAAAATTAATCAAAGTGACAGAGAGGGGAGAGGAGCTGATCCAGCGGTGCCATCTGCAGTTTGAGCATTCCTGGAGGGCTCTTCCTCTTCCTGCTCTGGACCAAAAGGGTGAGCAAGAAAAAGGGAAACCCTGACACCCTGCTGGGACTTGCCCCTCCCTGTGCTGGACAGGCTGGCTTTTTGCATTGGAATTCAGCATCAGGGATGGGATTTCACACTCTTTCCTTCCAGATCAGTAATTACTCACTCTATCAGTTCCAGTGTTTTCAAATTCCCAGCTCATTCACATTCCCTCACAGCTGCTTTTCCCTTAGTCAGGACCCTGTGTGCTGCAGCAAGTGTCTCCAGGATTATCATGCAGTCTATACTTGATATGACACACTGGAGATTAAATACTGCCACTATTTGTGAGAAAGTGATTTGCCAGATGGCATCAGCAGAACAGGAACCCCAGGCAGCTTGGTAAACACAGCCCCTGAGTTCTCACCCAGGTACTGAACGACTCACACCATGGGTGGCTGTGCTCCCTCTCCTTGGGCCTACTATTGAAATAGAAAAGTTCTTCACCTAAAAGGAAACAAAGATTAAATTCAGGATAAGGGAATAGAATCATAGAATAATTTCATTTGGAAAGGCCTCTGCAGATCACCTGGTGCAAACCCTTAGCCCCACCAAAGGAGGTATTTTTTATTTGTATCATACAAAGAATCTATAAATCTGCAGGAGATAATCTTATAGACAGTCACATATGATAATATCCCTTGTAGGACATAGAAATTAATTGAACTTATAACAAGTGCAAAAAAGCATTGACAACCTTTGTATTTTTGATATCTGGTGACTGATGTAATCATAGGCTTTATCTGGGAAATGCATTCAGGCTCCTGGGATAAGTATGAACAACATTCTTCCTAAATATGAATGGTTTCCTCCCTCTCACATGATGCAGGTCCCACGTATCCCACTGACAGGAATGAAGAGTTACAATAAAAGAACAAGTATTTTGCTTTGTCTGCCATCCTGGAGTAGGCAAAAAGGAAGCTTCATTCAGCAGCACCACAGCACAGCTAAGGAACCAAGAAGCTGTGTCATCCCACTCTTCCCCACACAGACAGCAGCAGCCAAATGCAAATGACATTTAATTAAAACTCTCAAGTTAGTTTAAGTTTGGAGTGCTTCCACTGAAATACATTCTCTGACATAAAAAGAAAATTATAATCAGCCAGTATTGTGGGACCCACTGACAAGAGATCAACGGGCTTTCTGATGCTGCCTGCAGATTTCATTAGTGCTCTATTAAAAAATACCATTTTAAAATTATTTTTACAACAAAAATACAGCCAAGTCAAAATAAAAAGAAATGGATGAGATGATTTTTAAAAATCCACTGATCCATCATTTACTGTGACAATTTTGAACATACCCTGACACATTTTTAACTAAGTGCTATGAAACCAATAAGCAAAATGCAAAGATCCAATGCCAGGTATAGTCAGGTACAGATCTGGTAAAGGTCATCTATTATTTCTTGTGCAAATGAGTTAAACCAGACTCAAAGGAGAGGTTAGGATCAGAGTACAGCACATGAGTTAACCACAATAAGTCTCTGTGCCCACAAACCATAGCTATACACCAGCAGCAATACTGGCTACAAACACTCTCAGGAGGAACCCAGTGGAAAGCTGCCCCTTGACAGAGCTCTCTGAGCCACCTCTTCAGCTGTGTTTTCTGTGGATCCATGCTAAATGCAACACTTTAAAAAGATGAAACTCTTTGGCTGCATCTGGGCACCAAAGTGCTCCCTATGGTAAAACAGATTTAGTAACTCCTTTAAAGAAAGCTCCTAAATAGTCTTGTGAGTAGCTCTTCCAATGACTCCATTCCAGCCCCATGCTGTGGTGTCCCTTACTTGCACTGACCACAGTGCCTGGTCACAGCATTAGCAGGGAGGTAAGAGTTACAGAAAATGGGTTTAGAGCAGAGGACAGTAAAAAGAAACAGATTATTTGTGCTCCTCTTGCTTGCACTAGTAGCTGGAGTTTTCCCAACTCACCTGCCGGGAAGGGGATGGAGAAGACAAGGCTGCAGCCATTCCCAGAATCCACCCTGGGCAGTGGTGACAGGGACAGGGTGGCCTGGGGACAGCACACAGTTGTCTTTCAGTGTCACTCATGGACACAGGGGCTGCATCCACCTACGAGAAACTCTGACTTCAACCCATCCATCAACAACTCTGCCTGCCATAAGAATGTCAAAGTCCACCTACATTTTCCAAGAGGATATAGAATCACAAGTGCTCCAAACTGGTCTAAAAGACACAGCAACAAAAGCACAAAGTACATTTTCCTGACAAAGATACATCTGACACCTGAGAGATGCCAGCTCCAAGAGAGGCATTTTGGAAAATTGCCAGGACAGAATTAGGAGGAAGGATGCACCTGGCCTTCCAGGTGTGGCAGACTCACAGGAGACATCCCATCACACCCCAGCCTTTCAGAAAGAGGATCCTGAATTTATAACATATGTGAGGCTGAGGAGTCACACAATCTGGTGTGCTAAGGCATCTGATTAGTTTCAGAGAGTGCAAAGATATAGATAGGAGAAAAAAAGGGGGAGGAGATGGGGAACCAAATCCAAAACAAGCAGAAAACTCTGCATTTTGATAGATTTTGACATTTTTTTCAATGTATTCTCAAAAATTAACTTTAATTTTTGAGAATACATTGTCCTTTAGGGGAAGGGGGATGGAGAGATGTTTCTAGAGTAGATTTTAAAACTTTGTTTTTTGGCATTCTCAGTGGGGTTTTTTCAGCTGCTGGATACCATCATGAACAGCTGCTCCCAGCCATAGAGCACTTACTGCTGCCAGACTGCATGCTGAGAGCTGGAAATCTACTGCAAGGGAGGATTGCAGAGACCAAACCTCCACAGACTACTTTTAAGGCTGATTTAGAACTCTAGAGGCTAATAATTCAATTCCAGTTTTTACTGGAATTTTTACTGCTATCTTTGATTACGTGATAGACCTTTAGTCTCAAGAAGAGAGGTTGCCCTGTTCAACTTGTCTCTATTTGGTATTTATACATGCAATGGGTAAAATAACATGGCAGCACAAATCCTGCAAAATTTTGCAAATAATGGAACTCTCCAGTTAAAGTTTTCATACCTATTTACATCCTTGTGTACATTTAGGAAAGCATGATGGATAATGTCATTTATGCAAATGTGTGCATGTGAAATACAGTCATGCAATAGTTAGAAGCTTTGAAACTCTGATATTCAGATTTCTGCAGATACTGAATTTTCTCCCTAACTGGTCTTTTAAAAAGATTTCACTCTACAAAAATTAAGTGTCTCACTTCACTGTGTCTTTTCAATAATTTAAACAGGATAAGAAGTTCATTATACAAGGTAGTTCACAAATGTTTAAAAGCTTAATTCTCTAGATTATGACTTCTGACAGGCTATATATATAAATTCAGCTAATGTATCCCTACAGAGAAATGTTGTGCCTCAGAATAGAAAGTCTTTTGCAGGCAGCAGCTGGAGACAATATTTTCTTACCACGTGCAGTGCATGGAGATGCAGAGCTGTAGGATTACTGCAGGCCTTATTTGTGCTATGGAGCTCTGGAGTTTAGGACAATCAGTTCTTACTGTTTACTACCAATCTGAACTTCCTCAAAGTGGAAGTTCAGGTTGATTTGTAGTCCAGAAAGTGCCAAAGACTGGACATCGGACGTTTTTGAACTTTAGTAAATCCCAGCAGAGCATCTGTTGAGAATGTACTGATGGGAGAACTTGCAAAGGTACCTTTAGCCATTGTAATTCTTGAATGGCTGTGAAGAAACACCATCCCTCCTCCCTTGTGACAAGGTCCTGATGGAGCACAACTCCATATCCTTGCATATGTCTCATAAGACTGCCAAACATAGGAGATTTACCTCCCTGAAAATACAAAAATACAATCAAAAATAACATAAGAAAGACTAAAAATGACAACACATGGACTAGGAGACAAAATAGAAATTGCACAAGCATATGTCAATTACCTGTCCACTTTAATAGGATTATTAGTTATTAAAAATACATTCTTACCAAAAAGATCACACCAGGGAAACAGAGGCAGATGCAACTAGAACAAGTTGCTATAGCAATAGCTGGACACAGAACAAGTCCAGCTCTATTTCAGCTTCCCTCAAAGTCCACAGGACAAGTTGTAAGTGTGAGATGCTAAGTTAGAGCAATGTGCTGTGCTGGAATTCCAATTTCACAGCTGCTGTCAGACTGCCCTAACTTGAGTTCTGAAATCCACAGGTTTTAATCATTACCTGCAACTGTAAATAAAATTAAAAGTGCACTGCCATGATGAATTCCTTATAACACAGCTGTATTTGCTGACCTTCACTTGTTGTAGGTTCTTGGTGGCTCCCAATGCCTTTCAAACTCTCTATGCTGCAAGTTCTGTGGCAGACTCTTTGGAAAGTTTAGACTGACTAAGTCCATGGGAAATGTGGGGGTTTTTTTTCCCTCTGAGCATTTAATCACAAACATTGAGGACAGCCCTGCAGAGAAGGGCTTGGGAGTGCTGGAAATTCTTTGCTCAGAGGGTGGTGAGACAGCGGCTGCCCAGAGAAGCTGTGGATGCCCCATCCTTGCAGCTGTTGAAGGCCAGACTGGATGGGACCCTGGCTAACCTGAGCTAGTGGGTGGCATGCTGGCTCATGGCAGAAGGGTTGGAATTAGATCATCCTTAATGTCCCTTTCAACTCCAGCCATTCTAAGAAAAATGCTTTAAAAATAGTAAATTTGTGCTGCAGATATGCAAGTATATAAGCAGAGAAAGTTTCAGTGTGTGGTGTGTGCTTGTTATCTCACTTCACCATGTCAGCCACCTTTGACATGACATACTTCATGAGGGCTGATGATCTCATCACTCTTCTCCTCCTCTTCACTTCTGACATTTTCCATTATCTCTGTTCTCTCTTCCTCTGTCTGACATTGGCAGTTTTCACAGCTGTCTCTGTTCTCCTGAAACCAGAAGACAAGCAGTTCTCTGTAAGTGCACACAATCCCTGACGGTATTTGGAACAGGGAGATGTGGTGAAACCGATAATAGGATTGTGAACTTCACCAACAATTTGTTTGGTTTTTTTTTAACCCTGTAGCAAGAGCTGATAAGGCGTACTTACCACCCAGGAGCTCTGGCTTGCTGCAGCTGTGCACACTGACTGCTGCTACCTCCAGGCTCTCCCAGTCCTAAATATTCCAGATGTTTCATTAGCATATTTCCCCATCATTCACAATACAATTATGAGCTTCATTTGCCACTGGGAACCAAGCAAAGCCTAAAGTTGGAAATTTCAGTCACAAATGGGTTTGTGCTGACTGAATACAAACTTCAGGTTGCTTTTCGATGTTTATTTTTAATGGATTCTGAATGCTCCCACTAATTCAGGAACTCAAGTGATTAAAACAAGAGGAGGACTTATTTTGCTAAATGTAATTCCTGCTTAGGGGATTTACTGAGCCCCCCTTATAGCTGGAGGAGGCAAGGGGATTGGGAGCATTTAACTTCTTACAGTGTCACACCACAGCCACTGCCTCAGTGCCTGCAGGTTAATGCTCTGAGGGCAGATAACCAGGCTGGCCTGGGTCCCACCCCTAACTACAGACAGGGAGTTATATTTAGGGTTTAAATGTATGAGATTTAGTCCTTACACCCATCATAATAGGCTGTTACATCTTAGACAAGCTTTTATCTTTATGTGAGAGTCACATGTAACTACAACTACAGTCCAGGGTATAGTTTCTGGTTCTGTAATTGCATTACTCAGACTTAGGAAATACTTCCAGAAAACACCATATTCATGTTCTCAAGGGCTTGTAAAACAGCAGTACCAGCTGTAGATAGGCAGCAGTATAAAACCTCACAATAGGAGAATCTGTAACATTTTAAACTGGCTTCTAGCCATTTTGATAACTGCCAGTTGATAACTGAACTGCTAGAGATACTGTTCTGGATTTCTCTGAGCAAAAATGCTATTATTTTTCTATAGTTTGTTTTGCATCGTAATTTCCCAGCATCCTAGATGAGACAAAGCATCTCTCTGATGCTTGTGGCTCTTGATTCCTTTTTCAATCATTTTATACGTGAAAGAAGTAGAAGAATACAGACACAGTTATTGCAAAAAGGACAGTTTAATCTTTGATTTCACATTAATAGCTGAAATTTGTTTAAAAAATAAAATGCTGTGGAAAAATATTTTCTCTTTAAGGTGGTGAGGGACAGCTGTGCTTATTCACTACTCTTTGTGCCATATTCCCTGGTTTCTTTCAATTTGTCTTTCACACTGGAATCCTCTTAGGCAGTATGTTGCTGTATTGGCTCTGACCTTCACTATTCTGAACAATTTTCTGAATAATTCTTTGTAGATGTGTTTCCTCACATCCATCCCCCATCAGGAACCCAAGGAGAAAAACACCAAGCTCTCAAAAGTTGTTCTGTTCTACTGTAGAGTTGACAACTGCATTGCAAAGATTTCCCGTTGAGCTCTGAATGTTGCCATAAAATTCAGAAATTCCTTTACACCCCTCTAGTCCTGATGGTTTTATTCCACTTGCTGCCAACTTTAGGTCGTTTTTACAAAATGAGCAATTGAGAAAGGAGATACAAGTTTTTAGTTTGGAATTCATCCATAGAAGCAGCAAGCCAGCAAAGGAAGAAAGATGCATCCAGCGCAGTAAACACTGAAGTGGCATAGTTAAAAAAAAACCCCAACAAACCAAGAAAGTCCTTTTGGTTGAATATATATAAGTTTGTTTTAAATTTTCATATTTCTTTTCACTGAGAGGGGTTGTTCAGCATGACTACAATTTTAATAAAGATTTGATGAACAGAGATTTTTCCAGAAAAATACAGCACATATTAGGTTTATAACATCTCCAGCTTTTGGTGACTGTCTTCTGTGGAAAATATTTTGAGATATCAACTCCAAATGTTCAGTTACTGATTTCTTTCTGAGCTATATAGTTTTCTGTCACCTCTGTAACAGGATAATTTGGACTTAGGAAAACATCCCATTTGATTCAAAGCTAACTACTTTCATAATTTTGTGTTGCATCGATAGTCACTTTAGCTCTGGGTCAAAAACCCAATTTTTCATTGTGATTTTTCCAGTCAGACAATGAGCCAAAGACTCATAAGCCAGAACAGGCAGATGCAGTCTGGATAGGAACATTTACAAGGATATTGTCATAGCATTTACACTGGTGCTGGTGCCAAATGAGCAGAAGTTCCAGCAGTTCTCCTGATAAATCCATGTTTCAACACTGCTTTATTCAGAACATCTTGTAAGGTGATCATTATTCCAGACCAGTCTCGTATATTTTTTTTAAATAATGATATTAAATCAATATGTAAACATGGTAGGAGAAATGTCAACACTGTACAAAAGCTTCTGCAGCAGGATATGTGTCCCTGAGAGGCCACAGCTGAGATTTATTGGTCCACAGTGTAACTCCAACTCAGCAGTTTCAAAAGAGAATATTTCCCATCCCCCTATACAAAGAGAACCTATTATTTCTAGGTATGATATTCTGTATAAGAAACAGAATAGGGGCAATAGACATCAGGGCAAACATCCTGGTAGCCACAAAGTGAAACAGAAATATCTCATTTTAGTTCTGTAACAGCATTTCTGACTCACTGAACATGTAATTCTCAGAGGATGAATTTCAAGAGTTGATAGATTTATTGCAAAGTAAAATTAAGGATCAAAAACCAGCCTTCATTGCTATTTTATAGATTATCTCCTGGGAGGATTTATAGAAATCATACTTGAAGCAGACAGCAAATGATTATCTGCAGTTCAACTACTGCATTCAACAGAGCACTCCTGTGGTAGCAGGGGCTCTGCTGCCTTTTGGGCTGCACTGCAAAGACCAGAAAAGTAGCAGCAAAATAAAAAAGAGGACGGCCAACAGAGAATCCTAAGGACACTGAAGGGAGATGCAAACTGAAAACTCATGAAATGCTCTCAGCACAACATCACACCTGCCCTGAAGTGTGAACCCAGGAGAAGAAAGGTAGCAGTTTCCCAAAATAAAACATTCCCCTCCAAATCAGTTGAGATCCTTTCTCCAGGCTGCTGCAATCCCTGCCTGTGGGAATATTCAGCACCATCTACTCCCAGGGCAGAAGTGAAGTGCTGACACGTTGATGTGAACAGCAGAATGGTTTTTGGGGATGTATCTCATGAGGAAGGTGGAAGGAGCAAATCAGTGTCTCCATCTGAGCTTGGTTTTCTCCAAGCTGAAAGGTCAGAGAGTCAGCAAAGATGTTCCTCTGATTTAAGAGCAGCACCAGAGCACTTCACAAAAAGAATAATACAAATTCCACAAAAATTATATATATACACATATATATATACACATATATATATATACACATAAATACATATATATATATATCTTAGAGGATATTCCCTGCAAGATACAAGAGATGTACAAAACAAAGAAAGGCTTTTTCTATCTGTAATATATGAGGCCAGCTAAGGTGAGCACAAAGCATATCCTAACCTCAAAAGCTAGGAATTACTAAGAATTACTATATCACATGGTATCACACAGCCCAGAAATTTAAAGCCACTTTCTCAATGGTACAAATAAAAAACCTTGGGAAGAAAGTCCTTCTTCTTGTGGCTCCCACAGTATTTGTAACAATTTAAAATGTCAGCTGTAATTTGCTGATCTGGTGATATCTGTAATACTCCTCATTAAAGGACTAACTTGATATAGTCTAAACAAGCCATGCTCAGTAATAGGAGCTCTAAATTAGGCAGCTACAAGATAAACAAAAGACCATCTTTTGTTCTTGATCCTTCTCTTGTGCACAGAAAACCAATCGTGCCCAGAGCTTTGGGTTCATAAATAAACCAGCAAAATTCAGACTGAAATTTCAAATTTACTCAAATGCAAGCACTTAATGCATTCATTGTCTGTGTCTATTTTCTGCATTTACTCTTAAAGAGCTTACATTTGCACAGAAGAAAATGCCTTGTTTTAATTAACAATTGATCTCCAGCTGTCGTTGTGTGTGGAACATGCATATTTTTACATTTGCAAGCAGATCTTTAAGTGAGTTTCTAGAAACTCACAGCCTTTGGTAAGGTAAGGATATTTTCAAAGTGAAAATAATAAATGTAAAGCCTTTATATGGAAATAATGCACAGTTAAACAATATGGTCACAGACAATAGAGAAATAAAAGGCCAGCATTTAAGAAAAACACCAACACAAAAAAAATCCCTTGGGAGAAAATTGAATCAGCCTCAGCAGGTATATGAGGAGGTATTCCTCCACTACTCCGGGGACAGGAGCATGAGAAGAGAGAGTCTTTCCCAACACTTTCAGGATAACATGGTAATATATGAAAGAAGATGGTCTTTCATGTACTTAGATAAAAGTTCTCAGTCTACCATAGCCAAACTCTCTCCAACCACTGTCACTGTTGCTGACCAAAAAACTTATTCCATTAATGAAATTAGGCAAAATATGTGTAAAAACTCAAGTGTAGCTAGTGAGTGGACAGTGCAATATCAGAAAGGAGTGTGTGAAAGCTGCTCCAAGCAATCCTTTCCACTTCACTGACCAGGAATCAGCTGCTCCAGCTTTTTTTGGCTACCAATGACTCCACAGGCACTTCATGTTAAGGTGTGAACAGGAGGGGGAAAAAAAATCCTGATCTTGCTGTGGACACTCTTAGTTCAGCTTTTAGAGCAAGCACAGCTTGGCAGGGTTTCAAGCAAGGCCACCTTGTGACCCAGGTGACACCCTCCCTCCCTCCCTCTCTCCCTCCCTTCCAGGGAAGCACCGGTATTTTCCGATCCTGCTGGGCAGCTGACACAATTCTAGGTAATCCTTCCTCCCCCTGCCCAGGCAGTCCCTCCACAGTGCCAGTACCACAGGTTGCCTCTCTCTTGGAAATCCTCCTTCCCTCCTCTTTGCCAGATGCTCTCTGGCACTGATCTCCTGGGACAGACACGCGTTTCTCACTTCTCTTTTCAACTCCTGAACACCTCCCCATAGGAAGGAGGGATTCAGTTCACTCTCTTCATGAATATGCAACTCTAATTAGCTAATAAGCATGTTTCTTGGAGCCTGAGATCCTGGCAGTAGCTCTGGTGTGTTATCCTACCTCAGTAACTCCCCTGTAGCAAACTTGGAGTTGAAGCACATGTCACTGGGCCTCTCACTGCTATCACCATCTGCGGCAGCTCCTTTTATTCCTCAATTATGCTTGTGCTATCTGGGCTGAAAAAAACCTTCCAGTCCTTCCCAGTCTAAGCATATGCCTGTGTATTTATTCAAGTAATTTTTAACGATATGAGTTGACAATGTCATCTTTCATATCATTTCACTGCAGTTTCATTAATATGAAGTGTCTCATGCTTAATGGGAAAGAGTGAAGTTGGGATAAAACTTCCTTATTTACAAGATTTTCAGAGCGAAATGAAGCAGCAGAGTGTTTCAGTGAATACAAAATCCAGAGTACTGGCTGATAGGCTGATTTCAGTCAGTCATAACACTGTCATTAGAGAAGCTATCTAAGGCCATTCTCTGTTCCTAAATACAAAAAGAGACAGGATAGTGAATTACTGCAGCACTGCAAGAGCAAAACAACTTTTCTTTCCCCGCGCTGGCTCAGTTGCTCTCCTCAGTGAATAAAAAGCAAATATATATATATAAACATATTTTATACATACAAAATATATATATAAACATATTTCATACAAATATGTATGCTTGAAGTTCCAGATTTATCCTCTACACCTGCCAAAAACACCCGACCCCTCTCCAGCTGTTTGTCAGCCACATCCTGGGCTAGTCCTTGGTACAATGAGACGTGAGTGAGCTGCTGCACCCCTTTCCCTCAGCTACAAGCCTGCTAATTCTCTGATAAAAGCACATTTATTGAGATGCCTGCAAGCCATTCAGAAGATGGCTAACTCATCCCTGCTCTTTCACTTGAGCAAGATCGATTTTGATGTTCAAGAATGGTCTGTGGTAAATGAATGTGATCTTGTGGAAGGAGACACCAGCAGAGTACAGGACTGCACTGCACAATTGAGACAGATTTATTTTTTTGTGGAACCTCTGAGGAGAAATATTTCTGACAATAGCTGTCGTGCTATTGTCAGGCCGCTCAACCTCCACAGTGTTAGGTTACTGTGCCCTGGGGTGCAGGGGAGATTCAGTTTAGCTTTAACGACACAGGACAGACTGGTGCTGGATTTGACATCCCAGCTGAGGAGGCACAATCCATTAACTGCAGCAACTGTACCTCCACAGGGTTTTGTATCTGCCAGAACCCAGTTTTGAAATACAAGTAGCACCATTTACCTCCCAAGAAAGTAATCGCAATGAAAGCTTCCTGGAAAATATAACTCATGATTTAGCAATTGTTTTGCATATGCAATCTTAATTAAGATGTCTTGAGGATTAAGAATTTCTCCATAAGAGCCATTTGCTGTTACCAGCTGCTTTTACTATTTGGTCACGGATATCACGTTGTAGATACCCACAGAGTTTTTATTAAACAAAATTGCTACACTTCCAGCCAAACTAAGCTGCTGTAAAAAGTGTGGACTCACCACCTTTCTAATTACACTGCAGACATCCTCAAACTGATAGCTAACAAGTTAATTTAGAGATACTGTTGAATTACAGAAACAAAAACAGAGAACTTGCTTCCCTAGTGAGGAACCTGCCAACCTAAGCACAAGTGGACCACAAAACACTGCACTCTATAAACATTGTACACTCTTACACACATTTTAAAAGTGTGCATAAAGTGAGTGAATAAGTACATAATTTTCTTGATTTTTCTTCAATAGATACTTTTTACCATATAAGTATGCAAAAATAAATAAATTAGGTGAAAAAATTTTTATAGGAGAGGGTAAATGCCTATTCAAGCAGAACAGCACAGAGAGCATCCAATATCAGTGATGTGCTGGCTATCAGAGATGTTGCTCTCAGCTCCTTGTAGAGCAGGCCCGGTGCTAATTACTGTCATTGATATGAAAATGAAATTAAATCCACTAAAGCAAAAAAGAGTATAGAGTACTTGCAAATATATGCAAAAGAGCAGATTTATACAAATGTAACTGATGTGGCCCATTATGCTAAAAAATTATCTTCAAACAGTAAAGAGAGACAACCAGGCCAGATGGGACTCTGTGCAACCTGATCTAGTAGAAGGTGTCCCTGTCCATGGCAAGGAATTGGAAATAGATGGTCTATAAGATCTCTTCCAAGTCAAATCATTTTATGATTTTTTGATTAGAACAAACTTTTCGTTGCCCAAGGCAGCTGAACTTATGATTAGGTCTCAAAGTAATTATCTACTAATGCACCTGCCTTTTATTTTTCATTTTCATGTCTGTAATTACAATGTATTTGCAATATTAGAGTAGAAAAATCCATTCTCCACACTAACAGTGCACGTCAGAGAATTAGGAACATCTTTTAAGAGCACAATCATAATACCTCAATTTTAAGAATTTCTCCCGGAAGGTTTCCAAACTGTGTAAATGAAGGGACAGTAGCATAATCCTCTCTAAATAGGTTTAAATGATGCTGCTAATGCTGCTTTTATATGATGCTGTTAATGCTGCATTTGCAGCATTTGCAGCATTAACATACTTTGGAGCATCAGATGAGATCATTGTGAAGCTGAAAGTGCATGCAGAGGCCGTGTCTAGGTCAGGGACATGAAGTTATTTTGCAGCCACACTGTTATTCAAATTCCTCATCTGCTACTGCCATTGTCTGATAAGTGACAATTTACTCTTTTCAGGGAATAAAATAAGGGGGTAAATATACTCTACTACACAGGTTAAAAATAGGGTTTTATCTGGAGGTAAGTACACTCAGGCTCTGAACCCTTTGTTGCAGAGAACATGCAGCACAAGAGACTCAATGAATTTTGGGTCAAGGATACAGCATAAAGACCCTTTATGACCAAAGTGCTAAAAGAGTTCTACTTTGACACCATTCACTGTAGAAAGGACTCAAATCTTAAGGCTGTGGCAAAAAAAATTACATAATAAAGTCAAGGGTACCAAGAATTTATATCATGGTGGGAATCAAATGTTTACATTACAGGAAGGGTTAAACTTATCCTGGCAGCATTTAGAACCATGGCTGGAGAGAATCCATATAGGTCAGGAAAACAAGTCTTAAAAGTATTTTTCAATCATAAACTATCCTGATCTACCATCCAGTATGATATGTTTTCCTTATTTAATATGTACAGGTCTAATCACAGATCATGAGAAAGTAACACCAGTCTGCTTCAAAACAAACCAAATTACAAACTTCCAGCTACCCTTTGATACTTTTTTGTTCCATTAATTCTCTGCCTCATCATCTTTCTATCCTTTTACATGGTAGAATCACATATATTGTTATGTTTGGATTAAATCTATTTTAGCTTTTCATGTTTATAAAAGCTTTCATTGTTTTTAATAACCTTTGAGCAAGGTGTTTAACAAGCAAGCCAAAGAAAAACAAAAATCCTAAACAGAATTAAATCTTGTATGGTTATATACAAACCATGAAAGAATCTGTATGAAAACATTAAACTGAGGACATGAATTTTGATCACATAATGTTTACCAAATATTTATAGAACTCAAATCCTGAGATTTTCATCCTAATCTTCAATAAGAATTAATAGTGGTGACAATGCATTACAAACTGTCTTCAGTGCCCAAGCTGTCGTCCTTCATAAACAAAACCAGAACAATCAAAATAAGTAATTTAGGAACTAATACTATTTTTAAACTGTTCTGAGATTAGGTACCTAACAAGAGACATATACCAATTCACTTATTTAAATACATACCTCATTTTCCAAAACAGCATGCAGAATTTTATAACAGGTCATCTGATCAGTCACCCTCATTCAACATAACTCCACCTTTCCTAAACAATACCTTCCTTAAGGACTTCCAAAATAAGAGTAAAACCTTGACTATGAAAATAAGCAATTTGGACTCTTAATCTGGTAATGTAAAACAAGAGGAAACGTCAGGCAATTGTTATGCCCCTCTAGCCGTTTTGACAAACATTTCTGTTATATTCTTTAGAGGAGTACCAGCTCCCTTCTGTGCAGAAAACCACAGTTTCAGGACTTGAACATTATCTTAAAACTCTCACAGAATTGTATCTGTAGGATATGATCAAATTATTATGCATTCAGATCTTTTTTCTAGCTCTGTCAGAGATTTCTTTCTTTTATATTTTGTTTATTCCTCTGCCTGTCTTTTTCTCGTTCTAAATGTCTGATGAGTGTCTGCCCAATCTAGAAAAAGTCTACACTAACAAAATTATGGGGCTAATGGGACCCAATTCATTTTCTGGCTACACAGGTTTACAACTGTGAAGTGCAGGATTTAATAATGATGTCTGGAAGAAGAACAACAAAATCTGCAAACACTGGAAAAAAATGCATATTTCTTCTATGTTCCAGGCTGGCAGAGTGCAGATTATACTATTTAAACATCAGAACCTGCATAACTTTCTTTTAAGAATAACTTGCATCAAAGTCCAGACACAGATATACTTCCAGTTTTCTTTTACAGATAAAGTATAAAATAAACAGCTGCCTTTAAAAGCTTGCCTGTTCCAGTTAACTTGGAACAATGTTTTATATTCTGCATTTCCTACAGACTATCCTGTATTCATGCTCACTGATAAGCTGCGGATTTTTCCACATAAATACCACCACTTCTCAGTTTATTTCATTGCTTTTCCTAAACAGACTGCAGAGTTAGTCTGAGTTCTCTGAATGTTTCATGAAACAAAACTATAAAAATTGTGTAGCAGGAGGTGAGGAACCCCTACCACTTCAAAGAACAATACATCATGTGCTGGGAGGAAATGAGGGAGCAAAATCCATCATTTACACATCATGTGTGCAGTAAACATTTAAACAACAGACTGCACTTTAGTCACAATTGTTTATTCTGAAAGTGACCTGATCTCCTGGAATTTCACTGGAACTGGTACCACGGGAATCTCTTATTCTAATCCAGCACATGCATCATCATGGCAATATAGCAAATAATAGCAAGTAATTCTGTTGCTATGTGTGTTTTATGACTGGGCATCATGATAGGGAAGTCAACATAAAAGCAACTCAAATTATGGGAGAGAAAATTCCTCAGTATTAATTCTCTGCTGAAGACTACCAAACAAATTTAAAATTGCCAATTGCTAAACCCAGTGATTTCGCAAAGTTCCTTGACACAGACTAAGCAGAGATGCAAGAAACCCCGCAGCTATTCCCTAAGATTTTTGAAGTCTTATATCATTGTGCAGTCAAAGGACTCATCCCTTTGGTAATGCAATTCCAAATTATTAAGAAGTCAATCAAATAAGTGCTAAAAAATAGTTTCTACATATTCACAATGGTCTTATTACAAGATGAAAATTGCAAAGAAAGAAAAGACTGCAAAACATCTCATCCAAGCCTTCTATCACAAGGAGATTTATTATATAACTCGTTCATTAAAGGAGCAGAACCTTAAACAACCTCTAAATATTAGTTCTGTCCCAGGCCTCCTTCTTCTTACCAACCCTGCCAGCTGGGTTTATTATTTACAGTTAAATCATAATTATTGTTTCAACGTTACAGTGTTGTTATCTTGTTGTTATCTCAAACTGTGCACTTCCTATTATACCCCAAATTAAACTCTTTGGCTCAAGAGGGGAAAAACCTCATTTCACATCCTCCTCCTCCTCCTCCTCCTCTTAGCCTGCAGGAATCAAACTAGCTTATAGAGAATGAGTTACATTGGCAGAATTGTTTATTAATTTCCAGTCATAATTTGTGTTCAGATCTGTTAAGTCAAATGAGTTTGTACAAGTTCTTGAGAGCAAAATGGGTCTTGCAGAGCTTCCACCAGAGATGTTTGGAAGCTGTCCCACTTGGCTTTGGGAATGGATCTATAGGCTTCAGACTGAGACAGCCTCTCAAGGGAACACACGTGGTACAACAGTTACTGAGTCAGTAAACAGAAAACCTTACAGTGCCATTTCCATGCAAATGCTTTTCAAACTGGAACTCAATTTAACCACCCTATTGACCTTTAAATGGGTATAAGACACAGCCCAGAGAGGGTAAATGTGAATGTTTATGCTGATTGCCTTTTATAAGCTTTTGTCCCTTTCTTTGCCATTTTTCCTGAATGCAGTAAAGTCTTCCCATATTAACACTGAAATCTGTTATTCCATCAACATAAGAATGAAAAGATGGGGAAAGGGATGAAAGAGGAGGAGAACACGGTGAACTCAGCCAATATGGATTTAGCTGCTTTACTATAAATTACTTCTTGGGCAAGTCTTCCTATAGCTGCTTCTTTGTCTGTAACTAACTCTGTCTGTATTTCATCATAATCTTGTAAGAATGAGCTACTGAAGGTCATGAGTCAGAAGAGTTTGGATAATCACAGAGAACTTGATAATAGATTCCAAATGATCCAAATACAGTATCAAAATAGAAGCTCGGGTTCTGAAACCTAGTCTGAGCCCTGACAATGCTGCTTCCAGTTCAGGACTGAGAGCTTGTTCATGTTTCCTCACCATGGTCAAACAGGCACTGCCTAAAGGAATTGTGTTCCCATTTATCTTAGATATATACTTGATTTTATTAGGCTTGTAATAAAAATACTACCACGAGCTCTGATGAAACAGAGTTTTCTGTTTAAATATCGATCTTGAACTCATCCATAAAACTGCCTCACCATATGTTTCTCCATTATTTTTAATTATATATAAAATACAAGACAAAACATTACTAGAAAAAAGTAGAAAAGTATAGATGAGAAGAAAGACATATGCAGAAAACATGAACATAAAAGCCTGAGAAGGGAAAACTTTGAAGTTATAAACAGATCCAATGTAAATCAAGAGCTCACAGTTGTATTGTGGAGCCTGTAACTCCCACGGCACCATTGCATAGCTCTGTGTGCTCATTTTGAGAGGTAAAAAACCTTAGCGCTGCACTATTTAAAAAAATAAAGCCAAGTTTTTCCCTTCATTTTTATTTTTAAGTTGCACAAAACAAGAAGATTTGTGGAGCATAAAGCCATTTGGAATAGGCTGCTTAGGTGGTACTCTAATACATCAGCTGCTGGGGGATCTGGAGAGCAGCCAAGCCTCCCAGACCCAACACGTTCTGCAGCTCTCCCTGTTCCTTCCCCAGCACAGGAGGACAACAACTCCTCAAACTCCAAGTTGTCACTAATGCTTCTTTCATAAAGTTTGCTTTAAAAAGGCCCTCTCAACCTATTAAAGATATTTAAAGTGCAGATTGGTACTTCAAGATGTCCTGAACTGCTGGGTTTTGGTTTTGTTTTGTTTTCAGACATTTCAATTCAACAGCCCAGTAGGAAAGGTCAGGACATCTGGCCATATTTTTTGGCATTACATTTTTAAATGCTATTCTGTTTCTCCTCAGCTAGAAAGGGAGATGCCCATGAAAGCATAATCCTGCCATACCTCTACCAGCACTGCCTGAAGATAAATTTTTATCTATCAAATTTCTTTATAAGGAAAGCTGTCTTAAAACTTCTATTTCACAGAAGCTTAAATTTAAACATGCCCGTGCTGAGATGATTTCTGTGAACAGGGATGCATTGTAGTGTGTCAATTAAATATGAAACAGCTTGATAGAATCTTTGAAAAATAAATTACACAGACACAGGTCTGTGTAATGAAGGAAAACTTTCTTCATGTAGCATGTTAAAAAAAAAGAAAATCTGATCACTCCATTTCTTTCTGCTCACTTTCTCACAAGAAGAGATGCTATAAATATTCATGAAAAGTGAATTTAGGACTCAAGTACCTTAAATACTTGTTAAAGTCAAACCTACAGTTATGAAATACTTTTAGATAAAATCCTTTTATTGCATAGATGACAACAAAGAATTTTTGCAATTAATCATTATAGTTTAAATACTGTTGTCAAAATGTTAAACATTTACAAAGCACTGGCTGTTGGTTTTTCATATGCAAGAACAAATTTGCAAATCACTATAATGAAGAAAATAATTACAGAATTATAGAGTATTGCACTAAATAGTAATGTTTCAAGTGTGAGCATGTGTTCATTCTGATCTGCCCATCAGGACCTGAAGGTAATCTGTTGGTCCCAAGTACTTAAAGCTTTATCCTAGATGAGCATGGTTACAAAGTTATATGCATCACTTATTTTAAAAAATCAACTTTATGCTGCACTAGAAATTTACATTAATATGCTCTTACGGTAATTTAATTAATTACTCATTACTAAATACCACATCTAAATAGTGTGACTTGGAGAGAATTGAATTTGGAACTATTCAGAAAAAGCAGCAGAATAAAAGTATTTCCTTACAAAATCCTGCTAAATCAGCATAGTCCTATGGAAATGTCTATTACTACCCATTATCTGATCCCAAAGGAAAAGCTTAGAGAAATTGTTATTAAGTTTTGAACCTAATGCTGTTACAAATATTTAGCATCAGGGGAATACTCTGAAATCTATTCCTTATTTTGCTATGGAGATATTACCTAAAGGAGCTGCTGCATTTTTTTAATGTATCAAATAACAACACACTGACATGTTTCTCAGTTTCTCTTAAGGAGTATGTTCCATTAAAACAAATAATACATTTTTTTCCTTCATCAATTCACAATTGTCATAATTTGCACATGGGTTGTCATGTTCTACATCGCAATTGTTTCCATTTCTATATTGCAAACCAATAGGGAATGATGAAATTTACTTACTAAATTGTTAAACTGTGGTTTACATGAGAAAGTAACGGACCTTGCAAACCTCCACTTCCAACAAACTGTTTGTTTTGAAGTTCTGGCGTGTCTAAAATTAGTTGTTACAGAATTACAGGCTTTGAGCAATAAACTGCTGTGCCAGGTAAATTTATATAGCACTTTGGCTTGCAAAGAAACAACACTTAATATCAAAAGAGGCTAAGTAAAGAACACCTTAAAAAATAATTCTTTAATGGTTATTGAAATAAATGTGCTGGAGATTTTAATTTCAGCTGCAGTTGACAACAGTAACAAGGTCATCCTGACCACAGAAAAACTGGTTTTATTTCTCTCCAATTCTTTGGCCTAATGGCTTCATAGGCAAGAATTGGCTACACAGTGGTCACCGCAGGGAAGAGAGACCAAAATTTTCAAAGTTACCTACCTTACATAGGACAACAATTTAATTTCTAGTCAACAGAATAAAAGGCTGCATTTTCCAGTGAATTGTTCCCCTGTGTACCTCTCCAGCAGAATCTGACAATTTAATCTATTCCACTGCATTGGCTTTCTCTTAGGCATCCAGGAAATTGTTACCAACTCCTAGTTTCAAAATGTTTCACACAGCATAGGCTAAACAGCCAGAAATGTCAACCTGACTTTCACACAGGAAAGCTTGTTTTTCTTTTAGGAAAGTTAAAGATCTAACTTAAAGAAAAGAAAAGGTAAACCATCAAACCACTTGCTTTGCCCAGCAAATAAACTAAGTCTGCTCATTAAAAATAGCACAGAGGTATCCTTTGGGTTGCTTTTCTCCATTGTAGCGTGGCCACTTTAAACTGGTGAGACAGATTTTGTATTTGGTGTCAGCCACTCCCAGCGCTTTGCAGTTACGTGTGTGGAGGATGAACAGCAGGCACTAATACGAGTATCATGACTCTTTTCAGGCAGTAGGTGAAACCTTGAAGAAAAAGTGGCTCTGTCTTCAAAAAAGTGACCTGACCTTTGCTTTGGTGGGTTTTTACTCTGCAAGAAATAAAAAGCACTGCATGCTTTCCAATGCATCCTTCCCAGCTGATAAACGATTTTGTTCTAGCACTCAGCACAAAAGGACTACATTTTGTAAAGACCAATAGCATGCTATTAGTGCTAGCTAATGATAGCTCATGTGTCATACTGGAAACAAGCTTCATAGACCTGGAATATGTCATGTGAATCATGAACAAACACATAATTGGCCCAGAACCTTTGATATGCTTACCAATTAAATGTAATTCTCATTGAATTTAATATATTTAATTTTACAATGACTTTGCAGTTCTTTGGATATCAAAGGCATCACAAGTCCAGCATGCTTATCATTTATGACACTTCTGCTCTGAGAATTTCTTGCAGCATGCAAAGAACTCTCTGTAGGGTATCTGTGATGTGTTGCACAAGCAAGCTAATCTAATATTGACCTGACCAGTAATAAAACCCGTTTAGAACCTGCAATAGTACGTAATGGTTTTACCTGCAATTGGTGAAATGTTCCTGAAACCATCTGTAGTTTGGTATGAGCAATAGTGGGGGTTTACTTGACACAGAATATACTGCTAGTGAAGATAATTCTTGTATATGAGGTCTTAGCAAAGAACCCCTTCTGTTAATAGACTTTTAAGGATTTAAATATATTTAAGTCCAGTGTAACATACTTCTTTTATGGAGCCAGATCCTGCAGTCTTTGCACAGCTAAAACTTCCATGGAAATAGATGGGAGCTTTTAAAGTATAATAATAAGGACCTGGCCAGGGTCACTGGCATAATGCAGCTCTGCTGTGATGCTTCATGTGTAAGCTCCCACCTTCTCTGTCACTCGAAAGAGGCAGAGATCAAAATAAGACCAAAGATCAAGATACAGAAACCCATGTGAACTCAAGAGGATAAAGACCCTCATTAAATAAAAAGAATGGCATTAAACAGCATGGCACATAATATCGGTGCACTTTTTATTTGGCTAATTTATATTAAATAATGTTAAAATATCTTAAACTTGTCCAGAATATTTACAATGTGTTAAGAGAAGTTTAAGAAAAGTGTAGCTTAAAAAAAAAATCCTTACAGTAAGTTCTACAACAATGATCATTTTAGGGACAGCTGTAGCAATGCCTACGATGGCAGAATTTGGCTCCGTATGTTCTGTTAGCAAAAACCCAGACTGTTTATATGATGTAAATTGCTTTTTAAAATGTTACTAGAGCTATAAACTCTGTGGGTCCAGATTATACATTCAAATTTCAGGGAGAGTTTGCCTCAGTGAACAACAAGGAACTGTGCTTTATTTGAAAACTCCACTTGACGCTATTTTTAAGAAAAAAGAACAGAAAAAAACCCATGAAGAGGTATTTCGGGTATAAACTTGGATGACTAAAATTAAATCAATGGGCTGATCCTCCAACCCCTGCTGCTCTGGGGATCCTACCCTGCAGAAGGTTGGCACGGGGGAACTTCCAGCAGGCCTTGGCCCAGCAGGAAAGTGCCGGATTCCTGTTGACTTCATTGGGGCAACTCGAACGAGCCACCAGACCACGGCTAGACCCCAACTGCCTCCTTAACCATTGGGCTGATGGACCACTTGTTACATTATTATTATTATTATTTTTACTATTTTTAACCAGTGTGTGTGTGTTCTGCTTCCAACCGAGCTTCGCTTCCAGGCGCAGGCGCGGCCGGGTCCCGTGAGCCGGGTCGGGAGCGCGCGTGAGGGCGGTCGGAGCCCGCTGCTGACCTGGCGCCGTTGTTGGTTTCGCTGTTGTAGGGCAAAGGCGCTAGGGCGGCCGATAAGGCTGTGGCCATGGTGATGAAGGAGATTCCGAGGGAGGAGTCTGCAGAAGAAAAGCCCCTCCTCACTGTGGCATCCCAGGTGGGCAGAGCGCGGGGCTCTGAGGGGGCCACGGGCGCCGCGCGAGTCCCCGGCCCCGCTGGGTGACCCATCCCGCTGCTTCACTGAGGGGGGAAAAGAGCCTGGGGTGAATATTGGGGGTGTAGATGGTTTGACGTGAAAATTTAAACAAAAATGCTTTTTTTCTCCCCAGTTACCAGAAAGTTGTTTAAAGCTAGTTTAAAATCTCAGTTCTAATTCATGCCATCAATTGTCACACCATAAATACTCATTTGCAATTCATATATAAAATATTCCCATTCGGTGCATATGTAAAATAAGAAACCACCAGTTCACAGTAGTGTCATTTCCAATATCTCAGATCCCATTCCTAAGCTCTCACTGGGGTTCTGCTCCTGGTCTGGATCAGAATATGTGACTTGGCACATCTCATTGCTTTCATTTCTACACCTCCAGTCAAAGGAAGGATGTACATCCCCACACTAAACCTTACACCTACCTTGGAGTAGCCACCGAGCATTTGGTGATTCCATTAGTTCCTTAAAGACAGTGACTGAACACTACTGTAACCACAGCACTCTTTTTATGAGAGTGGGTTTTATTCCCTCATGTTGCTCACATGAATTTGTTCCCCAGGCAAGTGCATTTAGTTTACTGCTGATATTTACTGCACATAAATGCTTCCAGCTCATCAGGAATGGAAATTGCTGGAAGCTGGTTTTACATGAGAGCCTTAAACGAAATCCACAATCCTATTTTATTCCTCTCACGATTTAGTATAACAGCTACTGTACTTTAGACAGTTCTAAGATGCACACACACCAGCACGTACTTCTCCAGCAGAGCATCGCAGATATGCTGCACTAATACACATTCTAGAAATACCATCTACTAATTTGGAAACCAGGTCTGGCACCTCCTCCTCAGCCCCTGTTGAACACCAGGTTTTGTTCATGGTGAACTCCAATGTCTACAAAGAAATTGCATGGAGGAAAAAGATGCTCTGTTTAAGGCATCATTTCTAATTTTCCATTAAGTGATTAACAAAAAATTAGAAACACACATAAAATGCTGCCCCCTCTAAACCTTCACTGCACCCCAAAAAAGATTGACATGCAAAAACTTCCATTGGCTTCAACAGGGCCAGGAGTTCAGCCTGGGTTCATTAAATGTTTAACACACCATTTGTAGTGGCTGTCTGTCAGTCTCCTCAGCAATAGTCTATGATAAATTTATGAGTGAAATGCTTGTGTCTGTTAGTCAGTGTAATTTCTTCCACTAAATACAAATACCTACTTCCCTGCTATGCACCAAAGGGGTGCAGAAGCCAAAAGGAAGCAGAATCAAGTGAAAAAGTGAGTATTTTCCATGGCCATCTCTGCATCATGTATGTGTGATGTGCAGTTGTACGACCACGTTGCATCCATCGTTTGTCCCTGACTGTGGCTGAAGTGTTGGTTTGAGATGCTGTCCCTGCAGTGTGTCCGTGTGAGCCCCCCATCCCCACCATCCATGCAGGAACACGCTCTGCTGTGCCAGCCATCCCCATCCCAGTGTCTGTCTCTGCTCCCTACATGGTGAAACAGGTGGAACCAGTTCCAGGTTGACTGCAAACTTCCCAAGCCAGATGGGTCAGGAGGATAAAGCCTGGTCTTTCCAAAGTTCTCACCACCACCAAACCCAGGGCAGGCAGGTCCACGCCTTAGGGAGTAATTTAATGCATTAGGTGTCCATGCTGCTCCAACCTTACAGCTACCTAAGTAAAAACCTGAAATGAAAGGATCAAGCCCAGAAAGAGCACTGTCTTTTCCAAGAGAAAAAACAAGTGAAATCTCCCATTTCCAAAGTCTTTGATGAAAGAATGATTAATAATCATGTCTGACTGTGGAGACAGACTCCACAGGAAGCATAATTGGAATCTGATACACAAAGAGTCTTTAAATCTGCTTTTTTATAATGGACATACGCCCCTGAATTTGCAATTTAAAATATGTGTCTTTGCTCTGTTCCTCTGGAAAGTGGTAAAAACATATCCAGCTCAGAACAAGACAGATAAATAGTCCCATTTTATTGTAATGCTCCTAGCAAAAGCCCAGCTTTTAAAATGACACTTATTTTTTGAATAAGTGCTGTGAATTAAATTTAAATTATGTTTCAAATCCACAGATTATTTTATACCATCAGATATGGTTTTATATCATCAAAACTGAAGGCAAATCTTCAAATAACATGAACCAAAAATGTACTGCAGACTCCTGTGGGGCTGTGGCAGTATATAGCAACTGGGAATCTCAATCACCATTCCAGCAGTAATGAGTGTACTACAGTAGGCAGAGGAGTATTCCTGGTAATTGAATGGACCTTTCAGCATCTATTTTTTGAAATCCTGTCTTTCTGTCTCAATTACCTTCTATAAAAGTCACTTTCTTCACACTTACTGGTGTGAAAAAGGATTCAGTAGTCGGCAAATTTAATACTTTAAGCATCAAGAGAGCGATCTTTCTGTTCTAATAGGATTTTGTAGAATATAACTCTATCCATGTTGCTGTCTCCCTTTATCTTTTAAAAGATAATTCATAGGAGACTGGGACAAATGAAAAAAAGGTATTTTTTCCATATGAATTGAACCTAGAAAATGTGTAAGAAAGCTTGCTGAAGGTTTAAAGATTACCCGGATATTAAGCTTTGAACCAATTACTTCTACCAGAAGCAGAGAAATAAATTAGAAAAAATCATGCATAAATTTGGTTTTAATTGCAAAATAAAACTTTTATTTAACCTCTTCACAGCTACTTTGCATTTGTCAGGAGAAAAAAAATCTTGCTTCAGAATTACTTCCTAATGAGAAATTTAAACCTAAATATGCCCTGAAGTCAAAGTTTAATTGTGCAGTCAGCTATGAAATTCCCAATTTACTACAGGTCAGTGAACTTCAAAGGATCTGATTCAATCACATACTTCGACCTAGACTTATACTTTAAAATATGATTAACTGCTTTATTGAGCAGTAAAAAAGTTCATGCTTAAATGCTTTGCCAGTAAAAACAAAAGAAATCTCACAGTGTCACTGGAGTTATTTGTCCCAGATCCATCACACCTAATTTAGGTTCCTTACCAGAGTACACAGGTTGGAAAGATACTCAGGACAGGATCCCTATAAAGCCAACAGAAAGAAAGAATTGCAGTGGTCCATGAAAGTCCTGTGGCCAAAATACTCTGGAATTATACAGAACAGGAATGGGAGTCCATAAAAACTTCACCAATAGGAAAAAGAAAAGCAAAGTTTATCTTGAAAACCATTCCCCACTTCTGCTTTTAACTGAAAAATACTGGAGTTGCCTACTTAGAATTTATGGGACCCACACAGACATTGCTCAGAGCACAGTTTTGATCTCAAGCACTTATAATTTTAAAAAGTTAGCCCACAAAACACTTAGGCTTTAGAATCTGAATTGGAAAGAAGAAATTTTAAAAGCTGGAATTCCATTATAAGAAACATGCTGAAATTCATCCTCCCCTGTGAAAAACGCAGGCTACAGCGCATGTCAAAAAAAGAGATATGGTTCATGACTACCCCCCAATTAACTCCACCAGATGCTTAAGGCTTTTTTAGGGTCTATAAGGTATTAGTTCGTATTCAAAGTAGGAACCATTATTTTTTTAAGGGAACTTCATTTGCATGCCAATACTTAGTTGATCTAAGCACATTTATATTTGCTTAAGGGCTTGTGAATAAAATACTCCAACATTTCCACTGCCTAAATTCCACTGTTTTGGTGTTTTGGTTTTCATTTGCTTTTTTGTATGTTTGTATGTATGTATATGTGTATGTATGTATTTATTTACTTATTTTGGCAGTGGTGGTATATTTCTGCTTAGGTTTAGTTTTTTTTTTTTTTTCTTGCTTGCTTTGTTAGGCTTTTCTTATATTTGTTTTGTTCTGGGGCTTTTTTGTGGGTGTTGGTGGGTTGTCTGGGGTTTTTTAAGTCTCTAACAGGAGATTTTTAAATGCTTCCATTGAATTTTATAAAGGAAGCAGATTAAAGATAGCTAATATTCAGCTCCCAATGTTGTTAGTAGATTTTCTGATGTGTGTATCAAGGGCTCACTACATGGATTTGATTGCATAATCACAGTTTTCCATATAAACTTAACAGTCCCATTTGAATCAATCATGTTCATTCTAAGCTTCTTAGCATTAGGCTTGCACTGACTTCCAGCCCACTCCATAAATGTGTTCTCGATAAGATTAAAACAGAATGGTAGGAGGTTCCTGTGGATGCAATTAACTTCCCTTCTCATTTACACCACCTAAACCAGAATTCACTCTGTTTTAACCAATGGAAATATGTTCAGGTAAAAAGGCAAAAATCATGCTAGTTTTAATTATTATTTGATATTAATTATCAAAGTCTGGAGTGCAAGAATTCATTGCACATTCCAATCTGCCTTCTGAGAACAGTGGCAATTTCCTCACTGATCTTAGGATAACTAGGCTTGAGATCCTATTTTTTGGATTCTTTTTAAAGGATTAATGATAAATTTATTAGCAGTATGTTCCATACATCTCAAATCTGATTTATTACAGAAGCTTTGAGTACTTTATCAGGGGACACATCCTAAGTCCTATTGATAACTCTTTTTCATCTATTATTAGGACAGGATAAATACATGAAGAGCAAAAGAAGAAATACAAAAATGAATAAATGCATGCTTAGCAGTACAAATATTAATTGATTCTTTACCTCTAAGTTAAACATTGCTCAACATTTATTGCTTTTAGGGGGGCCATATGCATAATTTCAGCAGGAATATTCTCATGAGTACAATAAAATTGCCTTGACAATATCCTTAAGAGTCACAAATTGGCTGCTTTCCTGAAGTTATGTAGATCTCTCTGTCACATAAATTAAATACATTTTTCACAAAATTACAATTTTAGTTTGAAATTACCATGGGAATTGATGATGTATTTTTTTAATAAAGTAAAAAAATTACCCATACCATTTCATAACTGCAAAATTCCTTACTATTCCTTAAGGACAAAAATATTGGACAAACTTTTTTTTGCAAATAATATAATACATAAGTTTAGCTCTGGTTTTTATATTAATTAATCGAAGTTACTTTTCAGAAAATTTTGGCTCTTCATTCATTAATACTCCAAGTATGAATACACTGCCCTGTTGAAGAGTTGCAAATCATGTGCTACAGTTCTAGATTCACTGAAATTTGCTGTTTTTTCAGTGAAACTGCTCTACTGAGTTGCAATTCTCTAACAGTTTATGAGTTTCAAGGTCTCCAATCTGCTTAAAATACCCCAAAGCAACCAGACATGCCATGACAGGGAAAGGCCATTTAACCAGAACTTGTGATTTGGTTCCTATGACCAGACACAGTAACACATCCAAAACCACAGCCTAACTCTAGATATGCTGCAGAACTCTGTTTGAGAAGGAAAATCCACAGAGAGGACCAGAAAAAATCCATGTGGTTTTCAAGCAATTACAGCCCATATGCAAAAATACAGCAGGGATCTCAAATTGTCTATGGTGATGACAAAATGTTGTCTTGGATCACTGCTGTAGATCTTCAGCCTAGATAATTATATGGGGCAGGGGAGAGGCTAAAACAGAAATCACCAGGTAAAACCAAAAAGAAAACGCACAGCTGAATGAGAAATAAAATCTTCTACCACCCAGGAAGGAGAGGAACTCCATTTTTTGATAACAGTTTCCTTTAACTTAAAGAAGTGCATGGAGCATGCAGGCATGAATGCAGATTGACAATAAATGTGTGTGGGTAAAGGCCAAACTGTCAGTCACAGTTAAAGTATGACAAGAGTGACTTTCCTCCTCCTCTTCCCCCATGGCCCTGATCCAGCAGCACAGTTAAGCACGTGCTTAACCTTGAGTTTTGTGGGGCAAGTTTAAGTGCTCAGCTGGAGCCAGGCCAAAATGCAGGAGCCAGACACAACTGCCATGTTAAACCTCCTTTCAGCAGACCAGGTTGAGCAGAGGGAAGGAGATATTGAGCTGTGAGATGTTTAATTTTACAATACACCATAACTTGCACAGGTCAGCACGTAGAAGCACAGGCAGGGTGTTGGTGTGACAGAGATCACAAGAGTTGTCACCCAGAAAATCAACTGCTCTTTATGGAGATGCAACATAAACAAAGGTTTTAAACAACACAGCTGAATTCAGATATCTAATGCAGTGTCTACAGCAGCCCTCCCACAGCTCCTGTGGCTTCACACAAGCCCTGGCAGCTGGGGTGACTTGGCTTGTGTGACTGCAGGTAAGAAATTGTCACCTCTGACTCACAGCCCACAGCTCCTACTGCCTGGCCAGAGAGCATTGCTTATCACCTGGGAGCAGGGCTGGCCTCCAGAGGGCCAGCAGCACCTGAGGGCTCTGTGAGGAGGGTGCAAAGAACTCATCTCAGTTTTAGAGCTTCCCACAGCTCAGGTGAGGCAGAAGCCAGTTATTCCATGTGCCATGTGAATCTATTCTCTCTTCAAATCAGATATTTGGCTCTCATGTCAGCTTCATTGGGACACACATTCATAGTAGAGTGACAGAGAAAAATAAATGTATCACTCTGGCACAAGGATGGGGCAAAAAGTCAAGAATAATAGTAATCATAATAATGCAGTAATCACACTTACTACACAAGAGTAAATAAAGTGTGTGAAGCAGTAATTTTGTTTGTGAAATCTTTATAAACATACTATGAAAGTGAGAAAAGAACAAAAACAAAACTCATGCGATTTAACTTTTATCACAAGACTACTCAGTTAGTCAGGAGTTCCCTCTCCAAAACCCCTCTGCAACCAGGAAATAACGTCTTCCAGTTCTTATCCTACACAAGATAATGATCCACAGACATGACTGTCAGGCCAATACTTCCAGTTATGCTCTAGAAAACAATAACCTACATTCTTAGTTGGGGTTCCCATTTACCAGTTTTTAGAAAGAGTCAGGTAGTAGAAATCAATTTATTTGATTCCTCCTATCCCAGTGAATGCCACCAAAGTGCCAGCTGTGTGCTGGGAGCCTGTCTGTCAGGAAATCATTGCTGTGTGTCATAAAAATAATCAGTGCTTGAAATTAGCTGGTGTCTCTGCCTAAGCACCACACTGACAAGCTGCTGGAATCAATCTGACCCCTGTAGATGTTATTCCAGTGTCACCCAAAGAGCAGACAAGTTTCTCAGAGCAAAGTGCAAATACAGCATTTTTCCAGTAGAAAATCTGAGTTCAGTGTTTCCTGCCTTCCCCCATGCTCATCTTCACTCTGAGCCTTCTGGAGCAGCTCCTGTCCCTGAGGCAGCCCTGCCACCCTCTCACACACTGAGGGGGCAGTGCAGGAAAAAGCCTCCGTGCCCAGGAGCAGCCTTGATGCTGAACTGCACAGGGGATTACCCAGTAGTAGTTTGGGGTTTCCTAAATTAGTGCCATGAGTAATTCAATCAGGCTCAGGCAACAAAATGGATCCAATCCAAAATTCAATCCAACTCACTTCAGTAGCAAATTACATCTAAATTTTAGATGCTTTTTGAGCCCGTCCTTCTAAAATAAATCCCATATATAGCAGGGGGAAAGCTAGGTGCCTTTGAGAGCCTCCTGAGGGACAGCCTAAATTGGGCAGGCACAATCTCCCTCTGGAGTAGCTTTTCTAGGCATTTATCTCTCCCTATTGAACATGGAGGGAATTTAGGCACTTAATTTAAGAGAACTAGTTCACTCTGTGCTCAAAACATAGGTGCTAATTAGCTGCCCATGCCTGACTGGAAACCCTCCCAATTTAGAGTCTAAATAATTTATCCTAAAGACTAGCATTGTGTTATGCCCTAGTAAAATTTTAAAAAAGAAACAAACCAGCATGCTTTGTGCACTGCAAACAGATCAAGATCAGGAATGCAGTTGGAGACAATATGAAATGGGATGGAAGGACCATACCTTAGTTACTGCTAAATAATCCTTGCTTTGCATATTTGGAAGCAGCGGGGCTGATATCAGACACTTTTGACTCTCCCAGTATCTCTCCCAAAGCACCCAAAAGCCCCACTTAATTTCATTCCAAAAAGAACTTACATGCTTTTTGGAATGAAAAATTACAGTAGCAGTACTGGGGTAGGCAAACCACCTTTTCCTGCTGGGCTGTTCCCAGAAGACTCATTTGAATTTGGGAGTATCTTGTACTATGGATGAGTGTCTTCAGATGTGTTGGTAGTAGGAAATATCAGCCTCCACAGATTTCACAAATCCCTCAATTAAAGGAGTGTGTGGGCTTCTTCTTTAATTAAAGTGAATCTTACAGAGAGAATTTAAGTTCCTAGAGACATTATGAGAATTTATGGTGCCCACTGGCTAAATTAGTGCTGAGATACCTCCATTTTCCCAGGCTGAGTCTGCAGCACTTGGTGTGTGTGCAGATATTGGGCACATAAATCCAGTGTGGGATCAGCTCCTGCCCCCAGTGCTCCTTCTCCAACACCCAGGGGTGCTGGGTCACTTCCCTAATTTCACTTTGCTCCCCTCATCTGTAGCACAGAGATAATTCTCCTCAGCTCTGTGGTGGTGCCAGGCTTGATTCATGAATGTTTTAAGGCATTCTGTGATTTTTCAGCCTGAAAGGTGCTTGAGAACCATAAATTATTGGTTTAATATAGATCATAGTTTTCATCTCATAAATCTTTTATGTACTACTCCAAATTCATGCCTGATATAACTCTAATAACTTGTGCAGTATTAAGCAAGGGATAAATTTGGTACAGTATATGAGGCAGCAAAATGAAATTCCGAGTGTGAGACCAAGGGCTTAACAAGTGGCATTTCTTACAGAGTAATGTCAGAAACCTACCCCCCTGCCCACTTCTCTACAGAAAAAATATCATCTCATGGCACTCTAACTTAAGTCTTAATTCATCATTAAATGTCTCCTTCATGTCAAAATAGTAATTTTCTAATATTTTCTATTGCTATACATAGGTAGTTTGTGTTTATTGAGAATTAGTAGACGTGGTCATGTATTTGCAATCTTTTTTGACAAAAATGTTTGAATTGAAAGCAGATTATTTTTCACAGAAACAAACCTTTCAATAAGACATTCCACAGCTTCTGGTCCTTAGCCATGGGAGCAAGGGGCCCAGGACTAGGAGGGATCCACTGGGTCACAGTCACATCATAAACAGTGATGTAGAAATCTTGGCAAAAGCCATTTTAAATAGGTGGGCATTTTGTCCCCCCCACAGTAAGAAAAGATACTGTTCATACAGTTCATACAGTTCATCTCTTTTAATTCCCAGACCAGATGTTCTCATGCCCAGTTTAGAACTCTGTTTTTGGGCCAGAATCTCTCTACAGCTGAAATAACTTTGCTCCTCCCCTGTCATCTGACCACTCCCCCTTTTTGTGTACATGAAGAATAACCGCAATCCTACTCAATCTTCCTTTTGTTAGCCTAAGTCAAACTCATAGTCTTCCTTTAAAATGTAATAAATCTAATAAATAAACAAGGAAAATTCTAAGGACATGATAGCCATCTTTGAAAAGGAAAAAAGTGTCAGACCTCATATTTCAGTTAGACCTTGGTACAATTCAGCTCTTTATTGAGTCTTATCTCCTTCCCCTCCATGACTCTGATTCTTAACATTATTTCTGGTCTTCCCAGAGTTTACCCTCTGACCTTTGCAGCAGGTTTGGGCAATAAATTGCCTTTCCTGCTGTCTTCAGAGTTTCTATTCTTCACTGTCTGCAGTGAGTGAGCTTGGGTACTTTGGTTCTCATAATTTTCTTCATTTCATTCTTTCCCCATTCTTTCCTATTGAAGAAAATTTCCATGGAATGTAATGGGAAACCTGATAAGCATCTGAGTATTGTGTGATAATGTACCCTATTCATAGTCTTACAGACACAGAAACAGAGTATTTCCTATGAAGTTTTTATATATTAAATGATTCCTACAGAACCTCTTCTTTCTTCACTCCTGTCCCTCTCCAAATGGTCTAGGACTTTTCTTTATGCTGTGTAAATGCAAAAAGAAAAATATATACGAGCAACTTTTGCTGATATCAGGATAAAATCTTAAAATACTAAAAGTAGTTTGGAAAAGACTCAGCTCTGAACTTAAGGCATCCTCATGTTTTTCAAAATAGTCACGAGTAAGGATTGTCACCAAATCATAGAAAGAAAATATAGGTCTGCTTAATTCCTAAACATAATCATTAGGTAAATTTGTAGACCAGGGGATAATGGAAATCAAAGTTGATATAAATGCAATTTCCAATGAATGTTGAGCTTTACCAAATTAAGCAGGAATTCTGTGCATTGAGTGAGACAGCAACCTGGACAGGCCATCCAGAGTTTAACCCCTCATGATGAGTTCCCTGGTGAGCTGCATCTGCACTCTGGGTTTAGCACATCTGGAGTTGGGACAGCATCGCTGCCACATTTCTAAATTCAGATGCCACATCTACACTCAGCTGGGCAGGCAATCCCTCCTCTGTGTTCCATGGAAACTTCCATGGTGTTTCAGTGCAGAACTCTGAGTTCTGGGCAGATGCATTTGGGCAAGGCTTGCAGCACAGCGAGTCAGTGCTGGATATCAGATTAAAGGTTTGATCCATAGAAATAGTGGGTTTGTTATTGCAATAGCTCCACTATTTTGCTGCAGCTTTGCACTACAGAAATCAAGTGCTGAACAGCAGTGAATCTAATCTGGTTTGCTGTAATAACTTTAGAGGTAATCCTGCTGCTGGAGTAGCTCAGAGCCAGTATTTAACAAACATGAGGGTGAGTAAATACCCTTTTTGGCCAGTTTTAGTCCATGTGAGCACCCTAAATTTAAAAATTCTAACATATCTGAGAGAAAACTTTAAAAATTCAACAACAGAAAAAGAGTTTGAAGAGAGGGTTGAGAAGAAGATGGAGAGGATAAAATAAAGCTGAAACACCTCCAGACAAAAGCAACAGTGGGAAGGCATTTTTTCAGATAAGGAAATTAAGATACTAAGATAATGTAAGTGTAGGGCACGCCACCAGACATCCCTCCAGCTCAGCTGAGGTCTTAATCCTCTAATCAGAGATAGATGGCAAAGAGGAGACTTTTATTTCTGAGATTTGTACAGTTTTATCTTTTTAATTCTGATACATTAAATAGCCTGTAAAACAGAGATTTCTCTCAGGTAGCAGAACACCAGTGCATTCATCCAATTAAAAATGGAAAACTGCTCATAAATAAAAAGCATTTCATGAGTCTTCCCACAGTCAGAACTCATGCAGGACGTTCATACACTCACCAGGCTCCATCCACTGTCATTCACATATCACTTATGGCAGAGAATTCCTGTCTCAGCAAGTTATTGTTCAGTGGGCTAATGCTTATTTGCTAGATGAAATGCTATGGTGGAAGTTCTGTGGGGAAGCATGTTACTTGTGGGGGAAAAAAGGCCACTTCAAAAAAGAGCAAAAAAGCCCTGCTTATCATCCTGGTGACAAAGAAGGGCAACTTCACCATGGATTTGAAGGGAGCTGCATCAGGCCCTGTAACTTTAGCCCTATAAGCAATAGTATGCAATAACTGCTAAGGAAAAATCATCTTGCTGCTTTATTTTTTGTGTGATTTGTTAAACTGCAATATAATTTTGCCACAAAAGAGTAACTAAAGCTTATTTTATTTTAATCCCAGTGCTATTTGTGCATCATCTAATTGCAATATCTTACCCTCACAATTAAAAATAAAGCACATGATATTGTGAGAATATGTTTTATTTCTGTAAATTCTGCATCCCAAGAACACTCTGTGACCTGGGGTTCTTTGTTGCTAGCTGGTGAATGAGCAACAGGAGAGCAGACCCCTCCTGAGCCCCTCCATTGATGACTTTCTCTGTGAAACTAAACCAGAAGCTGTTGCCAGGCCTGTAACATCAAATACTGCAGGTAAACAACATTTCTTATTATCACTCACTAGAGAAAAATAGTTTTAGTTTTAGCTTAATTATGGCACATTTTTGTCAAGTGACTTCTTTGTTACTGTGTCACAAAATCACAAGCTGGCATTAAATTGTACTTGCCTGACCTGTTAGAAGAAAGACTTTGTTCATTATATTTTAGGGGAAATCTGATGTGATTCAAATCACATCAATTCTAACAGATAGATGTGACATTAATGACATCTTTTGGGCTAAAATTAATGCATTTTGTTTAAGTCTCACAGGATGTACATATGAGTCTGAATCAATTCTCTGTATTTGGTTTTGCAAAATTTTAGCCTATGGGAAAACCCACATTTAGTCTGGTTTTAATCAAACTCATTCCTTACTCTAGGAAGATTTTTTTTTTAAATGAAATCTTGGATGAGTTGTTATAGAGAAAAAGGGGGGAGGTATTAGAACACTTTACCCAGGCTGAGTTCAGACACTTTGTTAGTGAAAAGATTTAATATATTTCTTACCTCCTTTGTGTTGTAATGAGGTAGTAGAGAAGGTAATAACATCTAAGAGTAAATTCTGAAAACCTTTTGAATTATACTGGATTCTATTTGAAGTATATTGTCCTTTGGAAGTATTTTTAGAAATCAGCCCCCTCCTCCTTGGTGTCTGTGCAGAGGTAATCAATGCTGTTGAGAGATCAGCTGAGACAATAATATCAGCACAGCCCTACTGGGCTCTCTTCCTGCCTCAGAAAAGGACTTGGCTTGTTAGAAGCCATTTAATTAAAATTTACACCCATGCAAATTATAGATGAATAATTGACAGCTGAGTGATTATCTGCACATCTAATTAATGTGTCTGTAGTTACAAAAGCTAAAGTACTGAATTAGATAACAATTGTAAGTAATAATTTTTCCCTTTAAAAAATATAGCTGAAGATAATACAGGGATGAATAGAACTATTTCAGATTGTTTAAGAATGGTGTTTGTTTTAAAATGCACCTGTAAATTTTACACCTGCCTTGAATATCTATCAGATTGGGGTGGGGGTGTCAATTAGATTTATTTAATAATAAAATTTAAAAAAAATCTATGAAGATTGATGAAATTCAGTGATTTCCAAGAACACAGATAAAGCACTGCAAGAGTTAATGCAAATTGATTTGTCAAAAACATCTGCCCTGTAACATGATGATAAAAATGGATTTTTTCTACCTTTTACATGCTAAAGAATTGTGAACGTTACTCTTTAGGCAAATTTTAAAAGAAGAGCTGAAATGGAACATTTCTTCCACACTGATACAGTCCTTAATAGAAATGGCATTAGACTTTATATGCAGTATTTATGGCCCAAAGGACAAACACCACCAACATTAGAAAACATAAATAAACATCTTCTTCTCTTTTTGACCCAGATCCACCCCCAAAGCTATTCCCAAATGGATTGTGGCACAACAGCACTGCCCTAGGCAGCTGTTACCAGGACTTTAAAAATCTAATATTAAACCAAATCTTATCCAAAAGCTGAATTGAACAGGAAACCATCACAAAAGAGGGAAATCTGTGAAGGCCCCAGCCATAAGACCTCAGATGTCTTTAAGATTTTCAGAGGAAAAGCCTTTTTTGCAAATCCGCTAAACTGTATTCAGTTAAGTGCTTGAAATCCCCATGCAGATTTTAGTATAGTGGTCATCATCTTTAGCCAGGAAATACACACTTACTCTGGCCAAATGCAAACACATCAGTAATTTTTTTCCCTAACTAAAACAAATCTTAAAAAGTGAGCTGCTGGAATTAGAACAACACTGAATTTTAACATTTTGTCTCTAAGTATTATCAACAGGTCTGGATCTCTTGGATCTTAGTGAACCTGTCTTACAAACCCAAAACAAAGCAAAGAAATCAGAGAATCCTTCAAGAACTGAAGGCATAAAAGCTTCAACCCTCAGAAAGAAGACAGAGAATCCTGACCTGATCAGTGTGGATTCTGAGCAGAAAGTCCAGGCTGCCAGAGTTGCAGACAAGTCTTCTCTAGATTTAGGTAAGAGTGTAGCTGTTTTATCAGTGCTCCCTTGCCCTGACTAACACAAGTTTCTCCTGGCTACTTTCACAAAATGATGAGCCAAACCAGAATTTTTGCTGCACCCCATTTCAGCAGTGCAGCATTTGCTCCCCATTATAAACTACCTGAAGCACTTCAAACCTTAAACACATTTTCCATTTTGCCTCTGCCATTATACCTATTAAGTTGACACCAAGTGTTCTAATAAAGTTTTGAAATTTCTTTGGAAAAAGGAATTTAGTCAGGGTGTGTAAAATGGTAGAAAAATCTGTAGGGGCGTGATGAGAAATTGGTAAAGGACACGAATGAGAGGCACCCATACTGATGTCCTTTTTAGAGCTGCAGGTGTCAGAAATGCACATTTGTATTTGTAAATATTGCTTTATCTATGCATAGGAGAGAAAAAACCATCCATTCTTGACAAGAGAGATATATTTATACAGACTGAAAAAAAAATCCCCAAAACAACTCAATTTCCTGCCAAGCCTGATCTATCGACAAGCTTTGGAAAAGGTGAATTTGATTTAGTTCCATCCAAACTAAATTACTTGCAGTGCAACTGAGAAATTTGCAAGGTAAATGTAATTTATACCAAGGCAGCAAATTTTCCATTCATCATCACAGAAATTCTTTTAGAGACCTTTATCTTCAAACAGGAGCTGAACATCTGATCTCTGCAAAGTGAGTCTGACATGACTGAATAATATCAGTTGCCTACATAGTCATTTTTACATGTTAGTCTCTAAAAGAAGCTTCATTTTCACAATTTGTCTAAATTACATATAAATTACTGATTTGAAGACAAGAATTATACTGACATTCTGACCATGAATGCTAACAGACTTAGAAAAATGTTGTGGATTTCCAAATATTTTCACACCATATCAACTAGGAAGGTGCACAAAATGTCTTTGTGTTGGACCTTTATAAAAATACAGGCTTTGGTGGCATTATTTTCTCTATAACACACATTTTACAGAGATAAAATTCTCAGCAGTAGTTTCTCTAAAAGATTCATATTTATTCTTGTTTTTCAGTTGCCATTCAGACACAGATAGAGAAATGGGATGATGTCAGTTTTCATGGAGACAGGAGTAGCAAGGCCCACCCTTCTGCAGAGAGAACATCATCATCATCCAGAGCTCCATCAAAAGAGATTTTATGGTACAACTTTTTGCTTTCCTTAAAAAAAATATTTCCAGCCCAGCTTTCTTAATTCACAGAAATGCTTGCTTGATAACAAATCATAATTTTAAACCTGTTATGGTGACATTAAATGTGTCCAAGCATATATTTTGGACAATGTATCACAAACAAGTGCACTATAAAATGCCATTTCGCCAGGAATTTTTAATGGTGTGGAAAGTAGCAGGTGCGGTTACTTAATAAATGGTGGTGAGAATTCTACAGAGACATGAAGGGGAATCCTTTATTGTGGTGGTTGGTTTTTAGACTGAGGCGCAGTCTGGTGTCGTTGTCTAGCCTCAGTTTCCCTGTCTATGAAATAGAAGAGTGAGAACACAAAGAAGGGTCCAGGCACTTGTGATTAAGTGTTAGTGCAAGTTAAACAATTCAGTTGAAGGAAATAACCTGATTAATCATTGTGTGCTTGTGAACCTGAAGACACAGGGCAGTGTGTCCTAGTGCTGAGTGTGTAAATGCATTATTTCTAGGTCCACAGAAAACAGATCACAGTCTGAGCTGGCTAATGTCAGGAGTGCCTTGGACTCTGATTCAGCATCAGAATTAGAACTTGCACCTGCAATACAGGTAAGAGGGTTTGGTAGGTTTATTAAGCATGAAAAGGCAAGGAGGAACTTCCCACTGGCTAACCACTGACACCCTGGGAGAACTGTTCAAGAGATATTTTCAGGATCACCAGGGAAAATATCTTCACACACCTCTGAAATGAATAGGTTATGAAATTGAATATGTCAGCACCTGAAACATTCAGAGTTTAACACTGCAGTGAAATGTGACTTTCCTGTACAGAGGGAAAAACTTCAAACTACAATTTACAATTTACCATCTTTTCTCCCCTCCCTCGAGCTCTGAAATTCAGACTTGTAGTGGTTCCCTACCCATGTTAAATTCTATCCTTCAGGTCTCTTGGTCAGGCAGGAACCCCCAGAAGTGGGAAATTGCTGAGGAAAACAGGAAGCAATCATTGCAGCAATGTTCATTAGCAGTTTATCTCCACAGGTGGGGGAGCAGTGTGGTCACAGGACTTTTTCCTGCTGGAAAAGGAACTCTAATACCGAGGGCTCTGGGCTAAAGGTTTGTAGATTTGCCCAATTCCACTGTTGTATTGTGTCTTGGACAGGTCTTGTTGGAAATGATTGCTGAGGGTTGCATGCATGTGTGCACACACAGGTACAAATATACAAAATACACTTATATATGCATTCTGATAGACCAGGCTGTTCACACAACTTCTTTGCTGCTTCTTACTTTTTAACTGAAAGACTTCAGCCATTGCCACTGGAAGGGGGAAGAGAGAGTTTTCTGGTGGATTGGCTTTTAGTTGAAAATCATTTTCTCACCTCCCACAGCTATTTTTAGGCCTGCACTTCAAAAACCTTCTGTCAGATAGAAAATCTGGAAATTAATGAAAAATAATTGCCTCATTTGAAAATGGAAAAATGAAAAAATGAGACATTTCTTGCCAAATGATTATCCTAAGATTATACCTTTTTTCACGGAAATTAGAAACAGAACCATTTTTGGGTCTTTCTGAGGCAAAAGCATGTTCTTTCCTTCCCTGCTGTCTCTACAGCACAAACAGGGATTTTTTTCTTCCCCTCTGGAAAGCCTCACGCTAGTTGTAATGCATGATATCTTTCCTTCCTCTAGAATAGATTTGTACATCTTAGTAATGGAAAACACCTATTACACAGTGCCATCCACTTGAAATGGATGCTGTGTTCTCTCTTGCTTTGAGCTGATATTGAAGCACTTCTGACCCTCTTTAGGAAGCTGTTCCTCAGCTCAGCAGATCCAGATTCCAAGACATTTGTGCTCAACCAAGATGTGTGTAAACCAGGTAGACTGTCACAGGATTTAAATGCTGTGGCTTTTGTAAAAGCAATTACAAATGCAGTGTATCTCTGTGAGGTCTATTTCCTTTTTATCTTCCACTAGAATAACTGCAGAAGCAAAGATCCACATTTTTCACTCAGTTTAAGTTCAGTCAGTTGAGGCTCCATAATATTTTGTAAAATGACTGTTCCTTCAAAATAAAAAAAACATGAAGCTGAATAAGCCAACTTGAAGAAAAAGCAGAGACTAAATTCCTTATCTGTTGTCTTGGTACATTTCATGTTTCGTTTTGGTTTGTTGTAACCTGCTTGTTTCAAACCTGTCGTCCACTTGAGCAACAAAATGTTAAATTAATAATGCAGAGAAATGACCTGAAGTGAGAATGTGCTCTTATTCTAGGTAGGTTATTCAGAAATGTGTTTTTTCTCGCTGCCTGTTTCATCCTTCCTGTACTTGGACTGTCAGAGTTGTCAGCTCCCAACACTCAGGCTCATCTGTCTTGACCGAGTTCTTAATCTGCTTGCAGGAGAAATCACGTTAGGGCTTTTACCAAAGCATATGTTTTCCATACTTTGTCCTCTATAGGTCTTGTCTATCTCATTTAAGGGTAACCTTTGCAAATACAACACATTCTGCCATACCCTAAAGATTTCATCTTGTCAAACTTGCTGCAGTTTTCCATCAGCAGTTTCCCAATCACCTCATCACTCATCTTTGACATGTTAGATTTAGCTCCTCAAAGTGAAATGCTAAGTAACTAGGTCATATTTTCATTAAAATTATGCAATGTTCTTAAGAAAATCCTTTATTTACCAACACTTGTGCCAATACAAAATCCAAAAGACAAGCTTTGAACTACAAGGCAGAAATGTGTTTGAAGGCTGTAATGGGCAGTGGTCACTGGTGGCTGTCACTGGATGTGGCTGTCTTGCTTCTCAGCATTTACTCACACATTGTTTTATATACTATTAACTTTTAAACAGCCTTGGCCCAAAGTATCCTTGTTCTTTCTTTTATCTGCCATCCTGAAAATTTCCTTGTTGTGCTTTTATTGGTACTGAGGTATCCTACAATGTTTGAGGGTAAGGGGGGATTTTGAAGGGTTATTTTTAATCTTAAAATTATAAACTGCAGAGGAAGATAATATGTTCCATTTTCTATGCATAAAGTCTGCTCATATTTTAACTCTTTAAATATTTTCCTGGGTATTTAAAATATTTCATCTCTCCAGGGCTGCCCCATCCCATCACCTGCTGGAGCTGTGCAGCTCTCCAGGGCTGCCCCTCCATTCCCATTCCCTCTCCCTGGACCAGCAAAAAGCAGCAAATTTGGGACTTTTCAAGGGGCTCTTCATTTCTGGGTGTCACAGCCCACAGTACAACTCTGCATTGTGTATGTGCAAATGCACCTTATGTGGCTTTTGTTAATGTTCATTTAATGGAGGGGAAAGTCTATTTCCGTGGGGATGATGTGGGGACAAAGTGCCATGTGGCAGAGGGGGGGGACCTCTGTGCTTCTTGTCCTCTTTCCCCTCTGTGCTGCCCCTGGAAGCTCACTCTGCCCTTCTGCAGTACAGCTCAGCCTGAGCATCCTCATTTACAGCATTGTCCTTGACCCAAGGAATGGCAGTCACTGGAAACAAATGGGTAAAAAGCAGAAGTAATCAAACTGTTTGCAGGAGCCAAGTCATAAATAATGAAAAGGCCAGGACCATAATTAGAGCCTATCAAGAGAGTCCTGTGTCAAGAAAAACAAATTTAATTCCTTGATCGGATTACAGGTCGAGTTGATAAATGTTGATGTGTGATACTCTACAAGAGTTTGGAATTAATATGTCATATTCTGCTTGTAAAATTGGCATGACACAATGTGAATAAAGCAGTTGTTAAACAGATTAAAACTGGCCAACCTGAGGGCTCAGGAGCAGTAGTTATTTACTAGGAATTGTAATCACATAGGGATTGTTCTGGAATTCCAAAGACAAACAATGTTCTTCAGTTTAATTGATCTGAAAATAAACATGCAAGCAAATTCCTCAGAGAATTTCCATATGATGCAGCAGTGGAATAAAAAAAAATAAAATAAGGGATATGTAAAAAGGAGCTGGTGATCAAGGCAACTGTATAAATATATACTGCAATACAGTCCTTTCAAGAATCACGCATTTCAGAGGAAGAACAGAGTCTCTGCTCACAACATTGTGCTGGAAAGCTGTTTGAAACAACAGGAGTGTTCCCTGTGCAGCACTGGGGGAAGAGGAGTGTGTAGAAGCAAACATAATTAGTGGGAGATAAGAGATCTCCTGGTTTCTGCATACAGAAGCAGCAAGACAGGTGCTGGAAAAAAAGGTTCATCTTGGTTGTCTGGATGGCTATAGAAAATTAAGAGGGAGAGTAAAAGTGACACCAAAAGGTTAAAATCTGAGTGTTTAATATTGAGACTATTAAATATTTTAATGCTTTTATATCATTAAATGTCTTTATATCACTAAAACCTGATTAAAGTAATCAGTATCTTTCTATAGAGAAAATAGGGAGTATTAAAAAGTATGAAAAAAAAGAAGTAATAGAGAGAAACTGAAATTAAAATTAATAAGAGAAACAAGGAGGGCAGTTAAACAAATTGCAAACAAAGTGATGACATTAAGGTCTCTTGATAACTTTAAATTAAACCCAAGCAGCTTCCTCAAAGACATTTATTCCAGAAAACCTCGGTTTATTCTCTGAAAAACATAATTTTGATTCTATGGGTGTTGAGAGACAAATGCCATTATGTGATACACAGACAAATGAATGATCTGAACCAGTTATCTCCTCTGCCCTAAGTTCTATTAATCAGTAAAGGAACTGTTTTATGTATAGGACTGGGTTTTGATTTGTTTTCAATGACAACCTGAAATCTCTTCCTGGCCTCACCAAAGGAAAATAGTTTTTTTCCATACATGGACTAGAGGAAGAAGAGGTGAAAGCAGAAGCAATAGATCCTCAGTGTGGACATTCCCTCACAGTGAGTTTCCTGTCAGAGCAGAGTCCAGAGGCCAGCACAGGAGAACACTCACAGTCCCCACCACCACCACGAACTTCTCACAGAAATTGTGCTGTATTGTTTTCTTACTTTATGTGTTTCATCCACTCAGTGTGCATTTCACTCATCACTCTCTAACTGAGAGACCAAAGCCTCAGGAACCAAACAGAAAACCTAGGGCTCATTTGACAAATGAATGTCATCTTTCTAGGGAAAAAGGCCATGTGTGTAGAGCCACAGAGAAATGTGCTTGACCATACATCACACGTGACAATGAGTGTCAGATGTTCCATCCCAGCAGAGCCCATTCCAACTTTTGCAGAGACAGCCCAATGAGTCTGATGTGATCAAAATTAGTCTTTTAGCAGTGTGATTCACAGAAATTTAATATTACAAGTACAGTCATCAGAAATATAATCAGGGAAATGAATGCAATTGGAAGCATGGGCACACAAGTGGCTAATGAGTTTAACCTCTTGACAAACACTGGGGAAGGGATTAGCAGTCAGAGCCTTGTTTAGCAAGATTAGGCCACTTTGTGCTTTTTCTGACATCCTTAAACATTGTTTGGTTTTGTACAGTGCTTTTTGTAAAAACCAAAACCAAACAAAACATTGTTTTTAGAAAAAGAATAGGGAAAAATATTATGTGCTTCCAGTGGAATTGACCAATAGTATGGTACATAAGAGAGATGCTGATTGTAAAAAGGATTTGCCCTTCCAGTGCTATCCAGGGCAAACCTGGCTCTCCAATGTGATCCCAAAAGAAAAGCTGAAAGAAAAACACAAAATGTGCAGGGAAAAAAAATGTTTTCTTCCTGGCTCATAGTCAGTGGAAAGCATCACCACAGTCATAGTGCAGAAAGAACAAGGAAGGTAAAAGTCTTTTACAATATAGTCAGCTCTCTCCTTTTGTAGTCCAAGCCTTGCATATCCTTTTCTCATATGTCTCTTTATCTTTCACACATCTTGAGTGAAATGAAAAATCTGGAAAAGATAAATTATTCTGCTTCCCATGAGAAGTGGTCTCTGCTACAGCGTAAGAGAATTCAGAGGAATTCATGCAGGGAAAGAAGTAGTTTTCCCCAAGAAAAAGGTCATTTGGGGCTCTAGACAATTAAGGAAATAACTCAGAAGTGTGACAGAGGGTCTATCATCCCTTTCTGATTTATTCTTCTGTTTTTTAGGCACGGTCAAGTAAGGAGCAGCGTTGGGGAACGCCTCTTCTCTCCAGAAATCACTCCTTGGAGGAGGAATTTGAAAGAGCAAAGGCAGCTGTTGAGGTATTATTTCATTTACTGTTTTCATTTTCAGCTGAAGTTCTACAGATTTCTTTTTTATCTTGCAGCACAAGCAGAGAAGAGAGTTGGAATTGGATTATTTAAAACAGAGAAAAGATGCAATTCATGGAGCTATTAATTTAAAATAGCAACTTGTCTCTTTAAAAAAGGAAATCCAAAATACTGAGCTATAAAAAACATTAGAGATAACCAAGTTTTTAACCTGGATTTTTATTGGTAGAGCAAATGGCTAAATGCCCCATAAATGTAGCTAATTCCAAACCACAAGGAAAAGAGGGAATTGTGTGCCATCAATTCTTTACACCCAGACACAAACCAAGTCTCCCTGGGAAAGCAGAGCTCAGAATCACTGATGAAAGCACAATTACCTGCTGTAAAGCAGAGCTGTGCAGAATCACCATCCATGCACCATTTTCACATTTTTACAACCTGTGGCAGAATGCTTAGCACAGGAGTATTCTTGTTTCCTGGTAAATCCTTTGGTTTGAGAAGATAGAGGTATTTAGATATTTCTCCTCTTGCACTTTGGGGTTTTTTTCACTGACTTCTACATTGCCAACATCTAAAACATCTCTTGTGTGTTGTCCTATACCACTAGTCCAAATTGATCCTCTCTAGACACAAAGTAGAACACAGGTTTTTTAGCAGAACTCCACAAAAAATCAGATATAAGCATTGGTCTGGAGCATCATTATCTTCATTATCTTCTCAGGGGTTCCATGGGCAGCCCTTCAAAATCCCATCACCACAAAGAGCCAAGACATCTCCATTCCAGCAAGGACAGAATTTCAGGCTAAATTATGTAACAGCCACTGAAATGAGTTCTTAGGGTGCAGAGGATGAAGCTGTGAAACTAGTTCCTCAAAACTGGTTATTTTTAGCATTTTTAGCACTGCAGGCTCATTAGTCTCCAAACCATCTAGAATGCTTCAGGGATGCTTGAGTTTAGATTTAAATTTTAGTCATGTATTTTAATACTCTTCTAACTCAAGTTATAGACCATTCTAATTCCAGTGTTGACAGTTGAACTATTCTAGATTAATAGTGGCTGATGAGAAACAAAACTATGCCTAAGTCTGATACTGGCTTCTAGCTAGAAAGGGAATTTCCTGTTGAAGCAATTAATCTGATTTTTGGGGATTTTTTTCATTATATGCTATGGTAAAGTGCAGGGTTTCTACCATGGTTTCTTGGGTTTTTATTGCACACAAAAAAATCTGGTCTCAGCATACAAGGTTAAAATGGACAAAATCAGTAAATTAGCTCTTTCATAAACCAAGCACAGAAGGCATTTTTTCTTTCCAGATCAAATAAATTCTTCATCAACAACTGCTGGTGAGGCACAGGAGATGTTTCTGGTGTCACACATCACACACACATTTGCTTCTGGCAGGAAAGGAGGGAACTTGCTTTCAAATTGCCACTGCTGGAAATGCTTTAGATGTTCCTACTTGCTGATCCTCAGGGTGGGATGTGCTGGGCTGAAACCTGGGAAGGCAGCACAGGGAATCTCATGCTGAACATCTCAGTGCTGGTGGTTAAGCAAATGATGTCAGAACTCCTGCAATTGCCAGAAACTTGTGTGATGGGGAGTTTCCAGACACTCACAGTAAGAAAAATGAGTTGAGTCCAACAACAGATTACAAGACATTATTGAATTACTGTGCAGAGTAAAGTGAGGAGGAGAATATACTGTAAAAAACCCCAAAACCCTACAGACTAAAAGGTCATTCTGAGGCAACAGAGACAGGTTGTTAAAATACTTTAAAATACTCTCAAAAATGGCTATTAAAAAGAATCAAATTAAATGTTTCCCCAACTGTAGCTGGCAGCCTTAAGTTATTCTTTCTGCTTAAAATAGAACCTTGGGCCAGGTAGTTAAAATGTAAAGGAAAGGATTCTTCAAGAAGTCACAGAGCAGTTATTTCCATTTGCATCTGAAAAGAGCTGAATTTTCATCCTAGCTAAAATGAGGTAGTAAGAAAGCTGGAGTGATTGAAATAAATTGGAGCCCATCTCAGAAAGATTAGTGCTTTCTTAAGCAGAGAATAGATACAGGTCAAAAATTCATTTTTTAGGCTTTGGATGTTTCTGTGTAATATTCTTTGATTAGGAAAGCGCCAAGTGGAAAGATTAGCCAGAAAACTGATCAAGAAAAGGAAGTAAATCTGAGGTTCTTGGTGGCCTAGTTCGAAAGGAATTAATTAACAATTCAGTAAATGAAGACACCAAACTTTATCCTCCACCCAGTATTCACCTCAGCGCTTGGGGAATGGTTTTAAGATGTCAAACTTTGAGATTAATGAAGATTTGTGAGGTAATTCTTTCTTAAGAAGGTTTAAAGATGTCTATGCCATTGGGGAATCTTTTAAGAATAAGTGGTGAGTAAAATAGCTTTTTTACTAGAAAGGGTGCAGATTCCCTTGCAGTGTTTGGGTGCTTGCAGACCTTGCTACCTTTTCTGTTATTCTGGAAATTAGATTTGATTTTTGCCTCATGATTTTTTGTCTCAATATTTTCAAAGTGCCATAAGAAGTATGTTTTAACACAATCTTTCTGATAATAGCTCTGTTTCACCAAAAATTTGTACTTTTGAATTTTTAAAAAATGGCAGAATGGGGATTGAGATCCATCCTGTACCTCTATTCCATTAAAACAATTGTATTATTAACTACCATCTTACTGGTGACGAGTTAGAATAAATAAAAATAAAAGCAAGAAGGTTCAAAACCTTCCAAATGAAAAGCCTCAGAGATGGAAAAAAAAGCTGTTTTGCTATTTTCTTCTTCCACATTTCTCTGATTAAACTGCAGATGCCACACTGTTTTGTGAGCTCATGCATAAGGAATTTTGAGCTGTCCTTCCCAGCATCATTTTATTTACAACACAATGTCACATGAACCATCTGCTGTATAATGTACTGCTCAGAAGCATCAGAGCACATTACAGCTAAATTATGTGACAATAGGAGGAAAAAGATGGGATTCATTTGTTCTAGCCTAGGAAAACACATTCCAGGACCATCAGCTTTGTGGTTCCCATGAGTACTGGTTGGATCCTTTCTGTACCTACAGTATCCCTGTCTCACTATTTAGACATTTCTTTGGATGGGCCTAAAACTGGCCAAACCATATGTTAAATTAGGAACCAGGAACTTGAGTCATTCAGATGCATTTCATTTGATACTCTTTCAAAACACAGTGGGAATCTTTGCCTTGATAAACATTTTTTATCTCTAAACCTCAGTAAAATTCTCAGATTTTGTTTCAAGAAGATATCAGCTAAAGAAATTTTACCTATTTAAGCGCACAAGTTTAATTTACTGTTTTTCACATCAAAGAGTATGGTAATGCAGTGATTCAGAGAACAGTGACAGAACCTTGCTTAAGCATTGGTCAGTGAGGAATGTTTCAAATTAATTTTTGGCTATACAGGACAGGAAGAATCCTAGAAGTTATGATAATAGGTAAATTTATAAATACTTCCCCTGCCCCCTTTCATTGGATCATAGGAAATAAAAAGCCTGGGAATATTTTGCTGCCCATTTGTTTAACTGCTTCAGCATATTTTTAAATACTAAGAGTAAAAATAGCCTCTTTGACAAAATGCAGAATTTTCTGCTTGGAAGAAGTCAGATGGTATGAACATTTTTCCTGGTTGTCATTCCTCTTAACTGCTGCAGATGATCTGAGAATGTGTTAAATGTGTTCAACTGGGCTGAAAACTCTTGGTTTATCCAAAGTACTTTGCTAGCCTTAAGGTGGCAAAAACATTGAAATGAGGTTAATTGGCACTGGTGGTGTAGCAAATGGAGCTAAAATTAGACCTAGGAGCCTTGATCCAAAGCCAGGTTTTCAGAAAGGCTCAATAATAATTTAACCCTCCTGCCACTGAAGTCAGTGAAAAAATTGCTACTGAAGGCAGCTGAAACAGACTCAGGCCTCCAGCAAAGACTGTGATATTTCCAGTATTTAAATGTGTGTAATATTTACAATTCTCTTCCTCAAGGACACTGAACTGCTCTGCTGTTGACATTGGTACCAGCCCTGGGTCAGAGCCTGGTCCAGGTGCTCAGGGCAGCTTTGCTGTGGCTGTTTCAGAAACCCCTTGTGCTGAACATCCTCAGAATTCTGCAGCCTGGCCCAAACTTCCCCTTATCCCTGCAAAGTCACGCTGGGTCCTGTGTCCAAGGAGTGCAGGATGAGCTGAGAGAGATTATAGCAAAGCTGGTCTCATTGCATTTCCCCCTCCTTTGGCTCTGTAAATGGACATTGAAAGAGGCGACTTGAGTGCACATTCATTCACTGGGTTTTTACACAGAGTGAACTTCTGTGAGAATTATAAATATATAAATATATAAATATATAATTAAACAGCAGAATCTGAATTTAAGACCTAAATCCACTTGCTTACTATCTGCAGAAATATGATTTGATATTTCCACACCATTGATTCATAAAGAATTTTTGTCAGAAAAATGCAAGCAAAAATTCTAATTTAAAAATATATAAAATTATACATATATATAAATAATTATATATTTATATATTAGATAATAATATAATATATATTATTATCTATTATATATTATCTATTAACAATTTATATAATTATTTATATAAATTAATCTTACTAAATAAGGCCATTACTAATTCGTTTTCAGTAGTCATATTAATTTTGATCTGAAGGAAAGGGAAATTTCCCCATTTCTACCTCATGCTGAATCTCAAATTTACTGCTGGTTAAAACATGATCACATAATTTTTATTTCAGTGCTGGGCAGATTTGTGCTGAATGAGAAGCACAAATCTCAGGTTGATGGAGGCATCTGTTGAACAGGATCTTTTTGGGGGTTCAATTGCCTCTGGTCATGGCTGCTAAGAGTTAAAGAGGGAGTGATTTGATTCATGCTCCCAGCCTTTTCAAACCCTAAATGGACATTTCAGTGCAATCTCACAACTCTTGATATGAAAGTATTTTCTTCAAGTCTGGAATGAGAGCAAATTCTGAAGTGGTGTAACAGAGTGGTCAGGGGCAGTTCACTGCTGTTACCTGGAGTGAAATCTCCTCTCCAAGAGTGAATGATTCCCAATTTATTTCCTTTTCCACAGAGGAACATAGCAGATACCTTCACAGATCCAATAATTGCATGATTCAGACAATCCTGAATTTCTTCCTGAATGGAGGACAGTTTGCTTTCCTTTTCCCCAGCACCTAAGCAGGGTTGCAGCAAGCCATGCAATCACATTTTAAGCTCTATTTTTCCAATCATGCCTGCTGTGAAGCTGCACCAAAGCTGTCAGCCTTATAGCAAAGACTCACACAAAACTATCTGGACCAGTTCATAAAACCTTCAATTAATTTTGATTAGCACCTTGCTCTCAAATGGTTCTGTCTAAATCTCAATAGATTTACTTGTGCTGTTGTCTTTGACATAAATAAGCTGAGAAACTATGCCCCCAGTGAGGTCAGCTCACTGAAACACTGGCCATGTCCTTGTAGGAACTGGAGAATTTTGGAAAGGCTGGTAGTGCTCTGCAAATATTCTGCTATGGATCTCCTTCTCAGAGTCCCATGACTAGTGTGTGGAGGCTGAAAAAGTAGCACCTTAATTTGGCTTCTCCCCTTCCATAATTCTATTTCTGTTTCTTGGCATCATTTCCTAGTAGCCACAGTTGTTCCCTCCTTCTGGTCGTTGCTAATCTCATTCCTTGTCCTAAATCTCATCTGTTTTTCATAATTTCTCCTTCCCTTGTATGAGCATTTTTCCCTCATCTTTGAGCTGAATATTAATCTTACTGTATGATTCTATAATCTCTTGTAGATTCCTCTCACAGCAGAGTATACAATGCAGTATTAAGATTTCTCCACTATGTCAAAAAGCCCAATTTGTATTACATCCCTTGCACAAACACCCTCTGTCTAAGCGTGGCATTTCTCTTTCTCAGAGCTGAAAATTATGCTGAATATACCAAAGTAAGCAATGCTTGCTCTCTTTCAAACTGTTTCATCTATTGTTATTCCTTTGCATATGCACTTAGTTGATTTTTCTTTTTTTTTTTCCTTTCTTTTCTTTGTCCAGGCACTTCCAGCATTCATTGCCTTCAAATTTTATGTAACAATTTGCTGTTAGCATCAATAAGATGCAGTGTAAGCTGCTGCAAATCCTGCTTCAAACAGGGCACACTGCCTCTGAGATAAAGAGGGTTCTGTAAGCAAAATGCATTCCAATATAAGAGATGAGATTTAATTATATGGAGCTCCAAACAGGAGCTGTAGCATTTCAGTCCATGTGATTATTAATAGAACTAATACTGCTCAGCAAAACTGACACTCAGACCACTGGTAGAAAGAAATTCAAAAGTTGTTTAAAAAAACCAAAAACCTTTATTTTAAAGTTTTGTTGTTCATTTTCTCTTTTGCTCCTTTTCTTCTAGTCTGACACAGAGTTTTGGGATAAAATGCAAGCAGAGTGGGAAGAAATGGCTCGCAGAAACTGGATTTCAGAGAACCAGGAAGCACCAGGGCAAGTCACCATCTCAACCATCGAGAAGGTAAGACCAGGTTTTTTGTTTCAGTACAGCTTTGAGATGAGCCTCAGCTCTTCCAGGGGACCCAAGGAAACTCTTTGGACATGGAAGATAATTGTACCCCAAAGAGCTCATCCTCTTTAACTGCCTGTGGGAGGGGCAGATTTGGAAGACCTTGCCACAGTGAGAATATGTTTAGGCTTGCACACAGCCTAAATTCAGCTGAAGGGATCACAAAGCAACTGCTGGATTTATGGGCACTTTTGAAATCAGGCACTTAAGGAAAAGCACCAAATAAAAATACCTGGGCTGGCACATTCAAACACTGCTGAGGATAGAGACTATGGAGATTTCTTCTCCTTTCTTCATTCCTTCTTCTCCATACTTAATTTGATTTCTATGATGCAGCTGAGATTGCCACACACCCTTTACACTGCAGTGACAAGAGAAAAAGGCAAAACTTCAAGGAATGCTAAAACAAACTCAGGTGCTTGCAGCACTGTTGTGTCTCTGGAAGGTTAATTGAGGATTTCAGGATTTTAGCTGAGCAGCTGTGAGGTTATGAGCACTGCAGGGATTCAGCTGCTTGGTGTGTTCTTTACCACCACTTTGGATGTTCTGGGCTCAGAGGTTCAGCTCTGCTCTTGGGCACTCTGAGTTGTTGACATTACCTGTGATGGAGAGCCCAGCATTAGCACCAGTAAGGTACAACTTCAGAGCTAAATTAAAAATAAAGAGCAGAAACATAAATGCCCGGTGATGTGACTTTTTACACTTTTTGTCATTGAAATCCCACGGCGAGAGCTGGTGCCATTTCCACAGAGCAAAGGTTGTTTACACCATTTGGAAAAGAGTGAGTCACTGCGTTTTTTAGACTTGTCATTCCCTGCAACTTGTCATTCACCACAGGTCCATTATCTCTCTGCTCCAGGGTTATTATTTCCACACTGACAATCCCTTCAAAGACTGGCCTGGTGCTTTTGAGGAAGGACTGAAAAAAATGAAAGAAGGTGACCTGCCTGTTACAATCTTGTACCTGGAGGCTGCGATTCTCCAGGAGCCCAACGATGCTGAGGTATTCACTGCTCTGCCTTCTCCTGGCAAAGGGAGCTCCCTGCAGCATGGAGTGAGGGAATGATTTCTGGGCTCAAACCTGTGCCAGGCATGACTGACTGAAACATTGGATTCCAAGGGTGATGAATTAGTGTGTGCCTTTAAATAGATAACAATGAGTTCTTCACAGGATGAGAACCTGGTTTTGAAATATTGTTGTTTGAAGTATTTCAAACCTTCCCTTCACATCCTGATATTTTCAGACTGTCTTGTAAACACTGCTATCAAAAGATGAATATTTTTGATTTAACAAGAGTTGAAAAATTTCAAGTTATATAAATTTCTTCAATGTTGCTGTTTTCGACTCGTTTATATTTAAAGTCTGTTTTTTGTGAAATGTTAAAAATATTTATGCTGTATCTAGGGCTCTTTGAATCTCCTCCTACATTAAATTAAACAGAGTACTTCAAAAAATCAGAGAATCCCAAGCTCCCTAGAAACCTCTAATATATAATATACATATAACATATATATAATAACCTCCTGTACATAATATACAACTAAATAATTATTCTTCTCTATTTTCCATAAAATTGTAGCAAAATTTAAAATGTACAGTAACTCAAATTTAAGAAATCAGCATGTGATTATACACTGACAGAATGCCCATAGTGCTGGACATATCCGCTGCTTTTCCTCACCCCTGTGTTTAACAGTGATATTGGTTGTAACTCTGTTTGCTGTTGGATATATGTAACAAACTAAATTGTTATTATTATTTTTGCAGGCGTGGCAGTTCCTGGGTATAACACAGGCAGAAAATGAAAATGAGCAGGCAGCCATCGTGGCCCTCCAAAGGTAGAGGGAGATCTGTCCTAAACCTGGGGTCTGATGAGTGCTGGGTAATGGAGACCCGGGGATGTTTAATGTCATTCCTGCCTTGGAATGAGAAGCATTTCTTCAGCAGAGTAGAGCATTGACAGATATAGAAACTCCCAGTGACTTCAGAGGGATGACTAGTGATTAATAGTTCTGTTTTATTAAATAAGTGAAATATTTCATGGAGTAATTCAGGTACATGCACAAAAGAAAAGTTACATTGCCTAATAATACGAGTTAGGCATGATGCAAATGAAGTGCCTTTTTTACATTCCAGCCACTTGGCATATTTTCTGTAGTCTGTCCTCTAATGAAGAGGTTTTCTTAATTGGAGTGAGCTCCCTTCAGCTGCTGAATGCTAAACTGCCAACAGTTTTAGGCTGATGGAGATGTGAAGATCACAGAATTCTTGTACATAAAATGTGAGCTCCAAAATATCAGCATTATTATTATTATTATATTTCTGTAATGGGTTTTTGTTTCCATTTGAAGCAATATTCAATTGCATCAGCACTGATAACCATGAAGTTATTTCTCCTAAGGATACTCAAACTTGTTTATATGTCCCTTATTAGCTTACCTGGATAGAAATCCAAGGGGTTGCCTGATTTAGGAGCAAAAAAAAAAAACCCAGAAACTGCTCATCCTCAGTTTTCAAAAGAGCAAGAGTGATGATTGTGATTTTCTTCACATGGATTACTTTGGAACAATTCAAGCATTGTGCTTGGCAGCAGAAATATCTCAATATATTTTTTATTTTCTGCCTAGGTGCTTGGAACTGCAGCCAAACAACCTGAAAGCTCTGATGGCCCTGGCTGTGAGTTACACCAACACTGGCCATCAACAGGAAGCCTATCAAGCCCTGAGAAACTGGATAAAGCAAAATCCAAAATACAAGTACATAGTGAGAAGCAAAAAAGGGTCCCCAGCTCTTACAAGGAGGATGTCTAAGACAGCAGATGAAAGGTAAATGAAGTGGAAATCCTCACAGTGGAAATACCAATGATAGCCCTAGAACTGGTGGTGCCTGCTGTGTCCCCTTGTTCTGTACAAGTCCAGACTGTTCTCTATAATGGAAGAACTTGTCTCTAATAGCAGGAGAGGGAAGCTGACAGAGAACATTTGATTTAATGACTGAAGGCTTTATCTTTTATGCCATCCCTGGAAGTTAAAAAAAAAACAAAAAACAAACAAAACAAAACAAACAAACAAAAAAAAAACCAAAAACAACAAACCAAAAAAAACCCCCACCCCAAACAACAGCTTAAAAAGGATGATTCTCCTCAACTCCCATCCCTTTCCTCCATCCCTGTCTCCTGCCTTTCTATTCCCACATCCTGCACCCTTATCCTTCAGCTGCTTCCACATCCATACTAAGCCTTTATCCAGCTCCATGTGTGTGTGTTTTTCCTCCTGTGCACTGTTCCTGCTGTTTTCCCATATCCCAGCCCAGCAGAATCCAGGAATGAGCCATTTTGCAGTGCAACATGAGTTCTCTGAGAGTACGGGGGGGGTGGCACCTTCTTGTTTAAAAGCTTTTGTGGTTCTAACCAAGAGACAACACAGCCATTTGATTTATCTTGGCCATCTTAAATAACAAAAAAAACCCTATGATTTGGCAGCCCTTCATCATGATTTCATGAGGACAGTAAACAAGTACCTCTGGACTGTGAGATGCGTAATAAAGTCATTAAAGGCATAAACATGATTTAGAGAACCAAACCACTCAGGCTATCTCACTGCTTGTCATTTTGAAGACAGGCCTTATGTTTTACCCTCATCACTTACAAGTCCGGGGTTGACAAGATAATTTCATATGAGTAAAAATAAAATATGCAGGTTCTGCTTAATTGCTGAGTGTGTTATTCTACTTTGGCTTCATCCTGCTGACATCTGGTGCTGTCAGTGCAAAGGTTTTAAGAAGCTACAGTGGGCACAGAAGTTCCTACATTTTGGCATCTTTCTTCAAGAGTCTTGGCTGGTCTCTTTCTATTCCCCTTAAAAATACTACTATCTTTGCCAGTAAAGAACTGTTTTATGTCTGAGAAACTCATCTAATTTGAATAGTTTTAGTAAACCTTCATGTCATTCCACTTGGGCTCATGGCTGTACTTTGACCTCATTTCATAGATGAACTTTTTTTATTTCAGACATGAGTTTACAACAGAACCCTGAAGTAAACCTTTGCCATGATTAAGAAGCTCATTCACAAATTTCAGGAATATAATTCTTCTGAAAAATCCATTAGAAAGATTTTAATTTCAGGCTATGCAATCAACATTGAAATGTTTGTAAATAACTCTATGATGGATCTTTAAGTTATTTTTCTCCCTTGTCTAGCTCATTACTTGAAGAAGTAAAGGATTTGTACCTGGAGGCTGCTCACCAGAATGGTGATATGATAGACCCTGACCTGCAGACAGGACTTGGGGTTCTTTTTCACCTGAATGGAGAATTTAACAGAGCAATAGATGCATTTAGTGCTGCTTTAACT